>NC_080385.1:84301458-84610893 GCF_014773155.1 Arachis stenosperma | reverse complement strand
ATACATAAGTGAAAGGTTCAGGCATGGCTGAATGGCCAGCCCCCATGAAGGTCTAAGGACTAGGCGTCCAGAGATGTCTAATACAATAGTAAACTATCCTATTTATACTAGACTAGCTACTAGGGTTTCCAGGAGTAAGTAATTGATGCATAAATTCACTTCCGGGGCCCACTTGGTGTGTGCTTGGGCAGAGTTTGATCTATCGACGAGCTGAGGCTTCTTTTGGAGTTGAACGCCAAGTTGTAACGTGTTTTGGGCGTTCAACTCCGGTTCGTGACGTGTTTCTGGCGTTTGACTCCAGACAACAACATGGAACTGGCGTTGAGCGCCAGTTTACATCGTCTAATCACAAATAAAGTATGGACTATTATATATTGCTGGAAATATCTGGATGTCTACTTTCTAACGCCGTTGAGAGCGCCATTGGGAGTTCTATAGCTCCAGAAAATCCATTTTGAGTGTAGAGAGGTCAGAATCCAACAGCATCAGCAGTCCTTTGTCAGCCTTTTCTCAGAGTTTTGCTCAGGTCCCTCAATTTCAGCCAGAAAATACCTGAAATCACAGAAAAATACACAAACTCATAGTAAAGTCCAGAAATGTGAATTTAGCATAAAAAATAATGAAAACATCCCTAAAAGTAACTAGATCGTACTAAAAACTACCTAAAAACAATGCCAAAAAACATATAAATTATCCGCTCATCACAACACCAAACTTAAATTGTTGCTTGTCCCCAAGAAACTGAAAATCAATTAGGATAAAAAGAAGAGAATATACTATAAATTCCAAAATATCAATGAATATTAATTCTAATTAGATGAGCGGGACTTGTAGCTTTTTGCTTCTGAATAGTTTTGGCATCTCACTTTTCCTTTGAAGTTTAGAATGATTGCTTCTCTAGGATCTTAGAATTTTCGGATAGTATTATTGATTCTCCTAGTTAAGTATGTTGATCTTGAACACAGCTACTTTTATGAGTCTTGGCTGTGGCCCTAAGCACTTTGTTTTCCAGTATTACCACCGGATACATAAATGCCACAGACACATGACTGGGTGAACCTTTTCAGATTGTGACTCAGCTTTGCTAAAGTCCCCAGTTAGAGGTGTCCAGAGCTCTTAGCACACTCTTTTTGCTTTGATCATGACTTTAACCACTCAGTCTCATGCTTTTTCACTTGGACCTGCATGCAAGCACATGGCTAGGGACAGCTTGATTTAGCCGCTTAGGCCTGGATTTTATTTCCTTGGGCCCTCCTATCCATTGATGCTCAAAGCCTTGGATCCTTTTTACCCTTGCCTTTTGGTTTTAAGGGCTATTGGCTTTTTCTGCTTGCTTTTTCTTTTTCTTTCTATTTTTTTCACCACTTTTGCTTTTTCACTGCTTTTTCACTGCTTTTTCTTGCTTCAAGAATCAATTTCATGATTTTTCAGATTATCAATAACATTTCTCTTTCTTCATCATTCTTTCAAGAGCCAACAATTTTAACATTCATAAACAACAAGATAAAAAATATGCACTGTTTAAGCATTCATTCAGAAGACAAAAAGTATTGTCACCAGATCAATATAATTAAATTAAATTCAAGGACAATTTTCGAAATTTATGTACTTATTGTTCTTTTGAATTAAAAATATTTTTTATTTAAGAGAGGTAAAGGATTTATGGAATTTATTCATAGCTTTAAGACATAGTTACTACATACTTATGATCATGAAGTAGAGACACAAAACGTAAATAGACATGAAGCATAAAAATCGAAAAACAGAGAAATAAGAACAAGGAATGAGTCCACCTTAGTGGCGTCTTCTTCTTGAAGTACCAATGATGTCCTTGAGCTCTTCTATGTCCCTTCCTTGCTTCTGTTGCATGATCCCTAGTGATTTTGGTGTTCCTACCCTTAGTTGCTTCCAATAATTATGTGGAGGAACATGTATCCCCTAAGGTATCTCTGAGATTTCTTGATGAGGGAATTTCTCATGCTCTCTTGATGTGCAGTCAAATGCTCTTCTACTGAGTTATAGACCCTTGAGATGAATATCTCCATCTCCCATGACTCAGAGGTGGAAGCTTTTGTCTTCTCTTTTCTCTTTTCTTTCTTTTCTCTCTTTTTTTTTGAGGTTTCTCTGGCCTTAGGTGCCATCAATGGTTATGGAAAAGCAAGAAAAGCAAAAAAGCTATGCTTTTACCACACCAAACTTAGAATGTTGCTAACCCTCGAGCAAAAGAAGAAAGAATCAAAGAAGGAGAAGAAGATATAGGGGAGAGGGAGAGACGTTTGTGTTTTGGCCATGTAGGGTGGGTTTGGATGGGAAGGATGGATGGATGTGAGTGGTGAAGAGATGATGGGGAAGAGGGATTAAGGTGATTGGGGAAGAAGGGAGAAGGTGAGTTGAAGTAGGTGGGGATCCTGTGGGGTCCACAGATCCTGAGGTGTTAAGGATTTACATCCCTGCACCAATTAGGCATGTAAAACGCCTTTGCATACAATTCTGGCATTTAAACGACGAGGTGATGCATGTTATGGGCGTTCAACGCCCATGTGTAGCATGTTTCTGGCGTTGAACGCCAGTTCCATGCTTGTTTCTGGCGTTCAGCGCCAGCTCTATGCTCTGTTCTGGCGTTGAACGCCAGCCAGATGCTCCTTACTGGCGTTTAAATGCTAGTAAGTTCTTCCTCCAGGGTGTGATTTTTCTTCTGCTATTTTTGATTCTATTTTTAATTTTAGTATTTTTTTCGTGACTCCACATGATCATGAACCTAATAAAACATAAAAGAGCAATAAAAAGAAAAATAAAATTAGACAAATAAAAATTGGGTTGCCTCCCAATAAGCGCTTCTTTAATGTCAATAACTTGACAGTGGGCTCTCATAGAGCCTCACAGGTGATCAGGTCAATGTTAGGACCTCCCAACACCAAACTTAGAGTTTGAATGTGGGGTTCAACACCAAACTTAGTGTTTGGTTGTGGCCTCCCAACACCAAACTTAAAGTTTGACTGTGGGGGCTCTGTTTGACTCTGCATTGAGAGAAGCTGTTCATGCTTCCTCTCATTACCAAATAACTTGGTATTTAGCTTCATGATGGCTCCTAGATATTAAGCAACTTGCTCTCCAGTTACATCTTCATCTTCTTCAGAGGAATAATAATCTTCAGAGCTCATGAATGGCAGAAGGAGATTTAATGGAATCTCTATTGTCTCTATATGAGCCTTAGATTCCTTTAAATCCTCAATAGGGAACGCCTTCTTGTTTGAGGGACGTCCCATGAGGTCTTCCTCATTGGGATTTACGTCCTCTCCTTCCTCTCTAGGTTCGGCCATATTGATTATATCAATGGCCTTGCACTCTCTTTTTGGATTTTCTTCAGTATTGCTTGGGAGAGTACTAGGAGGGGTTACAGTAATTTTCTTACTCAGCTGGCCCACTTGTGCCTCCAGATTTCTGATGGAGGACCTTGTTTCATTCATGAAACTTAAAGTGGCCTTAGACAGATCAGAGACTAAATTTGCTAAGTTAGAGGTATTCTGTTCATAATTTTCTATCTGTTGCTGAGAAGATGATGGATAAGGCTTGATATTACTGAGCCTATTTCTTCCACCATTATTAAAGCCTTGTTGAGGCTTTTGTTGATCCTTCCATGAGAGATTCGGATGATTTCTCCATGATGAATTATAGGTGTTTCCATAAGGTCCACCTATGTAATTTACCTCTGCCATTGCAGGGTTCTCTGGATCATAAGCTTTTTCTTCAGAAGATGCCTCTTTAATACTGTTGGATGCATTTTGCCATCCATTCAGACTTTGAGAAATCATGTTGACTTGCTGAGTCAACACTTTGTTCTGAGCCAATATGGCATTCAGAGCATCAATTTCAAGAACTCCCTTCCTTTGAGGCGTCCCATTATTCACAGAATTCCTCTCAGAAGTGTACATGAACTGGTTATTTGCAACCATGTCAATAAGTTCTTGAGCTTCTGCAGGCGTTTTCTTTAGGTGAATGGATCCACCTTCAGAATGGTCCAATGACACCTTAGAGAACTCAGATAGACCATAATAGAATATATCTATCATACTCCATTCTGAAAACATGTCAGAAGGACATCTTTTGGTCATCTGTTTGTATCTTTCTCAAGCTTCATAGAGGGATTCACCATCTTTTTGTTTGAAGGTCTGAACATCCACTCTAAGCTTGCTCAGCTTTTGAGGAGGAAAGAATTTATCCAAGAAGGCCGTGACCAGCTTATCCCAAGAGTCCAGGCTATCTTTAGGTTGTGAGTCCAACCATGTTCTAGCTATGTCTCTTACAGCAAAAGGGAAAAGCATGAGCCTGTAGACTTCAGGATCTATTCCATTCGTCTTTACAGTTAAGTATGTTGATTCTTGAACACAACTACTTTTATGAGTCTTGGCTGTGGCCCTAAGCACTTTGTTTTCCAGTATTACCACCGGATACATAAATGCCACAGACACATGACTGGGTGATCCTTTTCAGATTGTGACTCAGCTTTGCTAAAGTCCCCAGTTAGAGGTGTCCAGAGCTCTTAAGCACACTCTTTTTGCTTTGGATCACGACTTTAACCACTCAGTTTCAAGCTTTTCACTTGGACCTGCATGCCACAAGCACATGGTTAGGGACAGCTTGATTTAGCCGCTTAGGCCTGGATTTTATTTCCTTGGGCCCTCCTATCCATTGATGCTCAAAGCCTTGGATCCTTTTTACCCTTGCCTTTTGGTTTTAAGGGCTATTGGCTTTTTCTGCTTGCTTTTTCTTTTTCTTTCTATTTTTTTGCCACTTTTGCTTTTTCACTTCTTTTTCTTGCTTCAAGAATCAATTTCATGATTTTTCAGATTATCAATAACATTTCTCTTTGTTCATCATTCTTTCAAGAGCCAACAATTTTAACATTCATAAACAACAAGATAAAAAATATGCACTGTTTAAGCATTCATTCAGAAGACAAAAAGTATTGTCACCAGATCAATATAATTAAATTAAATTCAAGGACAATTTTTGAAATTTATGTACTTATTGTTCTTTTGAATTAAAAACATTTTTTATTTAAGAGAGGTGAAGGATTTATGGAATTTATTCATAGCTTTAAGACATAGTTACTTGATGAGCGGATAATTTATACGCTTTTTGGCATTGTTTTTAGGTAGTTTTTAGTATTTTCAAGCTACTTTTAGGGATGTTTTCATTAGTTTTTAAGTTAAATTCACATTTCTGGACTTTACTATGAGTTTGTGTATTTTTCTGTGATTTCAGGTAATTTCTGACTGAAATTGAGGGACTTGAGCAAAACTCTGAAAAAGGCTGACAAAAGGACTGCTGATGTTGTTGGAATCTGACCTCCCTGCACTCGAAATAGATTTTCTGGAGCTAAAGAACTCCAATTGGTGCGCTTTCAACGGCGTTAGAAAGTAGACATTCAGAGCTTTCCAGCAATATATAATAGTCCGTACTTTATTCGGAAATTGACGACGTAACTTGGCGTTGAACGCCAAGTACATGCTGTTGTCTGGAGTTAAACGCCAGAAAAACGTCATGATCCGGAGTTGAACGCCCAAAACACGTCATAACTTGGAGTTCAACTCCAAGAAAAGCCTAAGCTCGTGGATAGATCAAGCTCAGCCCAAGCATACACCAAGTGGGCCCCGGAAGTGGATTTATGCATCAATTACTTACTTATGTAAACCCTAGGAGCTAGTTTATTATAAATAGAACATTTAACTATTGTATTAGAAGTCTTTGATCATTCGGTCTTGTGACCACATGGGGGCTGGCCATTCGGCCATGCCTGAACCTTTCACTTATGTATTTTCAACGGTGGAGTTTCTGCACACCATAGATTAAGGGTGTGGAGCTCTGCTGTACCTCAAGTTTCAATACAATTATTATTACCTTCTATTCAATTCTCTTCTATTCTTATTCCAAGATATACGTTGCACAACACTTTGATGAATGTGATGATCCGTGACACTCATCATCATTCTCACATATGAACGCGCGTGATTGACAACCACTTCCGTTCTACCTTAGGCCGGGCGCATATCTCTTAGATTCCCCAACAGAATCTTCGTGGTATAAGCTAGATAGATGGCGGCATTCATGGGGATCCGGAAAGTCTAACCTTGTCTGTGGTATTCCGAGTAGGATCCTGGGAATCCGGAAAGTCTAACCTTGTCTGTGGTATTCCGAGTAGGATTCCGGTATTGAATGACTGCAACGAGCTTCAAACTCCTGAAGGCTGGGCGTTAGTGACAAACGCAAAAGAATCAATGGATTCTACTCCAACCTGATTGAGAACCGATAGATGATTAGCCGTGCTGTGACAGAGCATTTGGACCATTTTCACTGAGAGGATGGGATGTAGCTATCAACCAAGGATGATGCCTCCAGACGATTAGCCGTGCAGTGACAGCGCATAGGACCATTTTCTTGAGAGGATTAAAAGTAGCCATTGATGATAGTGATGCCCTACATACAGCTTGCCATGGAAAGGAGTAAGAAGGATTGGATGAAAGCCATGAGAAAGTAGAGATTCAAGAGGAGCACAGCACCTCCATGCACTTATCTGAAACTCCCACTATTGATTTACATAAGTATTTCTATCCCTTTTATTTTCTTTTTATTATTAATTTTCGAAACCATAAACCTATTTAATCTGCCTAACTGAGATTTACAAGGTGACCATAGCTTGCTTCATACCAACAATCTCTGTGGGATCGACCCTTACTCACGTAAGGTATTACTTGGATGACCCAGTACACTTGCTGGTTAAGTTGAACGAAGTTGTGAACTATGGTATTGGCATCATGTTTTTTTGGCGCCATTACCAGGGAATGAAAAGCAATGAATTTTTCAAAATGGAATAACACATGAATAACAATTTTGTCCACCAAGTTTTTGGCGCCGTTGCCGGGGAACAATTAATTTCGAACAACAATTCAAACAATTGTTTCCAACCCACAATGGTGCCAAGTTTTTAATCCGGCAACAACACCAAGTTTTTGGCGCCGTTGCCGGGGATTGTTCGAGTATGGACAACTGACGGTTCATCTTGTGCTCAGATTAGGTAATTTTCTTTTCAAAAAGTTTTCAAAAAAAAATTTTTCAAATTTTTTTTATTTTTCGTTTTTCTAATAATGTTTTTCGAAAAAAATTAATAAAAATACAAAAAAATTAATAAATCATAAAAATCAAAAATATTTTGTGTTTCTTGTTTGAGTCTTGAGTCAATTTTTAAGTTTGGTGTCAATTGCATGCTTTAAAAATTTTCCTTGCATTTTTTCGAAAATTCCATGCATTCATAGTGTTCTTCATGATCTTCAAGTTGTTCTTGATAAGTCTTCTTGTTTGATCTTGATGTTTTCTTGTTTTGTGTCTTTTCTTGTTTTTCATGTGCATCTTTGCATTCATATTTTCCAAGCATTAAAAATTTCTAAGTTTGGTGTCTTGCATGTTTTCTTTGCATCAAAAATTTTTTCAAAATTATGTTCTTGATGTTCATCATGATCTTCAAAGTGTTCTTGGTGTTCATCTTGACATTCATAGCATTCTTGCATGCATTCATTGTTTTGATCTAAAAACTTCATGCATTGAGTATTTTCGTTGTTTTTCTCTCTCATAATTAAAAAATTCAAAAATCAAAAAAATATCTTTTCCTTATTTTCCTCCAAATTTTCGAAATTTTGGGTTGACTTGGTCAAAAATTTTTAAAATTAGTTGTTTCTAACAAGTCAAGTCAAAATTTCAATTTTAAAAATCTTATCTTTTCAAAATCTTTTTCAAAAATCATATCTTTTCCATTTTTTTTCTATTTTTCGAAAAATTCAAAAATCTTTTTCAAAATATTGTCAAAATCTTTTTCTTATCTTTATATCATATTTTCGAAAATTAGCTAACAATTAATGTGATTGATTCAAAAATTTGAAGTTTGTTACTTTCTTGTTAAGAAAGGTTCAATCTTTAAATTCTAGAATCTTATCTTGTAGTTTCTTGTTAGTTAAGTCTTTTTAAAAATTAAAATCTTTTTCAAAATATCTTTTTTTTTTTAATTTTTATCTTATCTTTTTATCTTACCCTTTTCAAAATTTTATCTTTTTCAAAATTTGATTTCAAAATATCTTATCCAACTTCTTATCTTCTTATCTTTTCAAAATTTGATTTCAAATCTTTTTCAATCAACTAACTAACTTTTTGTTTGTTTCTTATCTTTTTCAAAACCACCTAACTACTTTTCCCACTTCAATTTTCGAAAACACCTTTCTCTTTTTCAAAAATTATTTTTAATTAATTAATTGTTTTAAATTTTAATTTCAATTATATTTTATCTTTAATTTTCGAAAATTACTAACCCCTTTTCCAAAATTATTTTCGAAATCTCCCTTCTCTTTTCTTATTCTATTTAATTATTTAATTACTAACACTTCTCTTCACCTCTCTCCATCTAAATATCCGAAACCATTCTCCTTTCCTTATCCCCCTTCCTTTTCTACTAACACAAAAGAATCTCTATACTGTGACATAGAGGATTCCTCTTTCTTTTCTTGTTTTCTTCTCTTTCATATGAGCAGGAACAGGAAAAAAGGTACTCTTGTTGAAATTGATCCAGAACCTGAAAGGACTCTGAAAAGGAAGTTAAGAGAAGCTAAATTACATTATTCTAAAGGTAACCTTTCAGAAACATTGGAACAAGAGAAGGAGATGGCAGCCGAAAATAATAATAATGCAAGGAGAATGCTTGGTGACTTCACAAAACCAACGTCCAAATTTGATGGAAGAAGCATCTCCATTCCTGCCATTGGAGCCAATAACTTTGAGCTGAAACCTCAGCTAGTTGCCTTAATGCAACAAAACTGCAAGTTTTATGGACTTCCATCTGAAGATCCTTATCAGTTTTTAACTGAGTTCTTGCAGATCTGTGAGACTGTAAAGACGAATGGAGTTGATCCTGAAGTCTACAGACTCATGCTTTTCCCTTTTGCCGTAAGAGACAGAGCTAGAATATGGTTGGATTCACAACCTAAGGATAGCCTGGACTCCTGGGATAAGCTGGTCACTGCCTTCTTGGATAAATTCTTTCCTCCTCAAAAGCTGAGCAAGCTGAGAGTGGATGTTCAAACCTTCAAACAAAAAGATGGTGAATCCCTCTATGAAGCTTGGGAAAGATACAAGCAGCTGACCAAAAGATGTCCATCTGACATGTTTTCAGAATGGACCATATTAGATATTCTATTATGGTCTCTCTGAATTTTCGAAAATGTCATTGGACCATTCTGCAGGTGGATCCATTCACCTAAAGAAAACGCCTGAAGAGGCTCAAGAACTCATTGACATGGTTGCAAATAACCAGTTCATGTACACTTCTGAGAGGAATTCCGTGAATAATGGGATACCTCAGAAGAAAGGAGTTCTTGAAATAGATGCTCTGAATGCCATATTGGCTCAGAACAAAGTGTTGACTCAACAGGTCAACATGATCTCTCAAAATCTGAATGGATGGCAACATGCATCCAACAGTACTAGAGAGGCAGCTTCTGAAGAAACTTATGATCCTGAGAACCCTGCCATGGCAGAGGTTAATTACATGGGTGAACCTTATGGAAACACCTATAACTCATCATGGAGAAATCATCCAAATTTCTCATAGAAGGATCAACAAAAACCTCAACAAGGTTTTAACAATGGTGGACGTAATAGACTGAGCAATAGCAAGCCATATCCATCATCTTCTCAGCAACAGACAGAGAATTCTGAACAAAATACCTCTAATTTAGCCAATCTAGTCTCTGATCTGTCAATGGCCACTTTCAGTTTCATGAGTGAAACAAGATCCTCCATCAGAAATCTGGAGGCACAAGTGGGCCAGCTGAGTAAGAAAGTCATTGAAACTCCTCCCAGTATTCTCCCAAGCAATACAGAAGAGAATCCAAAAGGAGAGTGCAAAGCCATTGACATAGTCAATATGGTCGAATGCACAAGGGAGGAGGAGGACGAAAATCCTAGTGAGGAAGACCTCCTGGGACGTCCCTCAAGCAAGAAGGAGTTTCCTATTAAGGATCCAGAGGAATATGAGGCTCATATAGAGACCATAGAGATTCCATTAAATCTCCTTCTGCCATTCATGAGCTCTGAAGACTATTCTTCCTCTGAAGAGGATGAAGATGTGACTGGAGAGCAAGTTGCTCAATATTTAAGAGCTATCATGAAGCTGAATGCCAAGTTATTTGGTAATGAGACTTGGGAAAGTGAACCTCCCTTGCTCATTAATGAACTAGATACTTGGATTCAGAAAATTCTACCTCAAAAGAAACAGGATCCTGGCAAGTTCTTAATACCTTGCACCATAGGCACCATGAGCTTTGAAAAAGCTCTATGTGATCTGGGGTCAGGGATAAATCTTATGCCACTCTCTGTAATGGAGAAGCTGGGGATCATTGAGGTACAACCTGCCTTGTTCTCATTACAATTGGCAGACAAGTCATTGAGACAAGCTTATGGAATAGTAGAAGACGTGTTAGTAAAGGTTGAAGGCCTTTTACATCCCTACTGATTTCATAATCTTAGACACTAGGAAGGAAGAGGATGATTGCATCATCCTTGGAAGACCTTTCCTAGCCACAGCAGGAGCTGTAATAGATGTCAACAGAGGTGAATTAGTCCTTCAATTGAATGGGAACTACCTTGTGTTTAAGGCACATGGCCATCCCTCTATGACAAAAGAGAGTAAGCATGAAGAGCTTCTCTCAGTTCAGAGTCAAGAAGAGCCCCCACAGTCAAACTCTAAGTTTGGTGTTGGGAGGCCACAACCAAACTCTAAGTTTGGTGTTAAGACCCCATATCCAAACTCTAAGTTTGGTGTTGGGACTATACAACATTGACCTGATCACCTTGTGGCTCCATGAGAGCCACTGTCAAGCTATTGACATTAAAGAAGCGCTTGTTGGGAGGCAACCCAATTTTATTTATCTAATTTTTATTTTATTCTATATTATTGTTATTTTGTGTTTTATTAGGTACATGATCATGAGGAGTCACGAAAAAATCATAAAAATTAAAAACAGAATAAAAAACAGCAGAAGAAAAAATTCGCACCCTGGAGGACGCACAGGCTGGCGTTCAACGCCAGTAAGATGCATCTGGCCGGCGTTGAACGCCAGAACAGAGCATCATTCTGGCGCTGAACGCCAGAAACAAGCAACATTCTGGCGCTGAACGCCAGGAATGTGCCCAGAGAGGAAAAACTGGTGCTGAATGCCAGTAACAAGCATGAAACTGGCGTTCAACTCCAGAAACATGCTTTACATGGGCGTTGAACGCCCAGAATGTGCACCACACGGCGTTTAAATGCCAGAATGGTGTGCAAAGGCAATTTACATGCCTATTTGGTGCAGGGATGGAATTCTTTGACACCTCAGGATCTGTGGACCCCACAGGATCACCACCTACTATATTCCCACCTTACCTCCTAATCCTATTTTTGTGATTACTCTTCCCCATGTCACACTTCCCAACACCCTTCACCAATCACCTCAATCTCTCTTCCCAATTACCCCCTTCACCACTCACATCCATCCACTCTTCCCCATAAACCCCACCTACCTTCAAAAATTCAAAACCATTTTCCCACCCATTCCCACCCAAAATAGCCGAACATACACTCCCCCCTCTCCCTATAAATACCCTTCCATTCTACTTCATTTTTACAAAACACAAACCCCTCTTCTCCCACTTAGCCGAACCTACCTCTCTACCTCTCTACCATATTCTCTTCTTTTTCTTCTTCTCTTCTTTCTTCTATTGCTCGAGGGCGAGCAATATTTTAAGTTTGGTGTGGTAAAAGCATAAGCTTTTTGTTTTTCCATTACCATCAATGGCACCTAAGGCCGGAGTATCCTCTAGAAAAGGAAAAGGGAAGACAAAATCTTCCACCTCCGAGTCATGGGAAATGGAAAGATTCATCTCCAAGAGCCATCAAGACCACTTCTATGATGTTGTGGCAAAGAAGAAGGTGATCCATGAGGTCCCTTTCATGCTCAAGAAAAATGAGTATCCGGAGATCCGACATGAGATCCGAA
The DNA here is from genome assembly GCF_014773155.1 of Arachis stenosperma. NCBI lineage: Eukaryota > Viridiplantae > Streptophyta > Magnoliopsida > Fabales > Fabaceae > Arachis > Arachis stenosperma. The sequence continues at coordinate 84,598,813 of NC_080385.1, read as the reverse complement.
GAAGAGGTTGGGAAGTCCTAACCAACCCCATGCAACAAGTCGGAATCTTAATGGTTCAAGAGTTCTATGCCAATGCATGGATCACTAGGAACCATGATCAAAGTATGAACCCGAGTCCAAAGAATTATCAATGCCAATGTGAGGTTGGCATTCCACTTGCCTATGATGCAAGGAGATGAACGCCCCTACACTAGAAGGGTCAACTTTAATCAAAGGTTGGACCAAGTCCTTATGGACATATGTGTGGAAGGAGCTCAATGGAAGAGAGACTCCAAAGGCAAGCCAGTCCAACTAAGAAGACTGGACCTCAAGCCTGTGGCTAGAGGGTGGTTGGAGTTCATTCAACGCTCCATCATTCCTACTAGCAACCGATCTGAAGTTACTGTGGATCGGGCCATCATGATTCATGGCATCATGATTGGAGAGGAAATAGAAGTTCATGAGGTCATCTCCAATGAAATCTACAAAATAGCCGACAAGCCCTCACCCATGGCACGGCTAGCTTTTCCTCACCTTATTTGCCATCTATGTTACTCAGCTGGAGTTATCATAGAAGGAGACATCCTCATTGAAGAGGATAAGCCCATCACCAAGAAGAGGATGGAGCAAGCAAGAGAGACCCCTCACGGTTCTGAAGAGATGCATGAGGAAGCTCATCATCATGAAATCCCTAAGATGCCTCAAGGGATGCACTTTCCTCCCAACAACTATTGGGAACAACTCAACACTTCCTTAGAAGATTTGAGCCACAATGTTGAACAACTAAGGGTGGAACATCATGAGCACTCCATCATTCTCCAAGAAATAAGAGAAGATCAAAGAGCAATGAGGGAGGAGCAACAAAGGCAAGGAAGGGACATAGAAGAGCTTAAGAACATCATTGGTCCTTCAAGAAGAAGACGCCACTAAAGGTGGATTCATTCCTTGTTCTTCATTTCTTTCTGTTTTCGGTTTTTAATGTTGTGTTTATCTATGTTTTGTGTCTTTACTTCATGATCATTAGTATGTAACCATGCCTTAAAGCTATGAATAAAATCCATTAATCCTTCATCTCTCTTAAAAGAAAAATGTTTTAATTCAAAAGAACAAGAAGTACATGAATTTCGAATTTATCCTTGAATTTAGTTTAATTATATTGATGTGGTGACAATACTTTTGTTTTCTGAATGAATGCTTGAACAGTGCATATGTCTTTTGATCTTTTTGTTTATGCATGTTAAAATTGTTGGCTCTTGAAAGAATGATGAACAAAGAGAAATGTTATTGAGGATCTGAAAAATCATGAAATTGATTCTTGAAGCAAGAAAAAGCAATGAATAAGAAGAAGCTTGCGAAAAAAAAAATGGCAAAAAAAAAAGAAAGAAAAAGAAAAAGCAAGCAGAAAAAGCCAATAGCCCTTAAAACCAAAAGGCAAGGGTAAAAAGGATCCAAGGCTTTAAGCATCAATGGATAGGAGGGCCCAAGGAAATAAAATCCAGGCCTAAGAGGCTAAACCAAGCTGTCCCTAACCATGTGCTTGTGTCATGAAGGTCCAAGTGAAAAGCTTGAGACTAAGTGGTTAAAGTCGTGATTCAAAGCAAAAAGAGTGTGCTTAAGAGCTCTGGACACCACTAATTGGGGACTCTAGCAAAGCTGAGTCACAATCTGAAAAGGTTCACCCAGTTATGTGTCTGTGGCATTTATGTATCCGGTGGTAATACTGGAAAACAAAGTGCTTAGGGCCACGGCCAAGACTCATAAGTAGCTGTGTTCAAGAATCAACATACTTAACTAGGAAAGTCAATAACACTATCCGAAATTCTAAGTTCCTAGAGAAGCCAATCATTCTAAACTTCAAAGGAAAAAGTGAGATGCCAAAACTATTCAGAAGCAAAAAGCTACAAGTCCCGCTCATATAATTATAATTAATATTCATTGATATTTTGGAATTTATAATATATTCTCTTCTTTTTATCCTAATTGATTTTTAGTTGCTTGGGGACAAGCAACAATTTAAGTTTGGTGTTGTGATGAGCGGATAATTTATACGCTTTTTGGCATTGTTTTTAGGTAGTTTTTAGTATTTTCAAGCTACTTTTAGGGATGTTTTCATTAGTTTTTATGTTAAATTCACATTTCTGGACTTTACTATGAGTTTGTGTGTTTTTCTGTGATTTCAGGTAATTTCTGACTGAAATTGAGGGACTTGAGCAAAACTCTGAAAAAGGCTGACAAAAGGACTGCTGATGCTGTTGGAATCTGACCTCCCTTCACTCGAAATGGATTTTCTGGAGCTACAGAACTCCAATTGGCGCGCGTTCAACGGCGTTGGAAAGTAGACATCCAGAGCTTTCCAGCAATATATAATAGTTCATACTTTATTCGGATATTGACGACGTAACTTGGCGTTGAACGCCAAGTACATGCTGCTGTCTGGAGTTAAACGCCAGAAAAACGTCATGATCCGGAGTTGAACGCCCAAAACACGTCATAACTTGGAGTTCAACTCCAAGAAAAGCCTCAGCTCGTGGATAGATCAAGCTCAGCCCAAGCATACACCAAGTGGGCCCCGGAAGTGGATTTATGCATCAATTACTTACTCATGTAAACCCTAGGAGCTAGTTTATTATAAATAGAACATTTAACTATTGTATTAGAAGTCTTTGATCATTCGGTCTTGTGACCACATGGGGGCTGGCCATTCGGCCATGCCTGAACCTTTCACTTATGTATTTTCAACGGTGGAGTTTCTGCACACCATAGATTAAGCGTGTGGAGCTCTGCTGTACCTCAAGTTTCAATACAATTATTATTACCTTCTATTCAATTCTCTTCTATTCTTATTCCAAGATATACGTTGCACAACACTTTGATGAATGTGATGATCCGTGACACTCATCATCATTCTCACATATGAACGTGCGTGATTGACAACCACTTCCGTTCTACCTTAGGCCGGGCGCATATCTCTTAGATTCCCCAACAGAATCTTCGTGGTATAAGCTAGATAGATGGGAGCATTCATGGGGATCCGAAAAGTCTAACCTTGTCTGTGGTATTCCGAGTAGGATCCTGGGAATCCGGAAAGTCTAACCTTGTCTGTGGTATTCCGAGTAGGATTCCGGTATTGAATGGCTGTGACGAGCTTCAAACTCCTGAAGGCTGGGCGTTAGTGACAGACGCAAAAGAATCAATGGATTCTACTCCAACCTGATTGAGAACCGACAGATGATTAGCCGTGCTGTGACAGAGCATTTGGACCATTTTCACTGAGAGGATGGGATGTAGCTATCAACCAAGGGTGATGCCTCCAGACGATTAGCCGTGCAGTGACAGCGCATAGGACCATTTTCCCGAGAGGATTAAAAGTAGCCATTGATGATAGTGATGCCCTACATACAGCTTGCCATGGAAAGGAGTAAGAAGGATTGGATGAAAGCCATGAGAAAGTAGAGATTCAAGAGGAGCACAGCACCTCCATGCACTTATCTGAAACTCCCACTATTGATTTACATAAGTATTTCTATCCCTTTTATTTTCTTTTTATTATTAATTTTCGAAACCATAAACCTATTTAATCTGCCTAACTGAGATTTACAAGGTAACCATAGCTTGTTTCATACCAACAATCTCTGTGGGATCGACCCTTACTCACGTAAGGTATTACTTGGATGACCCAGTACACTTGCTGGTTAAGTTGAACGAAGTTGTGAACTATGGTATTGGCATCATGTTTTTTTGGCGCCATTACCAGGGAATGAAAAGCAATGAATTTTTCAAAATGGAATAACACATGAATAACAATTCGTCCACCATTACTACATACTAATGATCATGAAGTAGAGACACAAAATATAAATAGACATGAAGCATAAAAATCGAAAAACAGAGAAATAAGAACAAGGAATGAGTCCACCTTAGTGGCGTCTTCTTCTTGAAGGACCAATGATGTCCTTGAGCTCTTCTACGTCCCTTCCTTGCTTCTGTTGCATGATCCCTAGTGATTTTGGTGTTCCTACCCTTGGTTGCTTCCAATAATTATGAGAAGGAACATATATCCCCTGAGGTATCTCAGGGATTTCTTGATGAGGGAATTTCTCATGCTCTCTTGATGTGCAGTCAAATGCTCTTCTACTGAGTTATGGACCCTTGAGATGAATATCTCTATCTCCCATGACTCAGAGGTGGAAGCTTTTGTCTTCTCTTTTCTCTTTTCTTTCTTTTCTCTCTTTTTTTTGAGGTTTCTCTGGCCTTAGGTGCCATCAATGGTTATGGAAAAGCAAGAAAAGCAAAAAAGCTATGCTTTTACCACACCAAACTTAGAATGTTACTCGCCCTCGAGCAAAAGAAGAAAGAATCGAAGAAGGAGAAGAAGATATAGGGGAGAGGGAGAGATGTTTGTGTTTTGGCCATGTAGGGTGGGTTTGGATGGGAAGGATGGATGGATGTGAGTGGTGAAGAGATGATGGGGAAGAGGGATTAAGGTGATTGGGGAAGAAGGGAGAAGGTGAGTTGAGGTAGGTGGGGATCCTGTGGGGTCCACAGATCCTGAGGTGTTAAGGATTTACATCCCTGCACCAATTAGGCATGTAAAACGCCTTTGCATACAATTCTGGCATTTAAACGCCGAGGTGATGCATGTTATGGGCGTTCAACGCCCATGTGTAGCATGTTTCTGGTGTTGAACGCCAGTTCCATGCTTGTTTCTGGCGTTCAGCGCCAGCTCTATGCTCTGTTCTGGCGTTGAACGCCAACCAGATGCTCCTTACTGGCGTTTAAATGCCAGTAAGTTCTTCCTCCAGGGTGTGATTTTTCTTCTGCTATTTTTTATTCTTTTTTTAATTTTAGTATTTTTTTTGTGACTCCACATGATCATGAACCTAATAAAACATAAAAGAGCAATAAAAAGAAAAATAAAATTAGACAAATAAAAATTGGGTTGCCTCCCAATAAGCGCTTCTTTAATGTCAATAGCTTGACAGTGGGCTCTCATAGAGCCTCACAGGTGATCAGGTCAATGTTAGGACCTCCCAACACCGAACTTAGAGTTTGAATGTGGGGGTTCAACACCAAACTTAGTGTTTGGTTGTGGTCTCCCAACACCAAACTTAAAGTTTGACTGTGGGGGCTCTGTTTGACTCTGCATTGAGAGAAGCAGTTCATGCTTCCTCTTATTACCAAATAACTTGGTATTTAGCTTCATGATGGCTCCTAGATATTGAGCAACTTGCTCTCCAGTTACATCTTCATCTTCTTCAGAGGAAGAATAATCTTCAGAGCTCATGAATGGCAGAAGGAGATTTAATGGAATCTCTATTGTCTCTATATGAGCCTCAGATTCCGTTAGATCCTCAATAGGGAACTCCTTCTTGTTTGAGGGACGTCCCATGAGGTCTTCGTCATTGGGATTCACGTCCTCTCCTTCCTCTCTAGGTTCAGCCATATTGATTATATCAATGGCCTTGCACTCTCTTTTTGGATTTTCTTTAGTATTGCTTGGGAGAGTACTAGGAGGGGTTTTAGTGATTTTCTTACTCAGCTGGCCCACTTGTGCCTCCAGATTTCTGATGGAGGACCTTGTTTCATTCATGAAACTTAAAGTGGCCTTAGACAGATCAGAGACTAAATTTGCTAAGTTAGAGGTATTCTGTTCATAATTCTCTATCTGTTGCTGAGAGGATGATGGATAAGGCTTGATATTGCTGAGCCTATTTCTTCCACCATTATTAATGCCTTGTTGAGGCTTTTGTTGATCCTTCCATGAGAGATTCGGATGATTTCTTCATGATGAATTATAGGTGTTTCCATAAGGTCCACCTATGTAATTTACCTCTACCATTGCAGGGTTCTCAGGATCATAAGCTTCTTCTTCAGAAGATGCCTCTTTAATACTGTTGGATGCATTTTGCCATCCATTCAGACTTTGAGAAATCATGTTGACTTGCTGAGTCAACACTTTGTTCTGAGCCAATATGGCATTCAGAGCATCAATTTCAAGAACTCCCTTCTTTTGAGGCATCCCATTATTCACAGAATTCCTCTAAGAAGTGTACATGAACTGGTTATTTGCAACCATGTCAATAAGTTCTTGAGCTTCTGCAGGCATTTTCTTTAGGTGAATGGATCCACCTGCAGAATGGTCCAATGACATCTTAGAGAACTCAGATAAACCATAATAGAATATATCTATCATAGTACATTCTGAAAACATGTCAGAAGGACATCTTTTGGTCATCTGTTTGTATCTTTCCCAAGCTTCATAGAGGGATTCACCATCTTTTTGTTTGAAGGTCTGAACATCCACTCTAAGCTTGCTCAGCTTTTGAGGAGGAAAGAATTTATCCAAGAAGGCCATGACCAGCTTATCCCAAGAGTCCAGGCTATCTTTAGGTTGTGAGTCCAACCATGTACTAGCTCTGTCTCTTACAGCAAAAGGGAAAAGCATGAGCCTGTAGACTTCAGGATCTACTCCATTCGTCTTTACAGTCTCACAAATCTACAAGAACTCAGTTAAAAACTGCTAAGGATCTTCAGATAGAAGTCCATGAAACTTGCAGTTCTGTTGCATTAGAGCAACTAATTGAGGTTTTAGCTCAAAATTGTTTGCTCCAATGGCCGGAATGGAGATGCTTCTTCCATCAAATTTGGACGTTGGTTTAGTGAAATCACCTAGCATTCTCCTTGCATTATTGTTGTTGGGTTCGGCTGCCATCTCCTTTTCTTGTTCGAAAATTTCAAAAAGGTTGTCTCTGGATTGTTATAATTTAGCTTCTCTTAGTTTTCTCTTCAGAGTCCTTTCAGTTTCAGTATCAGCTTCAACAAGAGTGTCTTTTTTCCTTGTTCCTGCTCATATGAAAGAGAAGAGAAAAAGAAAAGGAAGAAGAATCCTCTATATCTGGACAAAGAGGATCCTTATTATTAGTAGAAGAAGAAAAGAATAGAACTGGAGAACGGAGTTGTGTCCACACATATGTGCCATAATAATGATTCCATACAACAACAAAAAAAATACTACATTGATGTGATCACAATTTCGTCCACCAGGACCTCAGCTAAGGCGGCCATACTGGTAACCAAGGTAGGGAACGGAAGTAGGCCACAAATGTGTGCTCGCCACATACACTGCCGGATTAGTCGAGGAAAATAGACCTCCTTCCCCTCCATGACACACCCAATCAGAAGTAGCATCTCTATAGGGATCTCAAAGAAGTGAGTGGTGGGTAAGACATAGTGGGCAAATATCATCTGCCAAGTCTTGGCCTCTCTAGTCAGATGAGCAAAGAGCATCCCTTTAGGCTTAGTGTTGTTTGCGTCCATGACCCAAGTAGCATCTGGCAAACCAATCACGCGCCTAAGCACCTCATAGTCAAAGGTCATGCTGTGAATAGCTAACTCAGCCTGCTGATGAGCGCAGGTGCCATCAGGAAGATGTCGGCATTGCAATGCTTCCTCTATAGCAGTCTCAGTGATCATAACCTCTCTACCCCTCAACTGAACTGAATCTAAAGTAGGACGGAAGAAGTTGCAATAGAATTCCTTCACCCAAGAAATGTTGATATCTCCCAAATCCCTATCAACAAAGTCTATACCTAACTATAGGATCCGACTAGTAATTGACCGTCTCACATCGTTGGGAAGGACAAGCTTCTTCTTAGTATTTAGTTTCATCATCTGATACTTGGAAAGGCGAAGCTCACAGTAAAGATTGGAAACTTGGTTGGATCAGTAGAAGGTAGCAACTGATTTTCCTTTTCTTCGTCATTCAAAAGATTCTTAGCATAATTCTTGTAAATGGAGGGAATAGAGGGTGTAGAATGTTTTCTTTTCTTGGAGGTAGTGGCTATAGCTTTCCCTTTATCTGACATCCTGAAAAAGACAAATATGATAGCAATTAAACATGTAGCATATAGCAATTAAAAGCAACTTCAAGATGTAAGAAGAATGACGAGCAATCATGATATGTATTGAAAACTTGGTGTGCAAATAAGCATAAGTGGAAACATAAACCAAGAAATCAATACATCCAACAATGTACAAAGAATAGGCATATTCATCATCATAACTCAAAAGAATGGTTAATGAGTCGAGTAACGAAAAATGAAGTGAGTAGGTTAAACAAGTTAGTGAGTAAGAGGTGAGATTGATAGTTAGTGTTATGATGAAATAAAGCTTGCCTAACAAAAGGATTCACAAAATGCATACAATGAGGTGTAATTATTGATGATGGAAATGAAATTGCAACGGGGTGCAATGAATTGAAAGGAAATCATCAATGGTATTGTGGTGCGGATTTTATAACCCACACTACTAACCGGCAAGTGCACCGGGTCGTACCAAGTAATACCTTACGTGAGTAAGGGTCGATCCCACGAGGACTGATGGATCAAGCAACAATGATTGATTGATTGGCTTAGTTAGGCAAGCAGAAATTGGTTTTGAGATGTTCAAAAGGTTTAAGTTTAAATTCAAAATATCAAAAGTATAGACAATTAAATTAATTGGGAATAAAATATGGATAAACAGTTAAGGCTTCAGAGTTATCTATTTTTCCGGATTAACTTTTCTTACTAACTATTTTAATTATGTAGGATTTTAATTTATGGCAAACTATATGTGACTAGACCCTAATTCCTTAGACCTTTCTAGTCTCCTCTAAAGTTCATCAACTGCCAATTCCTTGGTCAATTAATTCCAATTAGAGGGTAAAAATCAATTTTCAGTTTTCTTGCCACAAAAACTCTAATTACCAAAAAAAAGGGGATTATATGTCACGTATCCCCTTAAATCCAAATAATTAAAATTTAGGAGAATATGTTTTCAAGCTATTGTTCAAGTATAGAGCTTTTCCAAGTTATACAAGAACTCAAATAGAAAGAGGTTCATACTTCCGTTCCACCCAAATTCATAAGATAAAGAACGAAAACAATTCTTAAATATAAATCCAAAATATAAATTAAAATAGAAAAAGTAATAAAATCAATCCATACAAATAGACAGAGCTCCTAACCTTAACAATGGAGGTTTAGTTGCTCATGGAATGTAGAATGTAAATTTGTATAGAATTCCCTAATGGAATCCCCCTAATGTAATGTAATGTCCAATAGAAGAGAAGTCTCCCCTATTTATAACTAATCTTAATTAATTTAAAATCTTATTACCTAAAAAAAATAAAAATAATATCTTTTCCTAAAAGATAAGATTTGAATTTAAATTCAAATTAATTAACAGATTTTCAGTTGATGGGTGGGGACCACTTGTTTTGTCCATTCTGCAGCTTCTAATCTGTATTTTCTGGGCTAGAAAGTGGGTCAAAACAGCCCAGAATTTGCCTCCAGCATTTTTCTGTATTTTCTGCACGTGGCGCATGTCACGCGGACGTGTCAGGCACGTGATCGTGTCGATGATCTTTTCTGCGAGTCACGCGGACGCATCATTTGTGCAATTTCCAGTCCACGCGTTCACGTCAGGCACGCGATCGCGTCATTGCAATTTCTCTATTCCGCACGGTCGCGTGAGCCATGCGTCCGCGTCGGTCTTCGCTGGTCATCTCTTTGGTTTCTTCTTTTTCTCTGCAGAAACTTTATCAAATTCCTCCGAATGCTACCTAAAATAAATAAAATTGCACAAAACTCAAAATAGCATCCATAGTGGCTAAAATATAATTAATTCTTAATTAAACTCAACAAATTAGATGCAAATTCACTAGGAAAAGATAGATAAGATGCTCACGCATCATATTGTCACCAAAGTCAACAACTCTTATTAATTAAGCAATGAAATCATCATACCTTTGAAAGAATGGTTAAGGAGGGTTAAATGTGAGTAGAAGTTAAATGGTTAAAGAAATTAGTAAGTTAGAAAAAAATATGGATTAGTGGCATGATGATATTTAGGCTCAAAGAAAAGAGGAGTTGTGGCTAGACATAAAAATCATGTTCACAATGATTGGTGCAAATCCCGGAAGTCAAAAAGAAACGGAAATTAGCCCAAAATTGTAATGAAGACAAAAATGAAATTAAATTTCTTGAAATTGGGCAGCATCCCGGCTTAAAATTGGACGTTCCCGGATAGCAAAATAGCACAAACAGCAAGAAAGTAGCCTCAAGTAAGCACAATAGGAATGGAATAACATGCAGCAACACAAATGTCATAAAAGAGTAACCCAAAATCAATCAGACAGCACCCAAGTAAACAAACAGCAAATCATGAACAAACGGAGCACTTATCAGGCCTAGAATCCTCTATCCAGTCCTAGCTACCTGACAGCAATTATTTCTATCTAACCTAACATACAAAGTTCCAATTCTAACTAACTACAAACAACTAACAGTAGCTAACAGAAACGAAAAATTAATAACAAGCAGAGTTGGAGCAGGAACCTGGGAGTAGAGAAGAACTAAAAAATGGAAAAGGAAATTGGGGTTGGAACGGGAGCAACAAAATCAGCGATTCGCGCCGCCGTGGATGGTGGCGGTTATGGCAGAGCGGCGGCGGTGGTGCTCGAAAGAGTGAGAGACTGAGTGAAGGGAAGCTGGTGATGGTGAGAGAAGGAGAGTGAGAGGAGAATGTGAAATGGGGGGAGAGAGGGAGGGGCCACCGAGTGCTTGTCGCCGGTGGTGATGGTGGAGTGACGGCGGAGGTGGCGTTCGGGCAGAGGTGAGCAAAGCGAGAGAATGAGAGGTTGGCAGTGAGAGAGAGACGACGGACGAAGGTTGGGTGGTGGCGACGGCGGCCGCTGTTAGCGGCGGAGGGTGGTTAGAGGTTGAAGGAGGGAAGAGGAAGAAGATGGTGAGGGGGAAGAAGAGAGAGTGCGCGACTGCGCAATGCTCGTCGCGTATTAGGGTTATCCTCTTTTTGTATCGACGCGAGCGCGCACCTTGCGCGTCCGCGTACATTGATGAAACTAGGGACCTACGCGTGCGCGTACAGCGCGCTCAGGCGTGGATGGGGGAATCTACATAGGGGCGCGTACGCGGCAAGTGCGCGTCCGCGTACATTGAGTTGGGCTGGAGGCTTAGAGTGGGCGCAGCGTGCGCCTAACTCTCTGGACAAAGGCCTGGAATGCCGGCATCAGCGAGGGCGCGTACGCGGCAAGGGTGCGTCTGCGTACATGGTATTTTTTCATAAGGCGCGCAAGCGCGATGCGTGCGCTCGCGTTCTTTCCTCTTTTTGGCATATGGGTGCACACACGGCAAGTGTGCGTCCGCGCGAGATGAGTTGGGCTGGGGGCTTAAAGTTGGCCCAGGTCCAACGCAACTCTCTGGAGATTGGCTCAGAATTTGTAGCAGCAGATCGACGCGGACGCGGCAGGTGCGCGTTCGCGTGCACTTCCTTGTTCTCGTGATCGGCGCGCATGCACGTAGTGCGCGTCAGCGTGGGTTGTGTTGGGCTCAGGGCATAGTGTTTGCCCAAGAGAGGCCCAACTCTCCGGAATGTGGGTGATGATGCATCCTCTCAGGGATGCGTGCGTGTACATCGTGCGCGCGCGTCCACCCCCCCTTTTTTTTATATTGCTCTTTAAGCAGAAAAATTGTGCTCAGGTGCTCCCTATACTGCTCACAACTCTTTATTCAATCAACCATCATACAATTCACAAAAATGCAATTTGATATTATTCATCTACTACTAAACACAACATACATGTGACTATGCTAACAATTAAGTTGTACAAACAAATTTTTATGAAACATCTACTTACAATGGCAACTCAAATCACTTATTTAGCACAATTAAAAGAAAGTGGAAAGAGTTTACCATGGTGGGGTGTTGATAAACCACTATTTTATGGTTTATCTTGTACACAATTGAGTGGTTTTTATTAACTCTTTACCCACTTATTCATACTATTTGCATGGTTTTATATTTCCTTCCTAATTATGTGTTTTGATTGAAAACATGCTTCTTTGGACTTATAATTTCTAATATTAATCCTCTCTTATCACCATTAGATGCCTTGATATGTGTGTTAAGTGATTTCAGAGATTAGGTGTCTCCCACCTAGCACTTTTATTTTAAGTCCTTAAGTTGGACATGTTGAGAGACTCATTGTTATGGTGGCTTGTGCTTGTACTCGTCTTGGAACTCCCACCAATGCTTGGCTCTCCATTGTGCCCCATGATTTCTCATGGATTGAGCCAAGTGTTGATGGAGTTCTTCACAAGCTTGGGGCTCCCAAAGTTGATCCTCTTCTTGTGATCCGGGATTCCACACTTTATTTTCACACCCGTCTTGAAGTTGATCATCATTATTGGTCCATCCGGGTGGTGAACAAGATGAATTCTCTATAAAGTGCCCAACAATCCTCCTAGACCCATCTATTTGAGCACTATTCCCACCTTTGTATTCAACTCTAGAAGTATCAACCAAAATGAGCCTTGATTTGCAACGCCAACCACGAAACATCTTGCGCTTACGCTTCATCCCACAAAGCATCCTAAGTTGACCATCCATTTCAAGCAAGCCATACTCAAGTGGGACAATAAAGCTAATAGAAATGAATTTTACCCACTTAAGTGAAAGAGTAGATGACAACCTAGGTAAAGGTGCTTCCAATGATCTTGACAAAGCGTATTCCACTCCCATCCCTCTATTTCTAAGGACTTCCACCTCTTCACAATATTTCTCTAATTCAATCCTTTGTTCATTACTACTATCTTAGCCTTTTCCCTTAATCAAACCATAATTGGGAGGGTGAAAGAAGTTTACCTCCACAATATTTTCAAATGCACCGGGAGAAGGGTCTTCAAGTTCAAAGGATTCTCCACCACTAGGACTTGATGTTTGCTCTTCATTGCCATGGGAACTCAATTCTTGCTCTATTCCATCCAAGTCTTCATAGGGAATATGCCTTGGAAGGTGTGCGCTTCCCTCCCTAGCATCAATTTCAATCATCTTGGAGGTGTTTTCTTCAACTCTATATTCCCATGGAGACTCCACATCTCCTAAGTCTTCCACCAATTCCTCCTTGTCTTCAACAATTAGAGCTTTCTCCAATTGTTCCAATACAAAGCAGCTTCCCTCATTTCCCACCGGAGTTTCTAATCTCTCCTTCATGCTATGTTCTTCATTTGATTCTCCACATGTAGCCATGGGAGTTCCTTGAGTGTTCAAGCATTGGGAGGCTAATTGATTTGTTACCGCATCCAAGGTGACCATGAAATTTTGCACATCCCTTTTCATCTCTTCTTGCCCTTGAACAAGAACACCAAGGGTTTCATTCATTAGAAGTTGGGGTGGACGGAAGGATTCATCATTTTGGAGGAAGGGTTCATAAGAGGAAGGTGGTTCTTCTTGGTAGAGTTGTGGTGGTTCTATGTTTTCCACTCTTTCCACTTGTAGCATAACACACTCCATGGTTGCTTGAAAATGATCCAATGCTTCTTTGAGATGATCCCTTGACTCTTGTTCCTCTTGGATAATATGATTAGGATCATGTGGCTCTTGGATCAATGGATATGAGTATTCTTCTATGGGAGGTTGTGGTAGAAAGTAGTATTCATCTTGTGGTTGAAAATTTTCATATATTGGAGGTGGTTCATCTTGGTAATAATATGGAGGGGGTGGTTCTTGAAAATGTTGATGTTGGAGTGGTGGTGACTCTATATGTGGTTCATATGGCTTATATGGTTGTTGATAAGATGGATATGGATTAGGGTCATATAAAGGTGTTTGGTGAAAAAAGGCTTGTGAGTGTGGTTGAGGGTTATGTTGAGGATATAGTTCATAGGCATATGGTGTGGTTCTTGAAAGTCACAAGGTGATTCACTATAGCCATTGGATTGGTATGCATCATATAATGGCTCTTCTTCATAGTGCATTGGTGGGGGTTGTTGCCATGAAGATTGATCATATGCATATGGCTCCTCCCACCTTTGGTTGTCCCATCCTTGATACACAACTTCGTTGAAGTTCTCCTCACCTACAACATAATTAGAACCAAACTCATAGCCAAAGTGAGAATTCATAATGGAAAAACAAAATAAAACTAACAAAATATAGTAAACAAGCAAAAGACAACCTATTTACACTATTCACAAATGTACACTAACCAATAACATAACACCATTGCAAATCCCCGGCAACGGCGCCATTTTGATGATTGGATTTTTGATGGTTTAGAATTTCACTAATGAAATCTCGTTGTAAAGTATAGTTTCTAAACTGAACAATAATCCTTTCATACAAAAAGTTGTTTGTCATTAGTACAAACCCCTAAATTTATAAACCGAAGTATTGAACCTCGGGTCGTTCTTTCTAGGAATTACAATAAAGTGTCTTGTTATTGGTTGTGAGTTGTTTTGGGGATTTTGAGATTTTAGACAAGAAATATAAATGGCAAAGAAAATAAACTAACAACTAACAAAACTCTTGGCAAGATATGAGAACTAGAAGTCCTATCCTAGTTATCCTTCTCAATTGTGATGAGAATTGTGTATTACTCCCACTTAGTTAACCTCTAACCATGGAGGAAAGTCAAGTGGATGAATCAATTTGATTCCTCAAGTCCTAATCAACTCCTAAAGGAAAGACTAGCTTTAGAGGCATCCAAATCAATTAGCAACTTCTAATTATCGATCAACAAAGGTATTAGACAACTCAAGAGTCACTAATTACTCTACCTAGGCCAAGAGGACCAAAACCTACACTAAAATCCCACCAAGCATTTCATCAAACACTTGGAAGGCACAAAAGGAAAGCATAGTAAATCAACAACAAGAACAAAATCTAACAACAATTATTGCAAAGAATTAACAACAACAAATCAAGGAAATCACAATTATCATGAATTACCTCAAATTGCATTATTGAAAGAAAATAAATGAACAAGAATCTATCCAAAACAAAATGAAGAACTACAATTATTAAAGCACATAACTAGAAGGAGGAAGAAGAGAAGTTTAAGACTTGATAAAGGAGAAGTGAATTAAAGCATGAATTAAACCTAGATCTAAGAAGAGAGATTAACCTAAACCTAATCCTAATTCTAGAGAGAAGAGAGAGCTTCTCTCTCTAAAACTATTCTAAACTAAAACTATCACTAATTGTAACTAACTTCTAATGTCTTCCCCCTTCAATCCTTGATCCTTTTATTCCTTTCTATCAGTAATTGACGCCAAAATGGGTTCAGAAACTCTTCCAAATCGCCAGGCACGTGTTGCTTTTAATGAAGTCATGTGTGAACTTCGACGCGTGCGCGCACGGTACGCGTGTGCGTCCCTGGCTGATTCTGCAATGTGCGCGCGAGCGCTTTGTGCGCATGCGCGTGCTTGGCTGATTTCACTTCTTTGACTTTTTATGCTTCTCTCCACTTGTATGCTTCCTTTCTTGCTTTCTTTGATCCATGCCTAGCCTATTTCAATCCTGGAATTACTAGCAAACACATCAAGGCATCTTATGGAATCAAAGAGGAATTAGAATTCATCAAAATAAGGCTTAAAAAGTATGTTTTTACACTTAAACACAAATATGGGAGAGATTACAAAACCATGCTAATTCATACGCTAAATGTGAGAAAAAGGTCATCAAAATACTCTAAATCCAATACAAGATAAACCGTCAAATTGGGGTTTATCAAAAGGCTCAATTGTTTTTTGCTTCTTACTAGGTGGAGCACCAGAAGCAGCAGCAGAAGTCTGTGGAGGATCGACCAGACGAACCCGAGGAATAGGAATTGCTTTCCTCGGCCCAGGAGAACTCGGCACAGGAGGTTTCACTGGAACCTGAGAAGATCCCTCTCCGGCCACCTTGGCCAAGATGTTTTGAGCAGCAGTTGCCTTCTTTGCCTTTTTGAAGGCCTTCATGGAGTCATTGTTTTTTGACAACTCTGCAAATACAGAATCAGCCATAGTAAAGGGTTATAATCACAAGAAGAGGAAGCAAAACTAAGAAAACAAGTACAGAAACAAGTCAGACAAGTACCCAAAACAGTCCGATCCAAGGACGGGTCATTCAAAAACCTTTTTGAATCAAGATGGGGTGGTTCCCCCCATAAATCCTCAAGAACAACAACAAAAGCATGCTCAACCTCTTCAAGCATCTCCCATGTATACCGAGACACTCTCACATCCTTCTACCACACTAGAGGGAAAGAAGGCTCATCATTTTCATTAAGGAAAAAGGGGCGGACCCCCTCGACAGCACGAACTCTAAAGAAGTAATTCTTAAAATCCTTAAAGGACTCGTCATACATGGCGAAAACTTTATGGCCTTGGGCAGACCTGAAAGAAACCTAGGAAGCTTTCTGTTTGGAAGAACCACTAGGCCTGGCAGAAACAAATAGATAAAGGAAAAGAGTCTGAGAAGGTGTTACGCCTAACTCTTGGCAAAGTAGTTGAAAGATCTTGACAAAACCCCAGGAATTCGGGTGAAGCTGAGATTTGGCAATGTTACACGACCACAACAGGTCGGTCTCGAAAGCAGTAAAAGGAAAAGTAATGTCCAACTGACTGAAGAAATATTCATAGGCATAGAAGAAGGGACGCTCTCCCTCGATGGAGGTAGGAAAACAAACCCTTTCATCAGAATCAGGAGCGACAAGCTCATAATCCCTCTCCTGGGCACTATTACCACAGATCCTATGATGCTTCCTCAGCTCTACGCAAAATTCAGCATCCACAACAGAGACACACATCAAGACAAGGGAGTCCAGCCAATCAGACATCACCTAGGAAACTCTGGAAGACATCTCTACAATGTTATTGCGGAAAGACATGAGGCCAACTAATCCTACAATAAGAAAAGAAGATGGGATTACTAAAAATATCTCAGACGAAGGACAAAATAACTTGATTAATACGACACAGGCGAACAAACAGAAAAGGAAAACCCCAAGACTCAAACCATAGTCCTGGGGCATTCTTTGGAGGCAGTAACAAAGCAAGGTTTTCAGGAAAAATCTACAGCTCGCATCCCAGCATCTCTCAAACAAGAAAAGAAGACTTCAAACAAACAAAGCATTTCGAAAAAGGAAAGAAGAAACACAAAAATCATCAAAGCCACTATCTTTCTACAGTCTACTAGCAAAGAGCATTGTCAACAACACCAAGCAGAAAATCGTCAAAAACATAACCTTTTACAGACTCAAGCAAAAACCCTAAAAAGTATCAAGAGGAAGTCAAGAAAATGCACTCCAAGTAAAAAGCAAACTATATGTATCGTTATCTCCCACAAAGGTGCAACAACAAGGATCTTTTGAAATTAAGGAGCAAGAGACAGTTTTTACAAAAATAACAGCCAGAAGCAACAATAGAACATGCAAACCCCTGGGAAACCGCAAAGAAGAAACACCAGGGATACGCGAAGAAGAAAAAACACATTACAGCGACAAGAAAACACAAGATCATAAGAAAGGATCAAACTTTTTCGACATTCAAGCAAATATCAACAATTTACCAGAGAATTAAAGACAAAGCAAAACGAAAAGAAAATGGAACCAACCTGGAAAAAAGCAGGAAGCTTCAGAAAAGTTGGAGATGGAGAAACGGAATCACCGATCACTGAACGACGCCACAATGCAAGAAAAGCAAAATGTGGGTGTTCCGAGGGTTACCTAAAACTTGTAGGTCGATCTCGGTCGAGATCTTCTAGGTTTGGTCGGATCCGAAGTGTCCGGCAGGCGTATAGCGGCCGGAGCTGGTGTGTCCGATTTGTAGAACTGAGAGTGCTGCTGATCCTTTGTCACCAAAGGGTGGGGGGTACCTGCAAGGGACTCCGATGCTTAAGTTAGCAAGGGTATTAAGCAGGTATTGAGTAGAATCAGAGTATGAGTTATACCTGGGTGCTCCAGTGTATTTATAGTGGTGAGATGTGACCTTCTGTGGATAAGATAAGTTAGTTATCTTATCTTATCTTATCTCTTGTTGAGGTCATCTTATCTTCCATGGAACCGCCCTTGTCTCTATCAGCTTGGGCTGCCTTTGGATCTGGGTTGTATTCCTTGAGTTGGGCCCTTCTTTGGGCTTTTCCTGTCGCTTTGGCCGACTTCTTCGTAAAGAAGTCGGTCCGCTTGACCTAAAGAGGTTGGTAGCTTTATTACTGAATATTCCGACTCGATCATCTCGACCCAGGGTATGAACAGTGCCCCTACTTGAGCTCGGTCTTCTTTTTGAGGCCGTGTTCTTTGACTTCGGTCCTTCTTTAGTGAAGCCGAACTCAAGCATTTTGTCGACTCCTTTGTAGAAGCTTTTGAATGTAGAACGTTTTTCCTCTAAAAGCACGCGCTTTTATATCGGCGCTTGATGAGCGGATAATTTATACCCTTTTTGGCATTGTTTTTAGTATGTTTTTAGTATGTTTTAGTTTGTTTTTATTATATTTTTATTAGTTTTTAGTTAAAATTCACTTTTCTAGACTTTACTATGAGTTTGTGTGTTTTTCTGTGATTTCAGGTATTTTCTGGCTGAAATTGAGGGACCTGAGCAAAAATCTTATTCAGAGGTTGAAAAGGATTGCAGATGCTGTTGGATTCTGACCTCCCTGCACTCGAAGTGAATTTTCTAGAGCTACAGAAGCCAACTGGCACATTCTCATTTGTGTTGGAAAGTAGACATCCTGGGCTTTCCAGCAATGTATAATAGTTCATACTTTGCCCGAGATTTGATGGCCCAAACAGGCGTTCCAAGTCAGCTCAAGAATTCTGGCATTTAACGCCAGAACTAGCACAAGAATGGGAATTAAATTCCCAAACTAGCACAAAAGCTGGCGTTTAACTCCAAGAAAAGTCTCTACAGATGAAAGCTTCAATGCTCAGCCCAAACACACACCAAGTGGGCCCGAAAGTGGATTTTTATGTTATTTACTCATCTTTGTAAACCCTAGGCTACTAGTTCTCTACAAATAGGACCTTTTGCTATTGTATTTTCATCTTTGGATCACTTTAGATCTTCTGATCATCTTTGGACGTTTAGTTCTTAGATCATTTGGAGGCTGGCCATTCGGCCATGCCTAGACCTTGTTCTTATGTATTTTCAATGGTGGAGTTTCTACACACCATAGATTAAGGTGTGGAGCTCTGCTGTACCTCGAGTATTAATGCAATTACTATTGTTCTTCTATTCATTTCAGCTTATTCTTGTTCTAAGATATTCATTCGCACCCAAGAACATGATGAATGTGATGATTATGTGACGCTCATCATCATTCTCACTTATGAACGCGTGCCTGACAACCACTTCCGTTCTACAAGCAAACAAGGCTTGAATGGATATCTCTTGGATTCCTTGATCAGAATCTTCATGGTATAAGCTAGAATTGATGGCGGCATTCAAGAGAATCCGGAAGGTCTAAAACTTGTATGTGGTATTCTGAGTAGGATTCAAGGATTGAATGACTGTGACGAGCTTCAAACTCCTGAAGGCTGGGCGTTAGTGACAGACGCAAAAGAATCACTGGATTCTATTCCAACCTGATTGAGAACCGACAGATGATTAGCCGTGCTGTGACAGAGCACGTTGAACATTTTCACTGAGAGGACTGGACTGTAGCCATTGACAACGGTGATGCCCAACATACAGCTTGCCATGGAAAGGAGTAAGAAAGATTGGATGAAGACAGTAGGAAAGCAGAGAGACGAAAGGGATATAGCATCTCCATACGCTTATCTGATATTCTCACCAATGAACTACATAAGTATTTCTATCTTTATGTTTTATTCATCTTTTAGTTATCAATCCTCCATAACCATTTGAATCCGCCTGACTGAGACCATAGCTTGCTTCATACCAACAATCTCCGTGGGATCGACCCTTACTCGCGTAAGGTTTATTACTTGGACGACCCAGTGCACTTGCTGGTTAGTTGTGCGAAGTTGTGATAAAGAGTTGATATTACAATTGAGCGTACCATGTTGATGGCGCCATTGATGATCACAATTTCGTGCACCAAGTTTTTGGCGCCGTTGCCGGGGATTGTTTGAGTTTGGACAACTGACGGTTCATCTTGTTGCTTAGATTAGGTATTTTTCTTCAGAATTTTTAAGGATGAATTCTAGAGTTTCAAGGTGATGTTCTTATCATCACCAAAGCTGATTGATTCTCATCAATTTAGCTCTTGAATGTAATGTCCTGCTGAAGCTTGGCTAGCCATGTCTAATTCCTTTAGACTAACATTGCATGATTCCTGGAATTCTTATTAAAAATTTTGAATCTCTTTATTTTCTTTTCCATATAATTTTCGAAAAAAAATCCAAAAAAATTATAAAATCTTAAAACCAAAAAAAAATATTTTTATGTTTCTTGTTGAGTCTAGTGTCTCATTTTAATTTTGGTGTCAATTGCATGCTTCTATTCTTCTTGCATTCTTTCTCATATGCATTCTTAATTTGTTAGTAGTATACAAACTTCTTGCATTGTTTATTTGATTTTAGTTGCATTTGATTATTCCTCATCATTAAAAATTCAAAAAAAAATTTTCTTTGTGTCTTTTCAAGTCAATAATACAGAGAATTGAAGATTCAGAACATGCAGCAGAGGAATTGCACAGAAAAAGCTGGGCGTTCAAAACGCCCAGTGAGGAAGGAAAACTGGCATTTAAACGCCAGCCAGGGTGCCTGGCTGGGCGTTTAACGCCCAAAAGGGTAGAGTTTTGGGTGTTAAACGCCATAATGGATACCATTCTGGGCATTTAACGCCAGGATGACACAAGAGGGAAGATTTTGTTTTTAATTCAGATTTTTTCAAATCTCCATAATTTTTCAAAATCAAATCTTTTTCAAATCATATCTTTTCAATCATATATTTTCAAAATCAATTTCTTTCCATTTTCAAAAATACTTGCTAACAATTAATGATTTGATTCAAACATTTCAAGTATGTTGCCTTTTTTATTGAGAAAGGTTTAATGTCTGAATCATATCTTTTAAAATTTTTTGTTAGCCAAGTCATTAATTTTAAAAATCAAATCTTTTTAAATTGTTTTTCAATCATATCTTTTCAATCATATTTTTTTTAAAACCATAACTTTTCAATCATATTTTCTTAATCACATATTTTTCAAAATAGTTTTCAATCATATCCTTTTGATTTCTAATTTCAAAATCTTTTTCAAAAATCACTTTATTTCTTTCTCAACCTTAGTTTTCGAAAATCACCAATCAATTTTTCAAAATTTCTTTTAATTAATTCACTTTAATTTTCGAAAATTTCTTCCCCTCTTCTCACATCCTTCTATTTATGGACTAACACTACTCCTCAATGCACAATTCGAACTCTATCTTTCTTGATAAGTTCGAATTCTTCTACCTCTTTCTTCTATTCTTCTTTTCCTCTGACACCTCAAGGAATCTCTATACTGTGACATAGAGGATTCCATATTTTCTTGTTCTCTTCTCTTTCATATGAGCAGGAGCAAAGACAAAAGCATTTTTGTTGAGGCTGACCCTGAACCTGAAAGGACCTTGAAGCTAAAGGTAAGAGAAGCTAAAGCACTACTCTCTGTAGAGGACCTAACATAAATCTTCAAAGAAGAAGACATGGCAGCCGAAAACAACAACAATGCCAATAATGCAAGGAAGGTGCTGGGTGACTTTACTGCACCTACTCCCGACTTCTATGGGAGAAGCATCTCTATCCCTGCCATTGGAGCAAACAACTTTGAGCTTAAGCCTCAATTAGTTTCTCTAATGCAACAGAATTGCAAGTTCCATGGACTTCCATTGGAAGATCCTCATCAGTTTTTAGCTGAGTTCTTGCAAATTTGTGACACTGTCAAGACTAATGGGGTTGACCCTGAGGTCTACAGACTTATGATATTCCCTTTTGCTGTAAGAGACAGAGCTAGGATATGGTTGGACTCACAACCTAAAGAAAGCCTGAACTCTTGGGAAAAGCTAGTCAATGCCTTCTAGGTAAAGTTCTTTCCACCTCAAAAATTGAGTAAGCTTAGAGTGGAAGTCCAAACCTTCAGACAGAAGGAAGGTGAATCCCTCTATGAAGCTTGGGAAAGATACAAACAATTGATCAGAAAGTGTCCCTCTAACATGCTTTCTGAATGGAGCATCATAGGTATCTTCTATGATGGTCTGTCTGAACTATCCAAGATGTCATTGGACAGCTCTGCTGGAGGATCTTTTCATCTGAAGAAAACGCTTGCAGAAGCTCAAGAACTCATTGAAATAGTTGCAAATAACCATTTCATGTACACTTCGGAAAGGAATCCTGTGAACAATGGGACGAATCAGAAGAAAGGAGTTCTTGAGATTGATACTCTGAATGCCATACTGGCTCAAAATAAAATATTGACTCAGCAAGTCAATATGATTTCTCAAAGTCTGTCTGGAATGCAAGCTGCACCAGGCAGTACTAAGGACGCTTCATCTGAAGAAGAAGCTTATAATCCTGAGAACCCTTCAATGGAAGAGGTGAATTACATAGGAGAACCCTATGGAAACACCTATAATCCTTCATGGAGAAATCATCCAAATCTCTCATGGAAGGATCAACAGAGACCTCAACAAGGTTTCAGCAACAATAATGGTGGAAGAAACAGGTTTAGCAATGGCAAGCCTTTTCCATTATCTTCTCAGCAACAGACAGAGAATTCTAAGCAGAGCCACTCTGACTTAGCAACCATGGTCTCTGATCTAATCAAAACTACTCAAAGTTTCATGACTAAAACAAGGTCCTCCATTAGGAATTTGGAGGCACAAGTGGGTCAGCTGAGTAAGAAAGTTACTGAACTCCCTCCTAGTACTCTTCCAAGCAATACAGAAGAGAATCCAAAAGGAGAATGCAAGGCCATTAACGTGACCCACATGGCCGAACTTGGAGAGGAGGAAGAGGCAGTGATCGCCACTGAGGAAGACCTCAATGGACGTCCACTAGCCTCCAATGAGTTCCCTAATGAGGAACCATGGGAATCTAAGGTTCATAATGAGACCATAGAGATTCCATTGGATTTACTTCTGCCATTCATGAGCTCTGATGAGTATTCTTCCTCTGAAGAGGACGAAGATGTCACTGAAGAGCAAGTTGCTAAGTACCTTGGAGCAATCATGAAGCTAAATGACAAGTTATTTGGTAATGAGACTTGGGAGGATGAACCCCCTTTGCTCACCAAAGAACTGGATGACTTGACTAGGCAAAAATTACCTCAAAAGGGACAGGACCCTGGGAAGTTCTCAATACCTTGTAGCATAGGCACCATGACCTTTGAGAAGGCTCTGTGTGACCTAGGGTCAAGCATAAACCTCATGCCTCTCTTTGTAATGGAGAAGCTAGGGATCTTGGAGGTGCAAGCTGCAAGAATCTCACTAGAGATGGCAGATAATTCAAGAAAACAAGCTTATGGACTTGTAGAAGATGTTCTGGTAAAGGTTGAAGACCATTACATCCCTGCTGATTTCATAGTCCTAGAGACTGGAAAGTGCATGGATGAATCCATTATCCTTGGCAGACCCTTCCTAACCACAGCAAATGCTGTGATTGATGTTGACAGAGGAGAATTGATCATTCAAGTGAATGAATAATACTTTGTGTTTAAGACTCAAGGATATCCCTCTCTAACCATGGAGAGGAAGCATGAAGAGCTTCTCTCAAAACAGAGTCAAACAGAGCCCCCACGGTCAAACTCTAAGTTTGGTGTTGGGAGGCCAAAACCAACTTCTAAGTTTGGTGTTGAACCCCCATATTCAAACTCTAAATTTGGTGTTGGGAGGTTCCAACATTGCTCTGAGTATCTGTGAGGCTCCATGAGAGCCCACTGTCAAGCTACTAACATTAAAGAAGCGCTTGTTGGGAGGCAACCCAATGTTATATTTATCTATTTCCCTTTGTTATTTTATGTTTTCTGTAGGTTGATGATCATGTGAAGTCACAAAATCAACTGAAAAAGCAAAAACAGAATGAAAAATAGAAAGAAAAATAGCACACCCTAGAGGAAAAGCTTGCTGGCGTTTAAATGCCAGTAAGGGCAGCAAATGGGCGTTTAACGCCCAGTCTGGCACCATTCTGGGGGTTTAACGCCAGAAAGAGGCACCAGACTGGCGTTTAACGCCAGGAATGGGCAACAAGCTGGCGTTAAATGCCAGAAATGGGCACCAGCCCGGCGTTTAACGCCATGATTGGCAGAAGGAGCATTTTTGCTCGCCACTTGGTGCAGGGATGAATTATCCTTGACACCTCAGGATCTGAGGACCCTACAGGATCCCCACCTACCCCACCACTCTCCCACCACTCTCTTTCTTCTTCACCCATTCACCAATCACCTCAACACCTCTTCCCCAAAAATCCCTCACCTATCAAATCCTACCATTCTCTTCACCACTCACATCCATCCTTCATAAAACCCCACCTACCTTACCATTCAAATTCAAACCGCTTTCCCTCCAAAACCCACCCATACATGGCCGAACCTTACCCTTCTCTCCACTCCTATATAAACCCATCTTCACTCCTTCATTTTCCCACAACCTACACACTACTTCTCCCCCTTGGCCGAACCACAAAGCCACCTCCATCTCCTCTATTTCTTCTTCCTCTACACTCTTCTTTCTTCTTTTGCTCGAGGACGAGCAAACCTTATAAGTTTGGTGTGGTAAAAGTATTGCTTTTTGTTTTTCCATAACCATTTATGGCATCTAAGGCTGAAGAAACCTCTAGAAAGAGAAAAGAGAAGGCAAAAGCTTCCACTTCCGAGTCATGGGAGATGGAGAGATTCATCTCAAGGGTGCATCAAGACCATTTCTATGAAGTTGTGGCCATGAAAAAGGTGATCCCCGAGGTCCCTTTCAAACTCAAAAAGAGTGAATATCCGGAGATCCGACATGAGATCCAAAGAAGAGGTTGGGAAGTTCTTACCAACCCCATTCAACAAGTCGGAATCTTAATGGTTCAAGAGTTCTATGCCAATGCATGGATCACCAAGAACCATGATCAAAGTGTGAACCCGGACCCAAAGAATTGGCTTACAATGGTTCGGGGGAAATGCTTAGATTTTAGTCCGGAAAATGTAAGGTTGGCATTCAACTTGCCCATGATGCAAGGAGATGAACACCCTTACACTAGAAGGGTCAACTTTGATCAAAGGAAGAGAGGTTCAAGAGGGAAGCCGGTTCAACTGAGAAGGCATGACCTCAACCCCGTGGCTAGGGGATGGTTGGAGTTTATCCAACGCTCAATCATTCCCACTAGCAACCGGTCTGAAGTTACTATAGATCGGGCTATCATGATTCATAGCATCATGATTGGAGAGGAAGTAGAAGTTCATGAGGTTATATCCCAAGAACTTTATAAGGTGGCGGACAAGTCCTCTACCTTGGCAAGGTTAGCCTTCCCTCATCTCATTTGTCACCTCTGTTATTCGGTTGGAGTTAACATAGAAGGAGACATCCTCATTGATGAGGACAAGCCCATCACTAAGAAAAGGATGGAGCAAACAAGAGATCCCACTCATCATGAAATCCCTGAGATGCCTCAAGGGATGCACTTTCCTCCACAAAACTATTGGGAGCAAATCAACACCTCCCTAGGAGAATTGAGTTCCAACATGGGACAACTAAGGGTGGAGCACCAAGAACATTTCATCCTCCTCCATGAAATTAGAGAAGATCAAAGAATCATGAGAGAGGAGCAACAAAGGCAAGGAAGAGACATTGAGGAGCTCAAGCACTCCATAAGATCTTCAAGAGGAAGAACAAGCCGCCATCACTAAGGTGGACCCGTTCTTTAATTTCCTTGTTCTTTATTTTCCTATTTTTCGAATTTTTATGCTTATGTTTATTTATATTTGTGTCTTATGATCATTAGTGTCTTAGTGTCTATGCCTTAAAGTTATGAATGTCCTATGAATCCATCACCTTTCTTAAATGAAAAATGTTCTTAATTGAAAAAGAGAAGAATTGCATGAATTTCAAATTTTATAACAGATTAATTATTTTGATGTGGTGGCAATACCTTTGACTTCTGAATGTATGCTTGAACAGTGCATATGTCTTTTGAATTTGTTGTTCATGAATGTTGGCTCTTGAAAGAATGAAGAAAAAAGGAGACATGTTACTGAGGATCTGAAAAATCATAAAAATGATTCTTGAAGCAAGAAAAAGCAGTGAATACAAAAAAAAAAACAAAAAAAAGGGAAAAAGAAAAAGAAAAAATAATGAAGTCGTCATCCAAGGCAAAAAGAGTGTGCTTAAGAACCCTGGACACCTCTGATTGGGGACTCTAGCAAAGCTGAGTCACAATCTGAAAAAGTTCACCCAATTATGTGTCTGTGGCATG
This sequence comes from Arachis stenosperma, assembly GCF_014773155.1. NCBI lineage: Eukaryota > Viridiplantae > Streptophyta > Magnoliopsida > Fabales > Fabaceae > Arachis > Arachis stenosperma. The sequence goes on along the minus strand of NC_080385.1, from coordinate 84,572,624 downwards.
TATGTATCCGGTGGTAATACTGGAAGACAGAGTGCTTTGGGCCATGGCCAAGACTCATAAAGTAGTTGTGTTCAAGAATCATCATACTTAACTAGGAGAATCAATAACATTATCTGGATTCTGATTTCCTATAGAAGCCAATCATTCTGAATTTCAAAGGATAGAGTGAGATGCCAAAACTGTTCAGAGGCAAAAAGCTAAAAGCTCCGCTCATCTAATTAATACTGATCTTCATAGATGTTTTTGGAATTAATTGTATATTCTCTTCTTTTTATCTTATTTGATTTTCAGTTGCTTGGGGACAAGCATCAATTTAAGTTTGGTGTTGTGATGAGCGGATAATTTATACGCTTTTTGGCATTGTTTTTAGTATTTTTTAGTATGTTTTAGTTAGTTTTTATTATATTTTTATTAGTTTTTAGTTAAAATTCACTTTTTTGGACTTTACTATGAGTTTGTGTGTTTTTCTGTGATTTCAGGTATTTTCTGGCTGAAATTGAGGGACCTGAGCAAAAATCTGATTTAGAGGCTGAAAAGGACTACAGATGCTGTTGGATTCTGACCTCCCTGCACTCGAAGTGGATTTTCTGGAGCTACAGAAGCCCAATTGCGTTGGAAAGTAGACATCCTGGGCTTTCCAGCAATGTAAAATAGTCCATACTTTGCCTGAGATTTGATGGCCCAAACAGGCGTTCCAAGTCAGCTCAAGAATTTTGGCGTAAAACGCCAGAACTGGCACAAGAATGGGAGTTAAACGCCCAAACTGGCACAAAAGCTGGCGTTTAACTCCAAGAAAAGTCTCTACACATGAAAGCTTCAATGCTCAACCCAAGCACACACCAAGTGGGCCCGAAAGTGGATTTTTATGTTATTTACTCATCTTTGTAAACCCTAAGCTACTAGTTCTCTACAAATAGGACCTTTTGCTATTGTATTTTCATCTTGGAGAGTTTTATGCTATCTTAGATCACGTTTTGGGAGCTGGCCTCATGGCCATTCCTATACCTTGTTCTTATGTATTTTCAACGGTGGAGTTTCTCATACCATAGATTAAGGTGTGGAGCTCTGCTGTACCTCGAGTATTAATGCAATTACTATTGTTCTTCTATTCAATTCGGCTTATTCTTGTTCTAAGATATCACTTGTTCCTCAACTTGATGAATGTGATGATCCGTGACACTCATCATCATTCTCACCTATGAACACGTGCCTGACAACCACCTCCGTTCTACCTTAGATTGAGTGGATATCTCTTGGATCCCTTAATCGGAATCTTCGTGGTATAAGCTAGAATTGATGGCGGCATTCAAGAGAATCCGGAAGGTCTAAACCTTGTCTGTGGTATTTTGAGTAGGATTCAAGGATTGAATGACTGTAACGAGCTTCAAACTCGCGATTGTGGGGCGTTAGTGACAGACGCAAAAGAATTACTGTATTCTATTATGACATGATCGAGAACCGACAGCTGAATAGCCGTGCTGTGACAGAGCACATTGAACATTTTCACTGAGAGGACGGGACTGTAGCCATTAACAACGGTGATGCCCAACATACAGCTTGCCAGGGAAAGGAGTAAGAAGGATTGGATGAAGACAGTAGGAAAGCAGAGAGACGGAAGGGACAAAGCATCTCCATACGCTTATCTGAAATTCTCACCAATGAATTACATAAGTATCTCTATCTTTATTTTATGTTTTATCTATATTTTAATCATTAATCCTCCATAACCATTTGTATCCGCCTGACTGAGATTTACAAGATGACCATAGCTTGCTTCATACCAACAATCTCCATGGGATCGACCCTTACTCGCGTAAGGTTTATTACTTGGACGACCCGATGCACTTGCTGGTTAATTGTGCGAAGTTGTGATAAAGAGTTGAGATTGCAATTGAGCGTACCATGTTGATGGCGCCATTGATGATCACAATTCCGCGCACCAGAGCCACGTTAAGAGTCACGTTAACTTAGTTAATGTGAACTCTAACATGGAAGAAAGGAACAATGCCAACGTTAGTGACACTCACCTTTGTCACTAACGTTGGATTAAACTAGCATTGCCCATATTAGTGGTCACGTTAAGACCACTAACGTGAAAGTTAACGTGGAGCGAAGATTGATGAGCCAACGTTAGTGACACTCACCTTTGTCACTAACGTTGGAGATGGCATTTACTATCACGTTAGTAGTCACGTTAACTTAGTTAACGTGATATCTAACGTGGAGAGTAGGGGCACTTGGAGCATTAGTGACAAAGGTGAGTGCCACTAATGCTCTCGAAGGTGAGGCATACCCACGTTAAGAGCCACGTTAGTTACACTAACGTGAACTCTAACGTAGGGACAAGGGGCACAAGGCAACGTTATTGGGAAAAGTGAGTCCCAACAACGCTTGCAAAGGTTTATAAGGCAACGTTAGTGGTCACGTTAGTGCCACTAACGTTGGAGTTAACGTGGGTTATATGGGGTTGGAATGTTAGTGAGAAAGGTGATTGCCACTAACGTTCTCTAACCCACAATGTCACTTAACGTTAACTTCACTAACGCCCATGCCTAATTCATACTTTTCTGTAAGCTGAGCCCACTAAAGATTGTAACTGCTTCCACTCAAGATCTAAGGCCCACATCCAAGACTTGGAGAACACACTAGAAGATCAAGAGAAGTAGTATATATAGGAGTAGTTTTGAATTATAGAGGAGGTTGGCACTTTGGAGAACAACCCTCTGTATATTTACTTTTCTGCACTTTTAGCTAAGGATGTATTCTTTTCTGCCATTTTCCATTTCTAGAGCTATGAACAACTAAACCCCTTTCATTGGGTTAGGGAGCTCTGTTGTAATTTGATGGATCAATTATAGTTTTCATTCTCTTCTTCTTTCCTCTCTTTTGATTTACTAGAAAGCGATCAATCTTAATTCAATTGGTTAGTTGTCTTGGAAAAGAAACTCTCCATAATTGGATCTCCTCTGAGCCTTGGAAAAGGGATGAGGAGATCATGCTAGAAATGCTTTCTCATGTTGGACCAAATTGGGGTCTGGGCGGATATAGTGACATGTAATCCTCCCAAAACTTTGATTTGGAAATACATATGGTATAATCAATGACCATACTTCATCTCTTCCCATGAGCAATTAAATTAAGGAATTGGGCAATTGTTCAAGCTTAGAGAGATTGGGTTGCCAAGGAATTGGAACCCAATCACTTAAGATTGCCAAGGAGATCAATAGAATCTTTGATTGAGGAAGAGATGAGAATGAATTTGATCCAGAGAATACAATATCTCCTGAGCCCAATGAATTCCCCATTTTTGATCTTACCCATTCTCTTTACTTTCTGCCATTTATTTACATGCTCATTTCCCCAAATCTCCATCTAAGATTCTTCACTTTATTTTCTGCTATTTACTTTCCCACCATTTAATTTTCTGTAATTCTCAAACTACATTCTGTTTAGCTCAACTAGCATACTCTTCCAACTAAAGCTGCTTGACCAATCAATCCCTGTGGGATCGACCTCACTCTATTGTGAGTTTTTACTTGACGATAATTCGATATACTTGCCGAAGGGAAATTTGTTGAGAGACAAGTTTTCATGCATCAAGTTTATGGCGCCGTTACCGGGGATTGATTTTGTATCCACAATGATTAAGTTGGAAGTTCACTAGTGATGACTAGTCATCATATACCCATTTTTCAAGCTAATTTCACTTGTTTTATTAGCATTTATGCACTTTCTTGCATCCTAAGTAAGTGATTTGGAGTGAAAATGCATAACTTCTTTAAATCAAACAACCACCATGAAATTAATGTTAACTCATAAGGTTTAAGTTGAATTTAATTGATTTTTAATTGATTTATAAGCCTTGTGAATTTAGTGATACTTTGAGTGGTTGTTTTGGTTTATTGTAGGTGAAGAAAAGAAGAAAAAAGGAAAGCGTGGCTTAAGAAAGCGTGGTCCAAGGAGAAAAAGGCGTGGCACATAAAGGAGGAGTGCAAGCATTGCCCTCCACAAGGGCACACTGCCCTCTAGGGGGGCAATATAAGGAAACAAGGCTTGAGAGGCAACTCTGCCCTGCCCACGACAAGGGCAGAGCACAAATTGGTGCCATGAATCAAGAAGAACAAAACATTGCCCTGCCCTCCTCAAGGGCAGTATCGGGCTCACCAAGGGGAAAAATTCAAAGAAAAAGTTCACCATTGCTTGCCACAAGGATCGAACACGGAACCATGAGGAAACAAGAAACTAAGCCTTACTTTGGTGCTAAGAAAATCAAAGAAACGAAGTAGCGTGCGCGTCACACAAGGATCGAACACGGGACTTCAATTTGGAGACATTGCCCTGCCCTCTGCAAGGGCAGGGCAGCATTTTGTTGTGGCACGGCCAGCGCACCAAACTGGCGCACCAAGGCATCACTCGGCAGCACCAGCAGCACGCACAGGCACCATTCTGGCGCGCCAAAAAGTTCCGCCCTGCCCTCCGCAAGGGCAGGGCAGCGTTCTGCAGCACCCAAGCGCGCACGCAAGCACCAACGCGCACCATTTTCTTCCCTGCCCTCCACAATGGCAGGGCAGCCTCCTGGAAGCAATTCTTCATGGGCCAAAAATTGAATTAAAAATCCAATTTAATTCATTTCTTCACCAAATCAAAAGCCCATCCAAATCCCAAGATCCAAGAATAGAAAGTGTATAAATAGGAGTTAGTTTGATGTAATTAGGACTTACTTTTTGACTTTTAGCTTTTTACTTTATTTTTGAATTGGGAACCTTCTTTGGAATTTTGGAGATTTCATTGAGAGCTAGGAACTGATTTTTCAGAGAATTGGGGAGGAGAATTGATCTCTCTTCTTCCTGGTTCTTGCTTGAGCATTTTTATTTTTCTTGTTTGAGTCTTGGGTGTTAAGAATTGAGGAAATTCTGTCTCAATCTCCACTCAAGAGCTCTTTAATTTCTCTTCTGCATAATTGAGTTCATTTACATTCCCTTTACTGCTTCTTCTTTAATTCCTTGTTAATTGCTTTGAGAATTTAGATCTGGGAAGGCAATTGAGATCTAGGCTTTGCTACCTAGTCTCTGGAGTCCTGAGATCACATTTTCCTTTTGGTTCTTCTGTGAACCTCTTCCGCAATTAATTTCCTTACTGTTTGAGTTCTAATTACTTCTAATTCAATTTCTGCTCTATCAATTGTTGCAATTCAATTTCTCATTGCTTAGATTCTGATATCCCATTCCTCAAATCCCTTTTACATTCAAGCAATTTATATTTCTTGCACTTTAAGTTACTGCAATTTACATTTCTTGCCCTTTAAGTTTCAGTTATTTAATTTCTTGTTCTTTAAGATTCAGTCCTTCTACTTTCAGTCCCTTTTAATTTCTGTAATTCTTCCCTTCCCCCTTTACATTTCCTGTTGTTTATTTACTGTTGGATACAAAACACTCAACCAATACTTGATTCGCTTGACTAAATCAACCACTAAACTAAAATTGCTCAATCCTTCAATCCCTGTGGGATCGACCTCACTCATGTGAGTTATTATTACTTGATGCGACCCGGTACACTTGCCGGTGAGTTTTGTGTCGGATCGTTTTCCGTACATCAAGTTTTTGGCGCCGTTGCCGGGGATTGAAATAGATTGACAATGATTAAGTGAAGTGGAGGTCTAGATCAAGCACTTTTTCTTTTCTGTTTCTTTATTTTTCTTTACACACTAACTGTTTGAATTTTTGCTTAAACTAACTAAAAATTCATTCTAGCAATAAATTGAAGTTTCACTGGTTTTCTGGATCTGTGTGTTTCTTATTGTGTGTTTGTATGTCAGGTACAGGAAGAGCTTCCCCTATTCTCTCTGAAATTGACCAAAGAACTCTTCGAAGAATAAGAAGAGCTGAAAGAGGGAAGAATGTCATTGGAGAGGAAGAATTTGAGGAGGAATTCCAAGAAATGGAAGGGGATCCATCAAATCCCAATCAACCAGAAGGAGGAGTCAACAATAACCAACAACAAAGAAGAGTACTGGCTTCCTACACATTTGCAAATGCTAGACACTGTGGGAGTAGCATCCTTACCCCCAATGTCAATGCAAACAACTTTGAACTAAAGCCACAGCTCATCACACTGGTTCAAAATAATTGTTCTTTTGGAGGAGGGCCATTGGAGGATCCAAATCAACATCTATTTACCTTCTTAAGGATTTGTGACACTGTCAAAACCAATGGTGTGCCTCCTGACAGTTACAAGTTGCTGCTCTTTCCATTCTCTCTCAGGGACAAAGCCACCCAATGGCTAGAAACATTTCCAAAGGAAAGCATCAACACTTGGGATGATTTGGTGAGCAAGTTTCTTGCCAAATTTTACCCCCCTCAAAGGATCATAAGATTGAAGACTGAGGTGCAGACATTCACTCAAATGGAGTCTGAAAATTTATATGAAGCATGGGAAAGATATAAGGCACTATTAAGGAAGTGTCCACCAGAGATGTTTACTGAGTGGGATAAGTTGCAGAACTTCTATGAAGGACTTACTCTGAAAGCCCAAGAAGCACTTGATCACTCAGCTGGAGGCTCATTACAACTCATGAAAACTACAGAGGAAGCTCAAAACCTCATTGATATGGTGGCCAACAACCAATATTTCTTTGCTCATCAAAGGCAACGCCAACCATCACAAAGAAGAGGAGTCATGGAGTTGGAAGGAGTGGATTCAATCTTAGCTCAAAACAAAATGATGCAGCAGCAGATTCAACAACAGTTTGAGCAAATGGCCAAAAGAATTGATGGCCTGCAAGTAGCATCAGTGAGTGCCACAAGCCAACCATCAACCACATGAGTGCAAAGTGAAGAAACTCAAGAGGAGCAACAGCAAGAGCAAGTCCAATACATGCACAACCAAAATCCTGGAACAAATGAAGTCTATGGTGATACCTACAATCTATCTTGGAAGAACCATCCCAACCTCAGATGGGGAGACAACCACAATCAAACTCAGCAACCATGGCAAAGAAACTCAAATCAAAACAATTGGAAAAACACAAACCACAACAACCAGCCAAACACTAACCAGAATACATACAGAAAACCACAAAACACTTACCCCAACTCAAACCATTATCCACCCAATAACCAACCAACTAACCAAAACACCTACCATCATCCAACAACACCCCAAAGCCAACCTACCTCACAAGAATCCCAGAGGATTACTAATCTAGAGCTGCTCATGGAGAAAATGATGAAGAACCAAGAATTGACAACAAAGAACCAAGAAGCTTCCATGAAGAACTTAGAAAGGCAAATTGGACAAATCTCCAAACAGATTTCTGTTGAAAAACCATCAAGCTCACTACCAAGTGACACCATTCCTAACCCAAAGGAAGAATACAAGGTCGTGCAACTAAGGAGTGGAAAGATGTTGGTGGATAGCAACCAAGGAGCAACCAAGAAACTTATGGAGAATGACAAAGAGCCAACAAAGAATGATGAAGCTAACAACAAGGACATAACAAGCAAGAATGTCCCAGAAAAACTCACAGAGGAAAATAACCAACCACAGAATCTGAAGAAGGGAAAGCAGATCATGGAAGAACCGATTCCAAGACAACTTCAAGGGGAGAAAAGCTTGACACCCCCACTACCTTATCCACAAAGATTCCATAAAGAGACAAAGGATCAGCATTTCCACAAATTTCTTGAGACTTTCAAGAAGCTGGAAATCAACATACCTTTGGCTGAGGCATTGGAGCAAATGCCTCTATATGCCAAGTTCTTAAAAGAGCTCATCAACAAGAAAAGAGACTGGAACGAGAAGGAGACGGTAATGCTCAGTGAGGAATGTAGCGCTATGCTCCAAAAAGGAATTCCACCAAAGCTCAAAGATCCAGGGAGTTTTGTAGTATCATGCACCATAGGCAAACTAACCTTGGACAAAGCCCTCTGTGATCTTGGAGCTAGTATAAACTTAATGCCCTTATCCATGATGAAGAAGCTTGCTATAGAAGAACTCAAACCCACCAGGATGTCACTAGTCATGGCCGACAGATCAATCAAGATGCCCAATGGAATTGTGGAAAATTTGTTAGTGAAGGTTGGAGAGTTTATCTTCCCTGCGGACTTTGTAATCCTAGACACGGACGAGGAAGGAAACAATTCAATCATCTTGGGAAGACCATTTCTAGCAACTGCAAGAGCCATTATAGATGTGGAAAAAGGAGAAATGATTTTCAGAGTACATAATGAGCAAATGATCATAAATGTTTTTAAGTCAATGCAACACCCTCCTGAGCAGGAAGATCATTTGAGAGTGGATATGATAGAGAGCCTGGTGGAAGAAATGTTAGACACTAATCAGCATGAGCACGAAAAAGAAAATCAAGAAACAGTAGAGGAACACGCAGCTGAGATCTCCATTGACAAAGAGGTGAAACCAAGCAAGATAGAAGAAGTGCAAAAACAAGAACTGAAGCCATTACCTTCCCATCTCAAATATGCATTTCTTGGCACTTCAGAGAGCTTCCCAATGATCATCAACTCATCCCTGACAAGGAAAGAAGAAGGAGAGCTTCTTGATGTTCTCAGAGCTCACAAGGATGCCTTAGGATGGACCATTGATGATCTAAAAGGCATTAGCCCTGCAGTTTGTATGCATAAAATTCTCTTGGAGGACAATTCTAAAGCAGTAATTCAACCACAGAGAAGGTTAAATCCTGCAATGAAGGAAGTTGTCCAGAAAGAAGTAATGAAATTGTGGAATGCAGGGATAATATATCCTATCTCCGACAGCTCATGGATAAGCCCAGTTCAAGTAGTACCAAAGGAAGGTGGAATGACAGTCATTATCAATGAGAAAAGTGAACTCATCCCCACAAGGACCGTGACGGGATGGAGGATGTGTATAGATTATAGGAGGCTAAATGATGCCACACACAAAGATCATTTTCCACTTCCTTTCATTGATCAGATGCTTGAAAGGTTGGCTGGCCATGCTTACTATTGCTTCCTGGATGGCTATTCTGGGTATAATCAGATAGTGGTAGATCCAAAGGACCAAGAAAAGACTTCATTCACATGCCCAATTGGAGTTTTCGCTTATAGAAGAATGCCATTCGGACTATGCAATGCTCCAGCCACTTTTCAAAGGTGTATGCTCTCCATTTTTTCAGATATGGTTGAAAAATTTTTAGAGGTTTTCATGGATGACTTCTCTGTTTTTGGTGATAATTTCAATACTTGCCTGAACCATCTAACTCTTGTTTTGAAACGGTGCCAAGAAACTAATTTGGTTTTGAACTGGGAGAAGTGCCATTTCATGGTGCCTGAGGGGATTGTTCTTGGTCATAAAGTTTCAAGAAAAGGGATAGAGGTTGACAAGGCAAAAGTGGAAATTATAGAAAAGCTCCCTCCACCAACTAATGTGAAATCTGTTAGAAGTTTCTTGGGGCATGCAGGATTTTATAGAAGGTTTATCAAGGATTTTTCTAAAATAGCCAAACCTTTGAGTAATCTGTTAATGATTGATAAACCTTTTGTTTTTGATGAAAATTGCCAGCATGCCTTTGAAACTTTAAAACATAAACTCACAACAGCACCAATTATCACACCTCCGGATTGGAACTTACCCTTTGAACTCATGTGTGATGCAAGTGATATTGCAATTGGTGCTGTACTTGGACAAAAGAAGGGAAATTTGCATCATGTCATATATTATGCAAGTAAAGTATTGAATGAGGCTCAAAAAAATTACACCACAACAGATAAGGAATTGTTAGCTGTAGTCTATGCATTTGATAAGTTTAGATCATACTTGATAGGATCTAAAATTGTGGTTTATACTGATCATGCTGCCCTCAAGTATTTGATGTCAAAGCAGGATGCTAAACCAAGACTTATCAGGTGGATACTACTCCTACATGAGTTTGACATTGAGGTAAGGGATAGGAAAGGCACTGAAAACCGAGTTGCTGATCATTTGTCAAGGCTGCCACAAGAAACAATTCAAAAAGCCTCACAACCTGTGAATGAAAGCTTCCCAGATGAACACCTATTGCTGGTTCAACAAACACCATGGTTTGCTGACATAGCAAATTACAAAGTGGGGAGAAAGATACCTCAAGAATTCTCTAAGCAACAAGTGAAGAAGCTAATCAATGAAGCAAGGAAGTTCTTGTGGGATGAACCTTTTCTGTTCAAAAGATGTTCTGATGGAATAATTAGGAGATGTGTCCCTGAGAGTGAAACAAGAGATATATTGTGGCATTGCCATGGTTCAGCTTATGGTGGACATTTTGGTCCAGAAAGAACAGCTGCAAAAATATTGCAAAGTGGGTTCTATTGGCCAACTATTTTCAAGGATGCCAAAGAATTTGTCCACCAATGTAATGAATGCCAGAGAGCAGGAGGATTGACAAGAAGGAATGAAATGCCGCATAATTTCATCTTGGAATTAGAATTATTCGATTTATGGGGCATTGATTTCATGGGATCATTTCCCCCTTCCTATTCTTTTAGATATATCTTGGTAGCAGTGGAGTATGTCTCAAAGTGGGTGGAAGCCATAGCAACAACTACTTGTGATGCACAAATTTTCCTTCAATTCCTCAAGAAGCATATCTTTACTAGATATGGGGTACCCAAGGGTCTTATTAGTGATGGTGGTGGTCATTTCTGTAACAAACAAATGGAGAAACTTCTTCATAAATATGGAGTTATCCATAAAGTAGCCACACCATATCACCCTCAAACTAATGGGCAGGCTGAATTAGCAAACAGAGAATTGAAGAAAATCCTAGAGAAAACAGTAGGAAGCACAAGAAAGGATTGGGCTAGGAAGTTGGAAGATGCACTCTGGGCATACAGGACAGCTTTTAAAACTCCCATTGGGAAGTCCCCATTTCAGCTACTATATGGCAAATCCTGTCACTTACCTGTAGAGCTTGAACATAAAGCCTTTTGGGCTACCAAACTCCTAAACCTTGACTCTGAAGCGGCAGGGGAGAAAAGGTTGTTGCAGTTAAATGAGCTGGATGAATTTAGGCTAGAAGCCTATGAAAATACCAAGATCTACAAGGAAAAAGCCAAGAGGTGGCATGACAGGAAGATCTTGAAGAAAGAATTCAAACCTGGGCAACAAGTACTCTTGTACAACTCACGACTCAAAATATTCCCTGGCAAGCTTAAATCCAAGTGGACTGGTCCCTATTTGGTAACAAAGGTCTTTCCTTATGGGAGTATTGAATTGCTGGACGAAGCAACAAAGAATCGATTTACAGCAAATGGTCACAGAGCAAAGCTATACCTAGGAGGACAATGGGACAAGGAAAAAGAAGTTTAGAATCTAAACACCTCCTGAAGTAAAAAATGGAAGATGTCAAGCTAGTGACAATAAAATAGCGCTTGTTGGGAGGCAACCCAACCTGAGGTAGTTTTCTTTTCATAGCTTTTTCAATAAAGATGTTGAATAATTGGTATGCATTGCAAGGAGCTAAGTTTGGTGTTGCACACCAAAACAATTTAAGGGAGAATGAAGGATTCTAAGTTTGGTGTTCCACCAAAAAAAATCTCACTTAAAAGCACATTCTCACTTCCTGCACAATGATAGCTCCAAGCAATCAGACAAATTATTCAACTATTTAACTGCTTTCTAGCTTTGATTCCATAACCTTTAGCAAGGACACAGGGTTTCAAATATGGTTAACTTGTTGCATCTGAGACAGTGGCAAACAATTAAGTTTGGTGTTCACACACCAAAATAAATCCAAGAGCCACACTCAATTTATGCATACTAACCATACACTTAAGGGCTTGAGAAGCAAGCAACTTTGAGAATTATGCAGGACATGAGGCAATAATTGAAGATATGGTGCATCTTAACTCAAAGAAAACACAACAGAAGGAAGAATCAAAGGTCTGCAACTTCAAAGGTTGTATCTAAACTTAATCCTTACTGCTGTGAATTGTTTTGAACTTGGGAACCATTATATATCTTGCTAAAGTGTTTTTCTAGTTGCAAGTGAAGTTGTTTGATCAAGTATGATAATTTGCATAATGCTTGTCATTCATCACTTAGCTTGAATTTTGTTTTGATTCCCATATGCTTGAATAAAAGAAATTTTGTTTGAATTGAAAAGTAAAAATCCAATGTTGCATAAGTAGAATGGAAGTTAATGGTGGTATATATGTTTGATTAAATGCATAACTCATGAAATAATTGTTGCATAATATCATTTTCATTTAAGTGAAAGTTAGCTTGCTGTTACAAAGACTCTCATCAATAAAAGAAAAAGCCCTTGGGAACAAAAACAGAAAGAAAAGGAAGAAGAAAAAGCCAAAGTGGCAAGAAAAACAAAGAATAAAGGTTGGACACCAATAGCTTGGACCCTAGGACATATGCCTGTGGTGTTCTTGTACTAAGATATGCTTGGATAAGTAAATTCTAAGGGGTATTTTGAAACCCGGTCACTTAGATCAACTGATTTGGGATGCCCAATTGAAAGTCCACAATAAAGAGCAACTTAGATACAGAACATTTAGTTATCCAAAGAGATGCTGGGCATCAATGATCCTAGGAAGAAGTAGTGAGCCATGTGTCTGTGGTGGAAAATGTTGAGTGAAAAATAAAGCCAAAGGCTACTACTGCAACATTAGACACCAAACCTCCAAAAGAATAAGCTTGTTAAGCATTATAAGAAAGAAAAGTTAGCAAGGGAGTAATTAAAAAGTAAGTCTTATAACAGTAAGTCTTATTGAGGAAAGATGTATATTATGTAACAGCAACAATAATTGAGTTATCATTGTCTGCATAAAGACTCCATAAATCAAGTTCTGCTATTTGCCTAATAAGGATATGTTTTCTTTTTTTATTCATTTCATTTTCTCTTAGTTTTGATGCTTGCTTGGGGACAAGCAAGATTTAAGTTTGGTGTTGTGATGACTGGTCATCATATACCCATTTTTCAAGTTAATTTCACTTGTTTTATTAGCATTTATGCACTTTCTTGCATCCTAAGTAAGTGATTTGGAGTGAAAATGCATAACTTCTTTAAATCAAACAACCACCATGAAATTAATGTTAACTCATAAGGTTTAAGCTGAATTTAATTGATTTTTAATTGATTTATAAGCCTTGTGAATTTAGTGATACTTTGAGTGGTTGTTTTGGTTTATTGTAGGTGAAGAAAAAGAAGAAAAAAGGAAAGCGTGGCTTAAGAAAGCATGGTCCAAGGAGAAAAAGGCGTGGCGCATAAAGGAGGAGTGCAAGCATTGCCCTCCACAAGGGCACACTGCCCTCTAGGAGGGCAACATAAGGAAACAAGGCTTGAGAGGCAACTCTGCCCTGCCCACGACAAGGGCAAAGCACAAATTGGTGCCATGAATCAAGAAGAACAAAACATTGCCCTGCCCTCCTCAAGGGCAGTATCGGGCTCACCAAGGGGAAAAATTCAAAGAAAAAGTTCACCATTGCTTGCCACAAGGATCGAACACGGAACCATGAGGAAACAAGAAACTAAGCCTTACTTTGGTGCCAAGAAAATCAAAGAAACGAAGTAGCGTGCGCGTCACAGAAGGATCGAACACGGGACTTCAATTTGGAGACATTGCCCTGCCCTCCGCAAGGGCAGGGCAGCATTTTGTTGTGCCACGGCCAGCGCACCAAACTGGTGCACCAAGGCATCACTCGGCAGCACCAGCAGCACGCACAGGCACCATTCTGGCGCGCCAAAAAGTTCCGCCCTGCCCTCCGCAAGGGCAGGGCAGCGTTCTGCAGCACCCAAGCGCGCACGCAAGCACCAACGCACACCATTTTCTGCCCTGCCCTCCACAATGGCAGGGCAGCCTCCTGGAAGCAATTCTTCATGGGCCAAAAATTGAATTAAAAATCCAATTTAATTCATTTCTTCACCAAATCAAAAGCCTATCCGAATCCCAAGATCCAAGAATAGAAAGTGTATAAATAGGAGTTAGTTTGATGTAATTAGGACTTACTTTTTGACTTTTAGCTTTTTACTTTATTTTTGAATTGGGAACCTTCTTTGGAATTTTGGAGATTTCATTGAGAGCTAGGAACTGATTTTTCAAAGAATTGGGGAGGAGAATTGATCTCTCTTCTTCCTGGTTCTTGCTTGAGCATTTTTATTTTTCTTGTTTGAGTCTTGGGTGTTAAGAATTGAGGAAATTCTGTCTCAATCACCACTCAAGAGCTCTTTAATTTCTCTTCTGCATAATTGAGTTCATTTACATTCCCTTTACTGCTTCTTCTTTAATTCCTTGTTAATTGCTTTGAGAATTTAGATCTGGGAAGGCAATTGAGATCTAGGCTTTGCTACCTAGTCTCTGGAGTCCTGAGATCACATTTTCCTTTTGGTTCTTCTGTGAACCTCTTCCGCAATTAATTTCCTTACTGTTTGAGTTCTAATTACTTCTAATTCAATTTCTGCTCTATCAATTGTTGCAATTCAATTTCTCCTTGCTTAGATTCTGATATCCCATTCCTCAAATCCCTTTTACATTCAAGCAATTTATATTTCTTGCACTTTAAGTTACTGCAATTTACATTTCTTGCCCTTTAAGTTTCAGTTATTTAATTTCTTGTTCTTTAAGATTCAGTCCTTCTACTTTCAGTCCCTTTTAATTTCTGCAATTCTTCCCTTCCCCCTTTACATTTCCTGTTGTTTATTTACTGTTGGATACAAAACACTCAACCAATACTTGATTCGCTTGACTAAATCAACCACTAAACTAAAATTGCTCAATCCTTCAATCCCTGTGGGATCGACCTCACTCATGTGAGTTATTATTACTTGATGCGACCCGGTACACTTGCCGGTGAGTTTTGTGTCGGATCGTTTTCCGCACATCAAGTAGATTGAGCAATTTTCTTTTGTTTGTTTACTTTATTCAGTTGTTTACCTTCAGTTTGTTTCGTTTCTTCCTCACCCCCTATACCCCCTCTGTTTTCTTTCTTTCTTTATTATTATTTATAATTCTGCTCACTAACCTACTAACTATTTGATAATTTGTACCACTCACACTAACAATTACTCTAACAAGAATAATCTCTTCATTTCATCTCTTGCTGTGTGTTTTGTTAGTTGTATGACAGGGAGAAGAGGGGGAGCTTCAACTTTCTTCGATTCAGAACCAGAAAGAACCCTCCGGAGACTAAGGAGGGAAGCAAGAGGGAAAGGAGTTGTTGGGGCTGAGGAAGAGGAAGAGTATTTTAAAACCAACATGGAGGAGAACTTGGAAAACAATCATGAAGGAGAAGCTCACAACCATGCTAGAGAAGGCCCTGCAAACCATGCTGGGCAAGAAAGGAGAATTCTAGGCTCCTACATCAATCCAAATCCAGGAAACTGTGGAAGTAGCATCCAAAAGCCCACCATACATGCCAACAACTTTGAATTAAAACCCCAGCTAATCACCCTTGTTTCGAACAATTGCTCATTTGAAGGAAGTGCTCAAGAAGACCCCAATCAATATCTAACCACGTTCCTGAGAATTTGTGACACTGTGAAGTCTAATGGAGTCCACCTGGATGTCTATAGGCTGCTTTTGTTCCCTTTTTCACTCAGGGACAAAGCATCCAAGTGGCTTGAATCCTTCCCAAAGGAGAGCTTGACAAATTGGGAAGATATGGTGAACAAGTTTTTAGCAAGATTCTACCCTCCTCAAAGAATTAACAGGCTGAGAGCTGAGGTACAAACCTTCAGGCAACAAGATGGTGAGACTCTCTATGAGGCATGGGAGAGGTTCAAGGACTTAACAAGAAGATGCCCACCAGATATGTTCAATGAATGGGTTCAACTTCACATTTTCTATGAAGGTCTTTCTTATGAATCAAAGAAGGTTGTAGACCATTCATCAGGGGGCTCTCTAAATAAGAAGAAAACCATTGAAGAAGCCATAGATGTCATTGAAACAGTAGCTGAGAATGACTACTTCTATGCCTCTGAAAGAAGCAATACTCAAGGAGTAAGGGAGCTAAACCACATGGATACATTGCTAGCTCAAAATAAGATGATCACCAAGCAGCTAGCAGATCTTACCAAGAAGGTGGAGGAAAACCAAGTTGCAGCAGTCATCATTTCATCACCATCTCAAGAAGAAGTGAATATAGGAGAAGAAGGTGACTGGGAACAAGCCAACTATGTTGGAAATTCACCTAGACAAATCCATGATCCATACTCCAAAACTTACAACTCTGGATGGAGAAATCACCCCAACTTTGGGTGGGAAAATCAACAAGACTAAGGCCAAGACCAGAGACGCCACAAGCACAACCCCAACAACAATGCAACTCACCAACATCCTTCACATTGGTCCTATCAACAACCACCTAATCCCAACCTACCATCACTAACCGAGGATGGACTTTCAAAGATTGAGACCCTACTGGGAAGCATATGTAAGGAAATTCAAGATAGCAAAGCTTTCCGGGAAGAAGTGTGATCCAACATGCAGAATCAAGATGCTGCCATCAAGAAGCTTGAAACACAGATTGATTACTTATTCAAGCAAGCCCCTGGACACAACATTGGCAGCAACACTAACTCAGTGCCAAGAGAGGAATGTCAAGCTATCACCCTCAGAAATGGAAAGGAATTGAAGAAGACCCATAAGAAACCACCAGAGAAAAATTCGGATGAAGAAGGCAAGGGACAAGAGGGAACTCAAATCTCCACCCCTAAGTCACATCAAGAAGGAGAAGCGCTCAAACCATGCCTCTCAAAAGCTCCATAACCCCAGCAGCTGCAGTTAAAGAAGAAGGGAGAGGCTAACCAATTCTCAAGATTCTTGGAAATCTTCAAGAAACTACAAATCAACATACCATTTGCTGAAGCAATAGAGCAAATGCCACTTTATGCCAAGTTCTTGAAGGAATTGATGACCAAGAAGAGAAGCTGGAAGAACAATGAGACTGTGGTACTCACCGATGAATGCAGTGCCATCATCCAACACAAATTGCCCCAGAAATTGAAGGATCCTGGAAGCTTCCAAATCCCTTGTATCATAGGGGAAATCACAGTGGAAAAGGCTTTATGCGATCTAGGAGCTAGCATAAATCTGATGTCCTTAGCAATGATGAAAAAAATGAAGATTGAGAATGCCAAACCAACAAGAATGGCCCTGCAACTAGCAGACAGATCATTCAAGTTTCCCCACGGAATAGTAGAAGACTTGTTGGTGAAGGGGGGAGACTTCATCTTTCCAGCAGATTTCGTAGTATTAGACATGGAGGAAGGAGCTAAGACTTCCATCATCCTGGGAAGGCCATTCTTGGCCACTGCCGGAGCCATCATTGATGTCCAAAAGGGTGAACTTGTCCTTAGATTACATGAGGAGAAAATGATATTCAATGTGTTTAAAGCCATGAGTTACCCACACAACTCACTAGGAGAATGTATGAGGTTAGACTCGGTGGAGGCTTTGGTGCAAGAAAATTTTGAAGAAGAACTTGAGGAGTTAACAGAAGAAGAAGAATTAACATCAAGCGAAGAGGCTAGAGCCGCTGAAATGCATGTTCAAAGCACACTAGAAGGGAAGGATGAAAGAAAAGAAGTACCTAAACTTGAGCTAAAGGCACTACCACCTACTCTCAAGTATGCATACTTGGGAGAAAATAAAAGTTATCCAGTGATCATAAACTCAGCCCTCAGCCAAGAACAAGAGAAAAAGTTGCTTCAAGTTTTGCAAAATCATAAGGATGCCATTGGATGGACACTTGCTGGCTTGAAGAGAATTAGTTCAGCAATATGCATGCATAAGATATTTTTGGAAGAGGATGCTAAACCTTCCATTCAGCCCCAAAGAAGTTTGAATCTAGCTATGAAGGAAGTAGTATAGAAAGAAGTCATGAAGTTGTGGTAGGGAGGAGTAATCTACCCAATTTCAGATAGCCCATGGGTCAGTACAGTTCAAGTAGTCCCCAAGAAAGGAGGAATAACTGTGGTACCCAACGAAAGAAATGAGCTAATCCCTACAAGAACCGTCACAGGATGGAGGATGTGTATTGACAACAGAAAGCTCAATAAAGCAATAAGAAAAGATCATTTCCCACTTCCTTCCATGGATCAGATGCTGGAAAGACTTGCAGGACATGCATATTATTATTTTCTAGATGGTTATTCAGGATATAACTAAATAGTGGTTGATCCAAGAGACCAAGAGAAAACATCATTCACCTGCCCATATGGAGTGTTTGCCTACAGGCGCATGCCATTTGGGCTATGTAATGCACCTGTAACTTTTCAACGCTGCATGCTTTCTATACTCTCAGATATGATAGAGAAGTTCATTGAAGTTTTCATGGACGACTTTTCAGTATTCGGAGACTCCTTTCTTAATTGCCTAAACCATCTTGCCTTAGTATTAAAAAGATGTCAAGAGACCAACTTGGTCTTAAATTGGGAAAAATGTCACTTCATGGTGACAGATGGAATAGTCCTTGGCCTTAAAGTTTCTAACCAGGGCATTGAGGTAGACAGAGCTAAGGTGGAGCTAATTGAAAAATTACCTCCACCAAGTGATGTCAAGGCAATTAGGAGCTTTTTGGGACATGCTGGCTTCTATAGAAGGTTTATTAAAGATTTTTCAAAGATAGCCAAGCCCTTAAGCAATCTCCTAATGTCTGATACACCATTTATCTTTGATGAGAAATACATGCTAGCCTTTGAAAACTTGAAAAAGAAGCTATCCTCAGCTGCTATCATCACCCCACCTGATTGGAATTTACCATTCGAACTGATGTGTGATGCATCTGATTTCGCAGTTGGGGCAGTGTTAGGACAGAGGAAAGAAAATTTGGTGCATGTCGTATACTATGCCAGCAAGGTCCTTAATGATACTCAATGAAATTATACCACCACTGAAAAGGAGTTGCTGGCAATAGTTTTTGCATTTGACAAATTTAGATCCTACCTCATTGGCTCTAAAGTTATTGTGTTTACTGATCACGCAGCACTCAAATATCTATTTGCCAAACAAGAATTAAAACCAAGACTAATCAGATGGATCTTAGTATTGCAGGAATTCAACATCGAGATTAGAGATAAAAAGGGTGTGGAGAACAAAGTAGCAGATCATCTATCCAGAATCCCTTGTGAGAAGGATGATACAAATGATACAAGTGTAAATGAGTTTTTCCCAGATGAACAGTTAATGTTGGTTCACAAAGCACCTTGGTTTGCAGATATTGCCAATTTTAAAGCAGCCGGTGACCTACCCCCTGGATCAACAGACATCAAAGAAGAAAACTCGTTAATGATGCTAAGTATTTCATTTGGGATAAACCCTTTCTCTTCAAGAAATGCTCAGATGGAATCCTTAGGAGGTGCATTTAAGAAGAAGAAGGACGAGAGGTCCTGTGGAGTTGTCATAGTACTAGCTTTGGAGGTCATTTTGGAGGAGAAAGAACTACCGCAAAAGTACTGCAATGTGGGTTCTTCTGGCCCACTATCTTCAAGGATGCTAAGAAATTGGTGAGGAGCTGCAATGAATGCCAAAGGGCTGGCAACCTGCCCAAGAGAAATGAGATGCCACATCAATACATTCTAGAGCTTGAACTGTTCGATGTATGGGGGATAGACTTCATGGGACCATTCCCAACCTCATATTCGAACAAGTATATCTTGGTGGCAGTGGACTATGTATCTAAGTGGGTGGAGGCCGTTGCAACACCAACCAATGACAACAAGGTAGTCATAGACTTTCTTCGAAAGAACATCTTCACCAGATTTGGAGTCCCACAAGTCCTCATCAGTGATGGAGGGAGCCATTTCTGCAATAGACCATTGGAGACCCTACTCCTAAGATATGGGGTAAAGCATAAGGTTGCCACACCTTATCATCCCCAAACAAGTGGGCAAACAGAGATATCTAACCGAGAGTTGAAAAGGATCTTGGAAAAGACTATGGGGATATCAAGAAAGGACTAGGCGAAGAAACTAGATGATGCTCTTTGGGCATACAGGACAGCCTTCAAAATACCAATTGGGATATCCTCATATCAACTGGTATACGGAAAGGCTTGTCACTTGCCATTAGAGCTAGAGCATAAAGCCTCTTGGGCTCTTAAGATACTGAACTTGGACAGCACCACTGCTGGTGAAAAGAGAGTGTTGCAGCTTCAAGAATTGGAAGAGTTTAGGTCTCAAGCCTATGAAAATACCAAGATTTATAAGGAAAAAGCAAAAAGGAGACATGATCTCAACCTGGCACCAAGAAGTTTCGAAGAAGGACAATATGTGCTTCTCTACAACTCCAGACTGAAACTTTTTCCTGGGAAACTCAAATCAAGATGGTCGGGGCCCTTTCTAATCACAAAAGTCTCACCTTATGGACACATAGAAATAATGGAAGAAAGCTCAAAGAGGAAATTCACTGTGAATGGACAAAGACTTAAACACTACTTGGGCAGCTTGGGGGAAATCCCCAAACAGAAGTATAACCTCAACTAAGGAAGGAATCGTCGAGCTAGCGACGCTAAAAAAAGCGCTTTGTTGGGAGTTTTAAGTCCCAGGTCGTCTCCCAACGAGTTGCAGAAAAGTGTGCTGTTTTATTAATCAGATATTCCAAAAAGAGTTGAGCTAAGTAAATTGGGAATTAAATTGAGGAATTTTAAATAATAAAAATAAAAGGCCTTGACTGGGAATTGATTGGTTAGAATCTCTATCATTGATGGTGTGATTGTAAGATTAATTTATAATTAATAGTTGTTCTGTTTGGTTATCCCTTACTAGGTAAGAGAAAGTCAAACAAGTGGAAATGCCAGATCTGTTCACAAGTTGCAATCCACTTAGTTCAAAGGGATTGGCATCGGTGACAGGATAGCAATCCAACATTCAACCCAATTACAAATTTTTCTTCCAATCCTTCCAACTCAAGAGTTCCTTTTAATCAACTCCCCATCAAGTAATGAAACTACTCATTCATTGTAAATAAAAAATTCATGGCATATGAAAGGAAATTAAAAGAAGACATGATTATTGGAATGGAAATTAAATTAAAAAGAAATAATCCTTGCATTAATTAATCATAAAAATATCTCCTTAAATTCTTGTGTTCCTTCCATTTTTGCTAGCTTCCTCTCCAATCTCCGTCTCATTCATGCCCTATGAAGCCTGAGACACTCGACACACAGATTACAGCATCGAATGGAATAAAGAAGAATTAAAATTAAATAATTAAAGTCTCTAGGAAGCAATTTTCAAACATGTAATAAAATCAGGAAGGAAATCTAAATGCATGCTAAATTGATGAATAAGTGGGTAAGGATCACGACAAAACCACACAATTAAGCACAATATAAACTATAAATTAGTGGTTTATCAATCTCCCCAAACTTAAACATTAGCATGTCCTCATGCTAAATTGAAGGAGACAAGGAAATAAGTATGAACATGCAGAAACTCATGAAATGCAATGCAATCCTACATATATAAATAAATGCAACTATATGATTATTATCCACTTGATCAAAAGTAAATAAGCCCTTCAAAACAATTACAAATCAAATTCCACTAATTCTATCATCATGTAATAAAACTGATAAAAGTGAAAGAAGATAGCTTATGAAGGCCGGAAACATGAAAATTCAAGCATTGAACCCTCACTGATAAAGTATGTATGCTCTAATCTCTAGTGTATAGGGTAATCACTCTATTCTTCTCTAGTCATGCTTTCTAACTTTTGTTTTTCTCCTAACCAATCAACAACAGTTAATATACCAATGCAAACATCATGAGGTCTTTTCAGGGTTGTAATGGGGCCAAGGTGCAGGTAAGGATATATGTATGGCTAAGTGAGCTTTATAAATTGAATCTTTAATTAACCTAAGCTCTCACCTAATATACATATATTCTATATACTTTTAAATTCATGCCTAGCTACCCATAATTCCCTTTTTCAACCCATACTCATGTTTCAACCTTGTATTTTAATTCTATCATATGTGCATTGATCTTTGAATTCTGAATTTAATATTGGGGTAATTTTGTCCCCTTATTTATTGATTGAAATTTTTTTTCAATAAATAAAGCTTATCAATGCACATAGATTTTTCATTCTTATATTTTTACATGAGTGGGTATCCAAATTTCCTTTAAATTTTCATGACACATTCCCTTAACAACTTTTGTTCCCACAATTTCCCATACTTAACTAACACACACAATTCTATCTTAAGCTAACCAAAGATTCAATTTGGGATATGCAATTGTTTTTCAGCTTAAGGTTAGTAATGTGGTACAATATAGAACAATTGGGGTTTTAAAAGCTCAAAGTGGTCAACAAGGGTAATTGAAAAGGGTAGGCTTGATTTGGATAAGTGAGTTTAAACAAATAATGGCCTCAATCATGTGCAAGCATGTAAATATAATAAATATTGGACATATAAGATAAAACAAAATATAGATTACAATCATAGAGAAGTAAACACAAAAGAATAAAATAATTATGGTTAAATAATGTAACCATACATAAAGGCTCAAATCTTTCACAGGCTGTGTGTTCTTTAGCTCAAACATCATGTTCCAAATACAACTCAAGCAGATTTATCATGAAAATTTTGAAAAATTAGTGAAATTTTGTTCCAAAGATAGATTTTTAAAAGAAACTTATTGTCTTTTCAATCAAGTAGAACATGCATGCAACTATCCTAACCTATGCAATTTATTCTATTCTATAAAAGAAAGAAAAATCTAACTAAAATATCCTAATTATTGGTGTTAGAGAAGAGAATTTACCTCCGGAAGTCAGGTACTGACCGACCTCCCCACACTTAAGGCTTTGCACCGTCCTCGGTGCCGTCTGTCAGGAACAGGGGTGGGCTCGTAGTAGTATCTCCACAGTCAGGATCATCATGGCTGCCGGTGCTGGTAAAAGAAGTGGAGTCCGGGGTATCTGAGTCTTTGTAGCGTCCCTTGAGTAGCTCCTTGAGGTGTTTGAATCGGCGCTCGTTACGGCGCTCTCTCATCTTTGCTTTCTGTTCATGCCGATCCAACTTTTCAAGTATCTGCTGGAGCAATTTCTCAGTGGTAGATGCTTGTGGTGTTGAAGAAGGAATATCTTCAACCGGCTCAGGAGGCTGGCTTGTAGTGGCTGCTGAAAGTCTGAGGTATTTCCCGTTAGGGACATATTGATCATCCCGTAGAAGCATGGCTTTGGTGTCCCCAGCTCTGCAGGAGACTCCGGCTGCTGAGACAAGAGTTGAGACCAAGGCGGGGAAAGGTAAGTTGCCCGTGATTTGTACATGCTCCATAGCATGCCGGATGTGTCTTGAAAGATCCAGAGGTTGGTTTGTAAGGATGCACCATAGTAGAACAGCCATGTCCGCAGTGAAGGAGGACTCATGAGTGCTTAAGAAGACGTAATGGGACATGATCTGTGCCCATACGCGAGCCTCCAAAGTAAGTGCGGAAGCCAGGATTCCCTTAGGGCGGTTACGGTGGTATCCGTAGATCCAACGGCTGCCAGGTAAAGCAATGACTCTGAGAACGGAGTCCCAGTCAAATTGGTATCACTGGCGCTGAAGGGTGGCTTCTTGAAAAGCGTCCATTCCTGCTGGAATAGGGGGAAGACTCAGAACTTGCTGAATGGCCTCTTCTGTAATGGGGACTTGCTTCTGCCGGACATAAACAGACTGCAGGGTTGGTATGTAGAAGTTGGAGTAGAATTCAACTACCAAAGAAAGATTGACCTGCCTTGGCTGTCTCCGTAGAAAACCCCATTGTCTTTGCTCAATTTGTGACTCAATAAAGGTGGCAATATTGGGCGGGAGGATGAGAAGGTATTCATTGTTATAGTGCCTTTCTGCTAGGATAGGGAACATCTGCTCACAGTAGCGATTGGGAAATCGCGTAGTGTCCTTTGCTGGAAAGGCTTTCTCTTTATCGTCAACCTTTATTATCCTCTTAACTCTTTTTGTTAAGGGTTTGACTGCGGTTGAAGAAGGCTCTGCCACTAATGCTCTTTTAGTTCCTCTTCTTGCTGGTGGTTTGGAAGTAGCTTTCTCTTTTCCTTTCTTGGTGGCCATCCTGAAAGAAAGGAAGAGAAAGAAAATTAAATTCAAAGAGAGAGAGCAAGGAAGAGGGTAGTGTAAGTGATAGTCAATG
This sequence comes from Arachis stenosperma, assembly GCF_014773155.1. Lineage (NCBI taxonomy): Eukaryota > Viridiplantae > Streptophyta > Magnoliopsida > Fabales > Fabaceae > Arachis > Arachis stenosperma. The sequence continues at coordinate 84,548,527 of NC_080385.1, read as the reverse complement.
CACAATAAAGATAAATGGCATTAACACATGGTCCGGATTACACGTGGAAAGCTCATCAATGGAAGTATAGCAAGTGCATGTAGGACAATGGAATGCAAGAGGTTTATTGGCATGCAGGCAAAGGCATGAGTAGCATATATCAAACATTCAATGTCCAAGTTAGGTTACCATTTGTAACAAACCAACTATCACGTTTGTATTGACAATTAAATTGAATTAATAAAATATGAAAGGGAGTTTGTGAAAAGCAAGCATTGCAGAGTAGAGTAAAGTAATGTAGAAAAGTGCATGGTGCTATATGGGCTTTTTCACAAACACATGGCATGCATAGTAAACAAGATATAAAAAGTGTGAAATTGAACATGCATGCAATCCCTTAAATAAGAGAAAAATAACTGTCAAACAATTTGCAATAATCCACAAGCATATAAGGAGGAATGATGACTCAAATGGTTTCTAACACCATGTAAAAGGAAGAAGAAGAAGAAGGAAAAATAAAGATTTGAAAAGAAAAAGAAAAGAAAAAGAAAATAATAATATATATAAATAATATAATAAGAATGATAAAAAAGAGAAAAAGGAAGAAGAAGGTAAAACCTTGTTAATGGTGGTGAGAGAGAGAGAGAGTGAAAGGTGAGGTAGAAGGGGAAAGGGAGAAAGAAGGAAGAAGGGGGGGAAAAGAAAAAGTAGGGTTTGGAGGAGAAAAAGATAAGATAATGTGGCTTACTGGGTGGAGCTGTGTGGTGCATACGACGCGGCCGCGGACGGCACGCATTCGGGTAGATGCGCGCCAGGAAGGGGGATGCGATCGCGTCGGTCACGCGGTCGCGTGACCTACGTTGTGCTGCTGGCGCGAGTGCAGCCTCGCTCCAGCACAACTCTCTGTTCAATATAATTCAATTGCCAAATTAAGGTGACGCGATCGCGTTGGTCAAGCGATCGCATGACTATGCATCAGAAAGTATGTGACGCAGCCGCGTCGGCGACGCGGTCGCGTTACAAGGATTGTGCTTCCAGCACCAATCCAGCACCGTTCTCGCACAAGATAGCATTGTGCACCCTTTTACGTCGAAAATGCAGGGCACGCGGCCGCGTGGAGCACGCGGTCGCGTGGGAGGCCACGATTTCCATGCGACACGGTCGCGTCAGCGACGCGGCCGCGTGGAGTAAATTTTGCCTTTGGCACGATTCCAGCGCTGCTCCTGCGTAACTTTCTGTTCATTTTATTTTTCTTCACTCCCCCTGCCACGCGGACGCGTCGCTTGTGCGATCGCGTCGCGCGGCGAAAAATATATATATATATATATATATATTTTTTAAGAAAGATAAAGACATGTAATTGAAAGAACACGAAAGCATTAATAAAGAGAAGAGTTATTTAAAGAAGGAAAACTAAAAGTGAAGAAAAGAACGATCATACCGCGGTGGGTTGTCTCCCACCAAGCACTTTGCTTTAACGTCCGTAAGTTGGACGCTCCACTAGCTCAATCTGTTGCTATGTAGGGATCTTCCAGGCGGAAGATCTCAAGCTCCTTTCTCTTCTGCACCTTCTCACCATGGTATAGCTTCAGGCGGTGTCCATTAACCTTAATAAGTTCAGAACTGGAAGGATGGCTTAGGTGATAAACTCTGTACGGTTCAGCTTTCTCTATTCTGTATGGACCTTCCCATTTTGATCTCAACTTACCGGGCATGAGCCTCAGTCGAGATTTGTAAAGGAGAACAAATCTCCAGTTGGAACTCTCTCTTCTTGATGTTTTGATCATGCACAGCTTTCATCTTTTCCTTGTATATTCTGGAGTTCTCATAAGCTTCTAGGCGAAGGTTCTCCAGTTCCTGCAGTTGTAACTTTCTTTCAGCTCCAGCATCCTCAATCCCCTTGTTGCACTCTTTAACTGCCCAAAAGGCTCTGTGTTCGATTTCAACTGGGAAATGACAAGCTTTTCCATAAACTAAGCGGAAGGGACTCATCCCAATGGGTGTCTTGTATGCTGTTCTATATGCCCACAGTGCATCTTGTAGTCTGGTGCTCCAGTCTTTTCTGTGAGGCTTTACTATCTTTGCAAATACGTTAATTTCTCTGTTTGACACCTCGGCTTGCCCATTAGTTTGGGGATGGTAAGCTGTTGCAACTTTATGGATTATCCCATGCTTCTTCATCAATCCTGTTAGTTTCCTATTACAAAAATGGGTACCTTGATCGCTCACGATCGCTCGTGGTGATCCAAAGCGGCATATAATATGGTTTCTCACAAAGGAAACAACAGAATTTGGAAATGGACCCATGAAGTCAATGCCCCAAACATCAAAAATTTCACAGAAGAGCATATATTGTTGAGACATCACATCCCTCTTGGATATGTTACCAAATTTTTGGCATGGGTGATAAGATTTACAAAACTCAGCAGCATCTCTAAAAAGAGTAGGCCACCAGAATCCACAGTCTAAGATCTTTCTAGCTGTTCGTTGAGGGCCAAAATGTCCTCCACTTTCAGATAAGTGACAGGCCTCTAAAATGGACTGGAATTCTGATTGAGGTACACAATGTCTAATTATCTGGTCTGCGCCATATCTCCATAAATATGGGTCATCCCATATATAATATTTAGACTCGCTTTTCAGCTTGTCTCTTTGATGTTTAGAAAAATGTGGAGGAAATGTGCGGCTAACTAAATAATTAGCAACAGGTGCATACCAAGGGACTACCTCAGATACTGCTTGCAGGTTGTCAAAAGGAAAATTATCATCTATAGGAGTAGAATCACCCTTAATATGTTCAAGGCAACTCAAGTGGTCTGCAACTAAATTTTGATTTCCACTCCTATCCTTGATTTCTAAATCAAATTCTTGTAACAGCAGTATCCAACGTATAAGTCTTGGTTTGGATTCCTTTTTAGCCAATAGATACTTTAGAGCTGCATGGTCCGAATACACTACTACTCTAGTACCAAGTAAATAAGCCCGGAATTTATCTAGAGCAAAAACAATAGCAAGTAGTTCTTTTTCAGTAGTAGTATAATTGGACTGGGCAGTGTCTAAAGTCTTAGACGCATAGGCAATAACAAAAGGATCCTTACCTTCATGTTGAGCCAGTGCTACTCCTACTGCATGGTTGGAAGCATCGCACATGATTTCAAATGGCTGGTTCCAATCGGGTCCTCTCACAATTGGAGCTCGAGTTAGAGCAGTCTTTAGCTTATCAAATGCTTGTTTGCAATCCTCACTGAACTCGAACTCAATGTCCTTTTGTAGTAATCTGGATAAGGGAAGTGCCACCTTACTAAAGTCCTTAATAAATCACCTGTAGAAACCTGCATGGCCAAGGAACGAACAGATTTCCCTCACAGAAGAGGGGTAAGGTAGACTAGAAATAACATTCACCTTTGCTGGGTCTACAGAAATGCCATTATTAGATACCACATGTTCTAATACAATCCCTTGCTTTACCATAAAGTGGCATTTTTTGAAATTCAGTACAAGGTTTGTATTAATACATCTATCTAATACTTTAGATAATCCATCTAAGCAAAGGTTAAAAGAATCACCATAAACGCTAAAATTGTCCATAAAAACTTCCATACAGTCCTCAATAAGATCAGAGAAAAGACTCATCATGCACCTTTGGAAAGTAGCTGGTGCATTGCACAAGCCAAAGGGCATTCTCTTATAAGCATAGGTCCCAAAAGGACATGTAAAAGTAGTCTTTTCCTGATCCTCAGGAGCTATATGAATCTGGAAATAACCTGTATAACCATCTAAAAAGCAATAATGCGATTTACCTGACAGGCAATCCAGCATTTGATCAATGAATGGAAGTGGATAGTGATCCTTACGAGTAGCTTGGTTGAGACGCCTGTAATTAATGCAGACTCTCCAAGCATTCTGAACTCTAGTTGCTATGAGCTCTCCATGCTCATTTTTCACTGTAGTGACTCCGGACTTTTGGCACCACTTGCACTGGGCTCACCCATTCACTGTCTGAAATGGGATATATGATACCGGCCTCCAATAGTGGTCACTTCCTTTTTGACAACTTCCAAGATGGTAGGATTCAATCTTCTTTGTGGTTGACGGACAGGTCTTGCTCCCTCTTCTAAAAATATTCTGTGCTCGCATATTTGAGGGTTGATTCCCACTATGTCTGCCAAACTCCACCCTATTGCCTTCTTATGCTTCCTCAACACATCAAGTAGCTGTTCTTCTTGTTGAGAAGTCAGTTCTCTTGCAATAATAACCGGAAACTTCTGCTCATCCTCAAGGTAAGCATATTTGAGATGTGGAGGGAGAGGTTTCAATTCTAACTTTTGATTATGGGCAGGCTCTGGGTTATCTGGGGCTTGTGAAAATTGTGAAGTGTCCTCGTTGTCAGTTAAGAGGGTCCCCACACTTGGACCTTGTCCAGTGTGCCTCATTAATTTTATCTTTATGGATACATAAGTCTTTTAGAAACATTGCATATTTAGGTACTTGCTGAATAACATCAAAAAGGGGAACAGTTACCTCTCCCCACACTTGGACCTTGTCCAGTGTGCCTCATTAATTTTATCTTTATGGATACATAAGTCTTTTAGAAACATTGCATATTTAGGTACTTGCTGAATAACATCAAAAAGGGGAACAGTTACCTCAACCTTTTTGAATATTTTTACCATTTTAGGATCAGGTTCCAGCTGCTTCCTAGGCTTCCTTGCAAGTTGTGGAAATGGAATGGGAGTAGTGTTTTCTGTGGTGCATGCACCTTTTTGTGCTTCTTCCTGTGGTTGAGCTATTTCTTCTTTAATTGTGTCCTGTATATCCTCTTCCTCTTTAACATCTTCGATTTCTAACACCTCTTCAGCTGATGCGTATTCTGAGCTTGGTCCTCCTGATTCCTCTCCTGCAGTGTGGTTCCGGACTCAGGGTGATGGCATTAATGCCTCCCTTGGATTGGGTATGGTTGAGAGGGGATTCTAGTGGTGCTTGAAGGTTGGTTACTGGAATTTTGTGATGAACCAAGTTGTGTCATAAAAGCTTGCAGAGTAGAGGTGAAACCATTCAGACAGGCGTTAATACTGTTCACAATGGTATTTTTCATGGCCATTTGTCTTTTCTCAAAAGCTTGTAATAATTCTTCATTAGAAGATACAGAAGAATGAGTAATTTGAGAGGTTTGCTAATTTCGCAAATTCTTTGTGGGACTAGTTGTTGGTTTTGCTGTGGTTGAGTTTGCTGAGCTTGTTGATTTAACTGCATTTGCTTAAGCAGGTTGGTCATTTCATAGATGCTTCGATTTAGAGCAGCAGTCTCTATGCCAGAAGATACTTCTGCAACGGCCCTTGAACGGCCTTGCTTCTGTCTGTGGTTCCGAGTAGATTCAGCTAAATCACTGATCAATTGCCAAGCTTCATCAGTGGTCTTGTACTTCTTCATAGACCCATTGCTGGCACTTTCCAATGTAGTCTTATCTTGGGGCCTCATACCTTGTGTGACATAGCTGAGTAGCACGATCTTGTCAATCAAGTGGTGGAGGCATGCTTCCAGAAGATTATTGAAGCGCTCCCAGTATTCAAAGAGAGTCTCATTGTCATCCTGAACAATTGTAGAGATATCCTTCCTCAGTTTATCAGTAACTTCAGATGGGAAGAATTTCTCCAAGAACTCCTTTCTGAGTGTAGTACCACTCTCTTGCTTTTCCCTCAAGAGAGAACAAAAAAGCTTTCAGCAGAATTGAAGTTTCATCAGCGCCATCACGCCTGACAGTAGAACAGGCTGCTTGGAAATCTCTCAAATGCTTGATAGGCTCTTGAGCAGGTAGGCCATGAAACTTCGGCATCAAATTTAGTAGTGCGGTCTTTATTTTAAAATCCGTAGCTACCGCTGGATGATGCGCTTGAAACGGTTGCAGTGTAAAATCAGGAGCTCCTTCCTCCTGAATGGTAATTCTTCTAGCTGCCATGTTTTTTGCACGTAAAACAATCGAATCAGTAGAATGGGGGCTGGTTTCTTCCTCAGATTCACTTTCAGATCCGCCCTCAGAGCGGACTAACCTACGCTGTTCTCGTCTTATTCGTGAAATTGTTCTTTCAATTTCAGGATCGAATATTAGCAAGCGCGGATCAGGAGGTGAAAGTGTCATTTGACAGAAGAAATACGCAGCTCATAGTAGCAAAATTAAATAAAATGCAAATAAATAAATTCTAATTAATAAAATAAGCACTCTATTGCAACTCCCCGGCAACGGCGCCAAAAATTGATGGAGATGCAGAAGCTGGTGAATTAAAAATTTATTAAAATGTTTACGTTGCAAGTATAGTTCTTAACTCACCGAAAATCTGCCTATCAATTTAGAAATATGTCACTGAAAGTTTAAATTAAAATTACTGGGAGTTTTAAGTCCCAGGTTGTCTCCCAACGAGTTGTAGAAAAGTGTGCTGTTTTATTAATCAGATATTCCAAAAGAGTTGAGCTAAGTAAATTGGGAATTAAATTGAGGAATTTTAAATAATAAAAATAAAGGCCTTGACTGGAAATGATTGGTTAGAATCTCTATCATTAATGGTGTGATTGTAAGATTAATTTATAATTAATAGTGTTCCGTTTGGTTATCCCTTATAGGTAAGAGAAAGTCAACAAGTGGAAATGCCAGATCTGTTCACAAGTTGCAATCCACTTAGTTCAAAGGGATTGGCGTCGGTGACAGGATAGCAATCCAACATTCAACCCAATTACAAATTTTTCTTCCAATCCTTCCAACTCAAGAGTTCCTTTTAATCAACTCCCCATCAAGTAATGAAACTACTCACTCATTGTAAATAAAAAATTCATGGCATATGAAAGGAAATTAAAAGAAGACATGATTATTGGAATGGAAATTAAATTAAAAAGAAATAATCCTTGCATTAATTAATCATAAAAATATCTGAATGACAAAATTGAACATAACAAAGAACATGGAAGAATAAAACCAAGTGAAGAGAACAAACTGGAATGATGAAGTCTTGATGAGGAAATAACTCTTCTCAATGTTCCAATGCTAAGATCAATTGAAAATTAGAATTCTAAAAACTAGAGAGAAAAACCTAAGAGAGTGAAAAAACTCGATCTAAAACTACTCAATGAATTGTCTCTTGTTTCTGCATATTCTCTGACTCTAGTCTGCTGTTCCGGGCCGAAAACTGGGCCAAAAACTGGGCCAAAGTCGCTGGTTTTAGATTCTGCAGTTTATGCAGATCACGCATGTCACGCGATCGCATTGTCCATGCGGACGCGTCGCTGGCGCTTTTACTCTTCACGCGTTCGCGTCGTCCACGCTACCGCGTTGCTTGTGCTTTTCAATCCGCGCGGCCGCGCAAGCCATGCGGCCGCATCACGGCGATTTGCGCTCCTTCGCGTGGTTGCGTGAGCCATGCGACCGCGTCACTTTTCGCTGGTTATCTCCTCAAATTCTTGTGTTCTTTCCATTTTTGCTAGCTTCCTCTCCAATCTCCGTCTCATTCATGCCCTATGAAGCCTGAAATACTCGACATACAGATTACGGCATCGAATGGAATAAAGGAGAATTGAAATTAAATAATTAAAGTCTCTAGGAAGCAATTTTCAAACATGTAATAAAATCAGGAAGGAAATCTAAATGCATGCTAAATTGATGAATAAGTGGGTAAGGATCACGACAAAACCACACAATTAAACACAATATAAACTATAAATTAGTGGTTTATCAACACCAACACAATTGAAGGGTGAATATAGGACTCCAAGTTTGGTGTTCCACCAAAAATTCCAACTGAAGAGTGCATTGCAACCCTTCAGTAATAAAGCATTGCTCTAGCAACTAGAGAACTCACTTGACAGAGGTCTAACCTCTAATGCATAGTTGTCTTTCTAGCCTATACTCGTTTCTTAATAAAAAGCACACAAGGTTTCTACATGTATTCAATATGCTGAATTAAGCAAAGAACTAAGTTTGGTGTTCACACACCGAATTAAGTTTAGAAATGCACAAGCACACATGCATGCTAACTCTTTTCCAAGTGCTTGGGGAACAAGCAACTTCCAATAATGTTACAGGAATTCAATTAATCTTAGGGAATGATCATACCTCATCATCCAAGGAAACAGACAAGGATGCAAATGCTAGGATGAGAATACCAAGGAAGACATCATGAGGTTGTATCGAACTATCTCGAAATGCAAAAATTTAATTGAAAATTGATTGAAAGAAATTTTTGTATTCTGCTTGTTCCTCTCTATTCACATCCAAGTGTGCTAGTCTATTGCCCTTCCTGCACTTCCACCTTTCTTACGTGTATGCTTGTCCTTTAAGTTAATCAAAAAGAAAATGTTATGATAAGAACAAGAGTGGAGTTATTTTGTGAAGTGAATCCTGAATGTTTGTAGTAGGGTGATTAGTTAGCTAAGTTGGTTCACCAACAAGGAAAGAAGGCAACTAAATAATAAGATCCCAATAAGAAAAGAGAAAGAGCAATAAAAGTGAAAAGGAAAGAAACACAATAAGAAACAATGCTAGGCACCAAGGGTTTTAAGATTGAGGCATGTGTCTGTAGTGTTCATGTGCAAGGGATATGCTTGGATGAATAAGCTCTACGAATAGACTAAGTGTTAAGGAGTGGGCGTGCGCACAAGACTGTGCGTGCGCACAGATGGCGAAAAATAGGGGAAGTGTACTGAAGAACTGAAGATTGATGGTTTAGAGGTTATAGTAATCTCTCGTTGTAAGTATAGTTACTAAACCAAGCAATCAACCTTTCTTACAAACATTTTGGTTGTCACAAGTAACAAACCCCTAAATAAATTGATAACCGAAGTATTTAAACCTCGGGTCGTCTTCTCAAGAAATTGCACGGAGGTACGACTTATTATTGGCTATGAAAAAGGTAAAATTTTGAATTTTTGAAAGTAAGAAATCAGTATGTTAAATGATAAGAAAAATAAAATAGTAATAATAAAATAAACACTTGGCAAGGTATAAGAACTAGAAGTCCTATCCTTATCAATTGTGGTGAGAATTGAATTTTAATCCACTTTGTTAACCTCTAACTATGAAGGTAATTCAAGTGGATTAATTAGCTTAATCCACAGGTCCTAGTCAATTCCTATGGAAAGACTAGAGTTATTGGAGCAACTCCCAATTTCAACTACTGCTTTATTTGACAGCTTTAGCGTTAGCAATTACTTAACCCAAGCCAAAAGGGGGAAATATCTTAATTAAATTAAAAGCATTCATAAATAAAACAATCATAAACTGAAATACCTCAAATAACATTAATTAAGAAAATTATATGTAACATGGAAGAGTTCATAAATTAAATTAGAGAAATAAATAGAAGAAACATTGAACCTGTGATTGTAGAAGATGAAATCTTAATTCTAATCCTAATCCTAAGAGAGAGGAGAGAACCTCTCTCTCTAAAAACTACATCTAAAACCTAAAATTGAATTATCAAAGCCTAATCTGAAGTGTCTCCTTCATTCCTCCACTTTGCAGCCTTTAATCTGTGTTTTCTGGGCTTGAAACTGGGCCGGAAATAGCCCAGGATTCGCTGTTTGCGAATTCTGCCACGCTGATTTTCGCAGATGCGATGCGTCCGCGTGGATGACGCGTCCGCGTCACCTATCTGTACGGCCACTATGACAAATTATATATCAAATCGAAGCCCCGGATATTAGCTTTCCAACGCAAGTAGAACCGCATCATTTGGACTTCTGTAGCTCAAGTTATGGCCGTTTTAGTGCGAGAGGGTCAGGCTGACAGCTTTGCAGTTTCTTCAACTTCTAGTATTCCTTCCACTTTTGCATGCTTCCTTTCCATCCTCTAAGCCATTCTTGCCCTATAATCCCTGAAATCACTTAACACACATATCAAGGCATCTAATGGTAATAAGAGAGGATTAAATAAAAGAAAATAAAAGTCAGAGAAGCATGTTTTCAATCATAGCACATAATCAGGAAGGAAAATATAAAGCATGCAAATCATATGAATAAGTGGGTAAAGAGTTGATAAAAACCACTTAATTGAGCACAAGATAAACCATAAAATAGTGGTTATCAACCTCCCCACACTTAAACATTAGCATGTCCTCATGCTAAGCTCAAGAGAAGCTATAAAGAAGTGAAGAGGAATGATAGAGAGTATGCAATGGAACCTATCTATGCGAATGCAACTACATGCTAAATATTTCTACCTACTTGGTTAAAAGTAAATAAGTTCTTCAAGACAAATATGAATCAAATTCCACTAATTCAAATTACACAATAAAAGACAAGTAAACTTGTAAGAAGATAGCTCATGAAAGCAGGGAACATAGATTTAAGCACTGAACCCTTACTGGTAGTGTATATCACTCTAACTCTCACGTGTCTAGGGTCAATCACTCTACTCTTCCCTAGTCATGCTTTCTAAACATTGTTCTTCATCTAACCAATCAAAAAATATTTAATGTACTAATGAAAATATCATGAGGTCTTTTCAAGGTTGTAATGGGGCCAAGGCAAGGGTGAGGATGTATATATAAGGCTAAGTGAGCTAACAAAGTGAATCCTTGATTAGTCTAAGATCTCACCTAACATACATACCTTCTATAATTTCAAAGTTCTTTACCTAGCTACCCAAATTTTTCCACTTTTGTATTACATGCTCATGCACCAAATTTATTTTTGAATTTTGTCCCATGTGCATTGATTCTTTTTATTTTGCTTTTGGGGTATTATTTTTTTTTTGTATCCCCTAATTCAATCACTTAATAATAATTTTTTTTATCAATGTACATGGTAATTTATTTTTATTTTGATTTCATATGAGCATGCTTCCCAAACCTTGAAATATCTTATTCAGTTTAATTTCCTACTTTTTTTTTTATCATCCCATGTTCCCACAAAATTCTCCACACTTAAATTTTACACAATATTTATCTTAAGCTAACCAAGGATTCAACTTGGGATTTTTAATTTGTTTTTCTGCTTAAGGCTAGTAATGTGGTTTATAGAATAAGAGGGGATTAAAAAGCTCAAGGGGGCTAACAAGGGTGATGCAAAAGGTAGGCTAATTTGGGATAAGTGAGGAAAATTTCAAATGATAGCCTCAATCATATGCAAGCATGTAAATAAACTAAATAATGGATATATAGATTGGAACAAAATCTAGATTGCAGCTATAGAGAAAGAAACACACAAGAATAAAATATTATGGTTAAATAATGTAACCATACATTAAGCTCAAACCTTACAGGTTGTGTGTTCTAGCTTTTACCTATGTTCCAAGTAAAACTTCAAAACAAGTTTTTCAAAAAGTTTAATTCAAATTAGTGAAATGTTATAAAAATTTTCTTGAAAAAGAAAATATTACTTCAGCCAAGTAGTGACTAAATGCATAAAATCAAACAAACATGCAATCAATCATGCAAATGCAACAATGAACAAGGAAAATAAACCATTGGTGTTGAGATAGAAGAGTAACTAACCCATGGAGATCGGTATCGACCTCCCCACACTTAAAGATTGCACCGTCCTCGGTGCATGCTGAGATGTGCAAGTGGACGGGTTTCTCCAACTGACGCTTTTCTCCAAAGATTGTGCAAATGGACTTGTTTGTCTCCCCTTTTAGAAGTTCTCTTTTTCCCTTCCTCGGTGGCCATCCTGAAAGAAGAGGAAAAAGAAGAAAAAGTAACCCAGAAATAAAGATAAGAAAATAAATAAAGTATGGGTGTTTATGCCAGATAATAAGGGTCTCAATTACATGGTAGCTACAACATGCAAGTGAGAAAAATAATAGAAGCCATGGCATGACAGTGGTGCAAGATTTGAAACATAGGGGAGGAGAGTGTGGGTAATGAAAGACAATATAAGCTCATGTCAATGCAAAAAGGAATACAAATATCAGAAAAGAATAGCATTAATTTAAATAATATTACCCAATAGTGCAAACAAGTCACTAAGCACCAGATAATACCAGAAAAGTTATAACAGTTGAATAAGAAAATTTAACACCAATGAAAAAATAATAAAGTTAGAAAAGAAAATAAAAATATGCACAAAATTAAAATGTAATGAATGAAAGTATGCAAATAAATTAAATAAAATAAAATAAAAGTGAAAAAGGATGAGAAGAAGAAAATAAGAAAAGGACGAACAAAGAATAAGAAAAGATAGAAAAATTAGGATTAGAGAAGAAAAGATAAGAAAATTGGCACTAAAATGGATAGGTTGTGCGACGCTGGCAACGCGATCGCGTGGGTGACGCGGTCGCGTGGATAGCACTTCTATAAAGTGACACGGACGCGTAGGTCATGCATTCGCGTGAAGTAATTCGTGCCTTTAGCGCAAGTGCAGCCTCGTGATCGCGCAACTCTCTGTTTTAAATGCAGTTTGCCAAAAATCTGGGTGACACGGTCGCGTGGTTGGCGCGATCGCGTGAATGGCCTTATTTCCAATATGACGTGGTCGCGTGGGGCACGCGTTCGCGTGGGAGGGCTTGGGCTTCCAGCACGAGTCCAGCCCAATTCCAGCTCAACTTTCGGCCATATACCCTTTTTACGTCGATTTACAGGGCCACGCAGTCGCGTGGATGACGCAGACGCGTGGGAGGCTTATTTTCCATATGACGCGGCGCGTGGGTGACGCGGACGCGTGGGCATGTTTGTGCCTAAAGCGCGCCTCCAGCCACGCTTTCGCGTGACTCTCTGTTCACTTTCTTTTCTTCACATCGCACTAGTGACGCGGACGCGTCAGCAACGCTGCCGCGTCGCGTGCATGGTTTTTTTTTTATGCAAAATGCAGAATGTAATGCTTAATGTGAATACTATGTATGATTCCAGGTTCAATAAAATAAAAGAAAATTCAAAAACAAACAAAACTAAATAAAATTAAAATTGAAAAAGGAACGATCATACCATGGTGGGTTGTCTCCCACCTAGCACTTTTAGTTAAAGTCCTTAAGTTGGACATTTGGTGAGCTCCCTATTATGGTGGCTTGTGCTTGAAATCATCTAGGAATCTCCACCAATGTTTGTGATTCCAGTAACCTCTGGGGTCCCAAACTAGGCGTAGAAAGCCTTTAAGTAAGTTAAAGCAAGTGACAAGGCCCCAAAAGTGGTGATTGATAGAATGGATTCCTGGGTCCCAGACCTTGCCTTTGCACCCGTCTTTTGGTTGAGCAATATTGTTCCATCCGGGTGACAAGCAGTCTGAATTCTCACGTAAGCGGCCAAACTACTTCCTAGACCCATTCAGTTGAGCTTTATACTAACCTTTGCATTTAAACTTTGAGCACACAACCATGTTGAACCTTGCTTGACAATTCTTACCACTGACCATCCGTCTCCAGTAGCCCATATTCAAGTGGCGTTAGAAAGCTAAGGGATATGAATTTTACCCACTTGAATGTTGTGAAGGATGATGGCAACTTAGGGGGAGGGGTCTCCAATAACTTTGGCAAGGTGATTTCAAGCTCCACTCCCTTGTGCTCTTTGACAACTTCCACCTCTTTGCAAACTTCTATGATTTCAACCTCTTCCACTTGGTAGCTTTCTTCTAATTCAAACTCTTCTTTATTACTTACCAAGGGAATGGAAGGTTGTGCTTCTTCTTCTTTAATTTCCATATCTTGATCAACCTCTTCTAAGTCTTCAACTATGATATGCCTTGGAGGTTGTACACCCTCATCAGCATCAATTTCAATCGCCTTGGAAGGAAGCTTTATGTCTTGACATTCCCGTGGAGGTTCAACATCTCCTAAGTCTTCAACCACTTCTTCTTCTTCAATAATTTCGGCTTCCTCCACTTGTTCCAGTACAAATTTATGCTCTTTACTGTCCACCGGAGTTTCTAATGTCTCCTTCATGCTACGTTCTTCATTAGATTGTCCACATGAAGCCATGGGGGTTCCTTGAGTGTCCGAACGTCGGGAAGCCAATTGATTTATTGCTTGATTCAATTGATGAAGGGTTGCCTGAAATTAATCCACTGTTTCCTTGAGACGATCCATTGATTCTTGTTCCGCTTGGGTATTATAAGTAGGACCATAAGGCTCTTGGATTGATGGATATGGATATGGTGCATATGGAGGTGGTGGTTCTTGGAAGTAATTGGGTTGGAATTGTTGTGGTTCTATATATGGTTCATATGGTTCATAAGATGGTTGGTATGGTGGATGAGGGTTAGGGTCATATGGAGGTGAATGGTGAAAAAATGGGCTTGTGAGTATGGTGGTCCAAAGCTATGTTGAGGAGGGGGTTCATAGGCATATGGTGGTGGTTGTTGATAATCAAAAGAGTGCTCACCATAGCCATTGCCTTGATATGCATCACAGAATGGGTGTTGATAGTCCATTGGAGGTGATTGTTGCCATGAGGGTTGATCAAATCCTTGTGGCTCCTCCCATCTTTGATACTTCCAACCTTGATGCACGTTGTCATTATAATCTCCTCTTCCTGCAACATAATTGTAACCAGACTCATAGCCAAAGGGGTGAGAGTTCATAGTAGTAAGAGAAAATAAAAACAAAAACTAACAAAAAGAAAATATTTAAAAAAAATATGATTTTTGAAAAAAAAAAGATAAGATAAGATTTCGAAAAAGATTTAATTTTTGAAAAAAAAATAGATAAGATAATATTTTGATTAAGATATGATATTTTTTTTGAAAAAGATTTGAGTTTTGAAATTTAAAACTAAGATAAGATAAGATAAAAAATTTTAAAATAAAAATCTGAAATTTTTTTTTGAAAAATATTTACAATAACCAATAATAAGGCACACGTTTGCAATTCCCCGGCAACGGCGCCATTTTGAAGAACTGAAGATTGATGGTTTAGAGGTTATAGTAAACTCTCGTTGTAAGTATAGTTACTAAACCAAGCAATCAACCTTTCTTACAAATGTTTTGGTTGTCACAAGTAACAAACCCCAAAATAAATTGATAACTGAAGTATTTAAACCTCGGGTCGTCTTCTCAAGGAATTGTAGGGAGGTACGACTTATTATTGGCTATGAAAAAGGTAAAATTTTGAATTTTTGAAAGTAAGAAATCAGTATGTTAAATGATAAGAAAAATAAAATAGTAATAATAAAATAAACACTTGGCAAGGTATAAGAACTGGAAGTCTTATCCTTATCAATTGTGGTGAGAATTGAATTTTAATCCCACTTTGTTAACCTTTAACTATGAAGTTAATTCAAGTGGATTAATTAGCTTAATCCTCAGGTCCTAGTCAATTCCTATGGAAAGACTAGAGTTATTGGAGCAACTCCCAATTTCAACCACTACTTTATTTTACAGCTTTAGTGTTACCAATTACTTAACCCAAGCCAAAAGGGGGAAATATCTTAATTAAATTAAAAGCATTCATAAATAAAACAATCATAAACTGAAATACCTCAAATAACATTAATTAAGAAAATTATATGTAACATGGAAGAGTTCATAAATTAAATTAGAGAAATAAATAGAAGAAACATTGAACCTGTGATTGCAGAAGATGAAATCCTAATTCTAATCCTAATCCTAACAGAGAGGAGAGAACCTCTCTCTCTAAAAACTACATCTAAAACCTAAAATTGAATTATGAAAGCCTAACCTGAAGTGTCTCCTTCATTCCTCCACTTTGCAGCCTTTAATCTATGTTTTCTGGGCTTGAAACTGGGCCGGAAATAGCCCAGGATTCGCTGTTTGCGAATTCTGCCACGCTGATTTTCGCAGATGCGACGCGTCCGCGTGGATGACACGTTTGCGTCGTGTATCTATACGGCCACTATGGCAAATTATATATCAAATCGAAGCCCCATACGTTAGCTTTCCAACGCAAGTGAAATGGCATCATTTGGACCTCTGTAGCTCAAGTTATGGTCGTTTTAGTGCGAGAGGGTCAGGCTGACAGCTTTGCAGTTTCTTCAACTTCTTGTATTCTTTCCACTTTTGCATGCTTCCTTTCCATCCTCTAAGTCATTCTTGCCCTGTAATCCCTGACATTATTTAACACACATATCAAGGCATCTAATGGTAATAAGAGAGGATTAAATAAAAAAAATAAAAGCCAAAGAAGCATATTTTCAATCATAGCACAGAATCAGGAAGGAAAATATAAAACATGCAAATCATATGAATAAGTGGGTAAAGAGTTGATAAAAACCACTCAATTGAGCACACGATAAACCATAAAATAGTGGTTTATCATGTGCGCACGCACAAGTGCATGCGTACGCACAGGACTCTGTTTCTGCAAAATTTTTAGTGCCTTTAAGGCACTAAACAAGACATCCGAAACAGGTTTTCAAGCCCCAAAACAAGTCAAAGTTCCAAAAACACATTATTCCACAAAGATTACCTAACTAACACCAAAATGCAACTAACTAACTAAGTAATATAACCAATTATTCAAGAATTAAAAACTAAAAGAGGGAAGGGTTAGATAGATATTACCATGGTAGGGTGTCTCCCACCTAGCACTTTGTTTTAGAGTCCTCAAGTTGGACCTTTTGAGTGAAGCTTGTGTTATGGTGGCTTGTGCTTCCACTCCTCCTTGAATCTCCAAGGAAAGGTCAAATTAATGGCAAAATTGGGTGGCAATTCCAAACTAGCCTTGAGAATCCATAAGTGTTGAGTCTTGAATCCAATGCCCGGATCCCAAACTCTAGTCTCTTGTTCATCTTCTTGTTGATCTTCATTAGATGAACATTGTCTTGAATCACCATTGACACACTTGTGCACTCCCCGGAATCCACTCCGTTGGCTCTTACACCATAGTTGAGGTTCAAATGTTGAATTGGCTTCTTTGATGTAACTTTTATTTCCTTCCAATTAACATTCTTCTCTCCACCATCTAACACTCCAAGAAGGGTTTGAAGTTGATGATCCATCTCCAAGATGGCATATTGATGTGGGCCTAGGAAGCTTGTGGGCAAAATTTTCACCAACTCAATTTGCTCTTGTACATGCACCTTCACATCTTGGTAGCTAAAGTCTTCCTCAACCTCCTTTAAATCTTCCTCATCATTACTCAAGTAAAAAATTGGAGGTTGTGTGAAGTCCACATCAACATCTCCTTCAAGTGCCTCTTATACTTCATGTTGCAAACTCTCATCTTCTACTTGACTTTGCAATTCTTCGTTCACTCCACACCTTGCACTTGAGCTTGGTTCTTCACATTCAACTATTAGAGCCTCTTGATTGTGGCATGAATGCAATGAAGCTAACCTATCCAAGGTTTCCACTAAGGTAGACTTGACTTGCTCTTGCTTCTTCCGGAACTCTTGTTGCTCTTGAATAAGCACCTGGAGTGCTCCTTGTATAGCTTGATCCATATACGAAGATGAAACTTGGGATGATGAAGGTTGACACTCAAACTCATAAAGATGAGGGTCTTGGTTTTGTATGTAGTGAGGTGATGGTGTGTAGAATTGGTGACTAGAAAGGTAAATATTTGGGTTCCATTGTGGTAATGGTGTGAAAAAATCATAAAGAATAACTATAAACAAAACTTAGTAACAAAAGCAAGCAAACAACCAAAAAGTGCTATTTACACTATTAACATATTCACAACAACCAATAGATAGCATTCAATTGCATCCCCGGCAACGGCGCCAAAAACTTGATGCATGGCCTAAAGCAGTTTAGAAAATTTTATCTCAAAATAAGATTGGCGTTGCAAGTATAGTCCCAACCCGACAATCGGCCAACATCAAAGTTTATATTTATTTTCAAATTCAAATTATAAACCGAGAATAATTAAACCTCCTGTCGTTCTCCCTAGGATGTAATTGATGTGTTACACTTTTGGTTGTGAGGAAAAAGGGATTTCGAAATCAATGAACGAAAGATTAAAAGAACTAAGAAATAAAAGAACTAAGAAATGATCAAAATTGTAATCGATGCAAGTAAAAGGAATATGAGATCAAAACTTAGTGAAAATGCTAGAAATGCATAAAGAGTCTTGACTTGGGAATGAGAATCCAAAAATTCTATCATCGTCCTAACCACAACTATGATAATTATGATGAGTCAATTTCGCGTAGTTGATACGGGATTTATAACCAACAAACTAATCTTCAAGTGCACCGAGTCGTACCAAGTAATACCTCAAGTGAGTGAGGGTTGATCCCACGAGGATTGATGGATCAAGCAACAATGGTTGGTTAAACCACTTAGTTAGGCAAATAGAAACGAGTGTTGGATGTTCAAAGAGCATTAAACTGTAAATTAAGAGTTTGAAGACAGCACGTGAATAAGTTGGGAATAAAATATGGGAAAAAATAGTTAAGGCTTCAGAGTTATCTATTCTCTGGATTGACTTTTCTTACTAACTATTTTAATCATGCAAGATTTATTTCATGGCAAACTATATGTGACTAGATCCAAATTCCTTAGACCTTCCTAGTCTCCTCTAAAATTCATTAACTGCCAATTCCTTGGTCAATTAATTCCAATTAAAGGGTGATGATCAAATTCCAGTTTATATGTCACGAGAATCCTAATTATCCAGATATAAGGGGATTATATGTCACGTATCCTGTTAAATACAAACAATTAGAAATTCAGAAGAATATGTTTTCAAGCTGTTGTTCAAGTAAAGAGCTTTTCCAAGTTATACAAGAACTCAATTAGAACATGGGTCATACTTCCGTTCCACCCAAATTCATAGAAGAAAGAACCAAAACAATTCTTGAAATATAAATCAAAACATAAATTAAAATAAAAAATTAATAGTATCAATCCATACAATAGACAGAGCTCCTAACCTTAACAATGGAGGTTTAATTGCTCATGACTCCGAGAAAATAAGGATTCAGGTAAACTGGAAGTACGGAATGTTAATTGGTATAGAATCCTAATATCTTTTATATCTAATCCCAATTAATTTAAAATCTAATATCTAAACTAATATCTTTTCCAATAATATTTAAATTTAAATTAGAATTAATTATGGCAATCAGCAAGTCTTCAAGTGATGGATGGGAACCACTTGCTTCGTAGGACCCACGCCTAACTTGGGAAGTAACAGGAGGTGTTCCCTTGAGTCCTCCATTCTGCAGTCTCTAATATATTTTTCCTAGACTGAAAACTGGGTCAAAAATAGCTCAGAAATCGCCCCAGCATTTTACCGCGTTTTCTGCACGTGGCGCATGTCACGCGTATGCGTCAGTCATGCGTACGAGTCATCCACGCGCCTGCGTCACCATGGAAAGCTCCAAATTACGCGCACGTGTCAGGTACGCGTGCACGTCGCTCCTCGCTGTCATCTCATTTAAATTTTGTGCTGCAGAAACTCCATCAATTCCAGCTGAATGCTACCTAAAATAAACAGAATTGCACAAGACTCAAAGTAGCATCCATAGTGGTTAAAAGACAAGAAATTGATTGCAAATTGATTACAAAATTAACAAATTAATTGCAAATTCACTAGGAAAAGACAAGAAAGATGCTCACGCATCAGTAGTTAACCCATAACATCGAGGAGTAGATTAAGCAAGCATAATTGACCTTGATCCATAAGTCCTAGCTAACTTACCAAATTAATTGGTAAAAAGCTAGCTTCAATAGAAAAAAGGGTCAATTAACTACCCAAGAATTACCACTAAATGTCAAACATCATGACTTTAGTATCCTAGAAACTTAAACCCCAAGCCATGGTGTGAAAATCTACTCAAAATTACCAAGTGGCATTTTCACAAACACTTGGTGGGCATAAAACCAAAACATAGAAAAATCCAAAGAAAAATAGAAAACTATAACCAGCTATTCGCAATACCAGTTATAAACAAGCAATCAAGCATATATAAAGCATAAAACATGAAATTTATCAATAAAAACTTCAAGAACTTAAAAATTGTAAATATTAACAAAGTACTTGAACCAAAGAGAAAATGAAAACAAAGGTGATGTAATTAAAGAGGAAATTGAGAGTACTTACAATTAAAGAAGCAAAATCCATGATCAAACTTGCTATAAAATGCTACAATCAAAACCCTAGGAGAGAAATTGCTATCTACACTACTCCTACTCCTAAGGATGATTTCTAACTAATTAAAACTAAAACTAAAACCTAATAATCACCAATGCTAGCTAATGTCCTTCATATATGTTGATATCCACTTCATATAGCACTCCCATTCAGCATCATGCCTTCCAAAATTGAGCCAAAAGCCTCCAAAAATTGTGGATCACATGTTTCATTAATGAATCCATGTGCAGGGACCTGTGCGTACGCACATCTCGCTGAATGTTCACCTGTGCGTACGCACAGTAGCTGATTTCCTTCTTGTACGCACGCACAGACGGTTGTGCGTACGCACAATTGGCTATATGTGCTTTTCCTTATTTTCTTCATGTGTTCTCCCTTGTACATGCTTTCTTCCACTTTTGCTTAGCCAATCTTACCTCTAAGGCCTGAAATCATACAAGAAATATTTCATGGCATCGAATGGCATAAAACTAGAATTAAAATGATTAATTTAGGCACAAAAATGCATGCTTTCACATTTAAACTCAATTTAGGGATCAAACACAAAAGTATACTATTTAAATTAATAAGTGTGAGTTTTTGTGACAAAATCCATCCAAATCAAGCCAAAATATATCATCAAATATGGACTCATCAAGGCATCTCAGGAATCACATGTCGAGGTGGCTCGACATGCTTATGTTGTGGTTCATGTGCCGGCTCTCTAGTATGCTCCATCTTTCTTTTAGTGATGGGCTTGTCCTCCTCAATTGAAATGTCACCTTCTATGACAATTCCAGCTGAATTGCATAGGTGACAGATAAGATGAGAAAAAGCTAACCTTGCTTGGGTGGAGAGCTTGTCCTCCACTTTGTACAACTCTTGAGGTATCACCTCATGTACTTTCACCTCCTCGCCAAGCATGATGCAATGGATCATGATGACTCGGTCTATAGTCACTTCGGACTAGTTGCTAGTAGGGATGATAGAGCATTGGATAAATTCCAACCATCCTCTAGCTAAGGGCTTGAGGTCAGGCCTTCTTAGTTTGATAGGCTTGCCTTGGGAATCCCTTTTCCACTGTGCTCCTTGACGTTAGGATTTTCACTAGTAAAGAATTTTATAAAATATAGTTGCGTTGTGAGTATAGATTCTAAACCAACAGAAAATCCCTTCGTACAAACGTTTTGGTTGTCATAAGTAACAAACCCCTAAATAAATTGATAACTGAAGTATTCAAACCTCGGGTCGTCTTCTCAAGGAATTGCAGGGAAGTATGTTCTTATTATTGGTTATGAAGATTATAAATTGGGGTTTTAAAGATGAGGAACAAGAAATTTAAATTGCAAGTAAAGTAAATAAATAACTGTAAAAACACACTTTTGGCAAGGTATGAGAAATTGGAAGTCCTATCCTAGTTATCCTTATCAATGATGATGAAAATTGAATCTTAATTACACTTAGTTAACCTTTGCTAGTGCAAGGGAAGGTCAAGTGACTAATTAGTTTGATCTTCAAATCCTAATTAATTCCTAGAAAAAGATTGGGATTATTGAAGTTCAAGCTGATTAGCAAAGATAGCAATTATCAATCACGTTGAGTATAATAACTCCTGAGTTACTGATTTCTTAACCAAGACCAAAAGGGGAAAAGTAAATCTAATGGAACAAAAATGTCTTCGGATTGGAAGCAACAGTAACATAAATAAAAGAGAGTAATAATAAATTGAAATACCTCAAATAACTTTAATTCAAAGAATAATCTGTAACGTAGAAGAATTCCTAAATTAAATTGAGAAGATAAATAAAAAGGAATATGGAACCTGATGAGAAGAGATAATCCTGAAAGCAAAAGAAATCCTAATTCTAATCCTAGAAGAGAGAGGAGAGAACTTCTCCCTCCAAACTACATCTAATTCATGAATAGTAACTAATTGGAGATTCTCCCTTTAATGGATGCATTACCCCACTTCGTAACCTCTGATATGTGCCTTTCGGACTTGGATTTGGGCCAAAAAGGGCTTTAGAAATCGCTGGGAGCATTTTCTGTAATTTCTGGTGCGTGGCCTCTATCACGCGTCCGCGTGGATCACGCGGTCGCGTCATTTGGAGTTTTTCTTGTCACGCGGTCGCTTCAGTCATGCGTCCGCATCATATGCGTTATGCTTATGGCGCGCGATCGCGTCAATCACGCGGTTGCGTCACTGCCATTTCGCGCTGGCATGCGGCTGCGTCGCCCATGCGATCGCGTCGCTGCCAGTTTCTTCAAAAACTCCGCTTTATGCTTTCCTTCCATTTTTGCATGTTTCCTTTCCATCCTTTAGTCATTCCTGCGTTGAAAGATCTGAAATTACTGAACACACGAATCACGGCATCGAATGATAATGAAAGGAAATTAAAATTATTATTTTTAAAGCATAGGAAACATGTTTTTCACATATATCTCATAATAAGGAAGGGAAAGTAAAACCATGCAATTTATATGAATAAGTGAGTGAAGGATTGAATAAATCACTTAAATTAGGCACAAAATATATCATAAAATATGGGTTTATCAACCTCCCCACACTTAAACAATAGCATGTCCTCATGCTAAATCCAAGATAAAGAGTAAGGTAAGGTTGAAGTGGTGGAATCTCATGCAATGCAATCTATTCTAAATGCAACTACCTAAATGAATCATGCAATTCTAATTTTTATTCACTTGTATATAAAACTTACATGTAGTTAAATTAATTCACATTCTCAAGGAATCATATATGCATAGCCAAACCTTAGATAATGATAAAGCACTTTTACAATTGAGATGGGAAAGAGAATTATTTTACAAACTTGCAAGACAATCAGCAATTTAAGCAGAGATATATGTTGATGAGCTATGGAACCCTCACTGGATTTTGTGTTTACTCTCTAGTCACTCAGTGTTTATTGGGTCAATCACTCTATTCTTCTTTTTATCCTTACTTTGTTCTTCATCTAACCAATCAACAATCATAGAATATAGGCATGCAAAAATCATGAGGTCTTTAATTAAGATTGTAATGGGGCCAAGGTAAGGGTAAGGGTATATGTATATGGCTAAGTGAGCTAATTAAGTGAATCCTTGATTAGTCTAAGATCTCACCTAACATACATATTTTGTAAAGCAAAGCTTCTTTACCTATTTTCCCATATTTTCCCACTTTTACATGCTCATATTTTAATTTTTATTTATTTTTATCCTATGTGCATCGCTTTTTGCATTTGGATAATTCTTTTTGTATTTCCTTTATTCAAATGCTGAAACATAATTTTTTTTTACACATGGTAATTAAATTATTTTGATTACACAAGAGCATGCTTCCCAAAACTTTTTTTTTAAAATAAGAAATTTTATTCTTTTTAACTTTCTACCTTTTTGTTTCTATCATCCATGTTCCCATAAGGTTCCCACACTTACACAATACACAATTTCTATCTTAAGCTAACCAAAGATTCAACTTGGGATTTTTATTTTGTTTTTCTGCTTAAGGCTAGTAATGTGTTTATAAAACAAGAGGGGATTTAAAGGGTCAAGGGGGCTAACAAGGGTGATGTAAAAGGTAGGCCAATTTGGGAATGGTGAGCTAGAATCAAACAATGGCCTCAATCACTTTCTTGGTATGTATCTATATTCTATAATTGGACATATAGATTAAAACAAAGTAAAGAACACCAGAATAAAAAGAAGCGCAGAACACACAGGAATAAAATATTATGGTTTAAATGTAACCATGCAATTAAGCTCAAAACTCACAGGCTGTGTGTTCTCTAACTCAAAAATCATATATCAGTTATATATGTCAAGCAAGTAAAAATTAAGAGTTCCCATTATTCTCAATGTAAATCTTAAGGTGGCTTTAAAGTTTTAGTGTTTCTCCTTGATGAAATGTTGTTAACTAACTAAGATGTAATGCTATATATACAAGGTGTGTGTTATTTTTATTCTGTTAAAGTTTCTAGTTTACTTCCTTTTTATTTTCAATCGAATTAATCCACATATTCTATAACTAATAAGTTATAGTTGCAACTAAACTAACTAGCTAAAATATGAACTAAAGTGCAACATGCAGAAATATAGTAAAAATACATGAAGATAGTAATGTATAAATACTGGGAAAATAAAAAAAGAAAAAGAAAAAATACAGAAAAGTAGTAAAATAAAGTAAGAGAGTTTGTAGTGGTTCACCAAAAAATACGCCAAAGATGGCGACCTCCCCACACTTAAATACTAGCATCGTTCTCGATGCTCACTCAAGCAGGGTGAGACGAAGTGTCATCTCTGGAAGGATGGGCTGCTGGTGTCTCGATGGTAGGCTGAGGATTTGTAGTTGCTGTGAGGATCGGAGGAGTGGTCTGATGCAGCGGGGGCTCTGTCTGTAGAGGAACCTCCGGATCTGCGATCTGTAGCTGGTGGTGCTTCTCATGATGTGGTGCAGTGTGGCCGGGACCTCCCTGCTCAGCCTGGGTAGGTGCCTCCTCGTCGTGATCACTCACTTCCTCCTCAGATGTGTCAGAGGGCGTGTCGGGCTCGCAGGGAATGTCACCACCAGAGCGGATCATCAGCTTGAGGTGCTCATAGCGTCGCTTGTGGCAATGCTCAGACCTCTCAAAAAGTCGCCTGGTGCGACGGTCACATCTCTCAAACTGCTACTGGTGATGGCACTCCATCTGATCTAGGCAATTAAAGAGTCGGTGCACCAGATGGTAGATGGGCTCAGGAGCATGTGGAGGTGCAGTGGGTGGTGTTGGTCTAGTGGGAGCACATGGGGTAGCTGAAGAGGTGGCTGCCTCAGTAATGTCAGTGAGAAATGGAGGGCGGTAGCCGAAAGCCAGGAACTTCCGACTGTGCGGGATGATCTTTCGGCACTCTGCTGCGGGGGGCTTTTCATCAACAACCTCCCAAGGGACCTCAGCGCGGCGACCCAACTGAGTAATCAGGTAAGGAAAAGAGAGGGTGCCTCTAACATGGGCCCTGGCCATGTAATGCCGGATGAAGCGAGGTAGATAAAGGTCCTTACCCGTCATCACACACCAGATGAGGGTAATATAGTAGCTGGCACCTCCGTTTCATGAGTGCTCGGCATCACATAGTTGCTCAGAATCTGTTGCCATAGTCGAGCCTCATCATTTATATATATAAGCCTGATTCTCTTTGGTACCAATGTGCTAGTTCCCATGACCCAAGAAACAGTAGGATCAAGAGTGATGTCCTTCTTTATTGCATCCCAATCAAACCTCATGAATCTCAAGTCTTCCTTAGCTTTCTGGTAACCATCTGGCTGATCTGATTTAGGTGGAAGATGGAGGATCTCTTCAATTGCTTCCTCAGTAACCAGAATATGTTTGCCTCTGAGCTGTACTGCATCCAGGGATGATACAAAAGTAGTTACTGTAGAATTCTCTAACCCAAGATGAGTTGACCTCAGTTAGGTTCCTCTTCAGGAAGAACCAGCCTCTCTATTTTATCTGATCTGAGGTGTACTACTGGAGTTCTTCTGGAATTTTAAGGGTCCTTTCCAGGTGTAGGTTCCTGGCGGTGGCAAATGTTGGGTACTTCACCTCACAGTATTTATTTACAAATTTTACCGGGTCAGCTGAAGGTACCAACTGATCTGCCTTTTCCTGCGGGGTAAAGTTCTTCTCCTGCCAGGAATCATCATGGAAGATGCCAAGGATGGAACCAGAGGATTCACCTCTTTTTCGTTTGCCAGTGGTGACTTTGCCCTTTCCCCTGCCTTGAGATTCAGACATCCTGAAAAATAGAATTTCCAAGATATAATTGAGGAATAAAAGCAGGAAAACTGATGCATGAAAACTTGTCTCTCAACAAATTTTCCTTCGGCAAGTATACCGAATTATCGTCAAGTAAAACTCACTATAGAGTGAGGTCGAATCCCACAAGGATTGATTGGTCAAGCAACTTTAGTTAGAAGAATATGCTAATTGAGCTAAACAGAATTGAGATTGAGATGCACAAAATTTAAAGGACTAGAAATTAAATAGCAGAAATTAAAGTGCAGAATCTTAAATGGGGAATTGGGGTAATGCTCATAAAAGTAAATGGCAGAAATTAAAGAGAATGGGTAAGATCAGAAATAGGGAGATCATTGGGTTTAGGAGATGTTGCAATTCTCCGGATCAAATTCATTTTCATCTCTTCCTCAATCAATGCATTCATTGATCTCCTTGGCAATCTTAAGTGATTGGATTCCAATTCCTTGGTAATCCAATCTCTCAAATCTTGATCAATAGCCAATTTCTTGGTCAATTGCTCATGAGAAGAGATGAAGTATGGTCACTGATTATACCACATACAACTCCCAAATCAAGTATTGGTAGGATTATAGTCACATATCCATCCAAACCCAAATTGGTCCAGCATGAGAAAGCATTTCTAGCATGATCTCTTCATTCCTCTTCCAAGGTTCCGAAGAGATCCAATTATGGAGAGTTTCCTTTCCAAGACAACTAACCAATTGAATTAAGATTGAAAGCTTTCTAGTAAAATCAAGAGAAAAGATAGAAGAAGAAGAACGAAAACTAATATTGATCCATCAAATTACAGCAGAGCTCCCTAACCCAATGAAAGGGGTTTATTGTTCATAGCTCTAGGAATCAAAATTGGCAGAAAAGAAGAATCCATGCTAGAAGTACAGAAAAGTAAAATATGAAGAGAGTAATTCCCAAAAGTCCAAAAGCTCCCATCTAGTTCAAAACTATACTACTCTTCATGATCTTCTAGTGAGTTCTTCAAGTCTTGGATGTGGGTGATGACGGGTCATCATATACCCATTTTTCAAGCTAATTTCACTTGTTTTACTAGTCTTTATGCACTTTCTTGCATCCTAAGTAAGTGATTTGGAATGAAAATGCATAGCTTCTTTAAATCAAGCAACCATCATTAAATTGATGCTAAATCATGAGGTTTAAGCAAGAATTAAGTGATTTTTAATGAATTATAAACCTTATGAGTTTAGAGATACTTTGAGTGGTTGTTTTGGTTTCTTGTAGATGAAGAAAGGAAGAAAAGTGGAAAAGCGTGGCTTAAAGAAAGCGTGGCCCAAGGGAAGGAGAAGTGTGCCGCATGGAAGGGAGGAAGCAAACATTGCCCTCCACAAGGGCACACTGCCCTCCAGGAGGGCAACATAATGAAACAAGCTTGAGAAGCAACAATGCCCTGCCCTCCTCAAGGGCGGAGCACAATTTGATGCCAAGGATCAAGGAAAACAAAAACTCTGCCCTGCCCTCCTCAAGGGCAATATCGGGCTCATCAAAGGAATAAATTCAAGGAAGAAGCTCACCAATGCTTGCCACAAGGATCGAACACGGCACCATGAGGAAGCAAGGAACTAGGCCTTACTTTGGTGCCAAGAAAATCAAGGAAAAGAGGTAGCGTGCGCGTCACCCGAGTTTCGAACGCGGAGCTTCAACTTTGGCACATTGCCCTGCCCTCCACAAGGGCAGGGCAGCATTTTGGTGATGCACACACGCGCACAAGATTGGCGCACCAAGGAGCCTCGGCCAGCAAGCACACACGCACGGGCAGCAAAATCTGGCGCACCAAAAAAACTCTGCCCTGCCCTCCACAAGGGCAGGGCAGCATCCTGCAAGCATCAACTAACCACGCACGCACGCACAAGGCCGCACGCATCATTTCCTGCCCTGCCCTCCACAAGGGCAGGGCAGCCTCCTGGGAGCTACTTTCTTCATGGGCTGAATTGAGAGCTAGTTTGATGTAATTAGAACCCTTTTTTTTGACTTTGAACCTTTACTTTGAGCTTTCTTTTCATTTTTGAATTGAGAGCTTCTTTTGATTTTTGAATTTTGAGAGCTAGGAATTGAGATTCCAGGGAATTGGGGAAGAGAATTGATCTCTCTTCTTCCTCGTTCTTGCTTGAGCATTTTTACTTTTCTTGTTTGAGTCTTGGGTGTGAAGAATTGAGGAATTTCTGTCTCAATCTCCATTCAAGATCTCTTGAATCCCTTTTCTGCATAATTGAGTCAATTACATTCCCTTTACTGCTTCTTCTTTAATTTCTTGTTAATTGCTTTGAGAATTTGGATCTGGGAAGGCAATTGAGATCTAGACTTTGCTATCTAGTCTCTGGGGTCCTGAGATCACATTTTCCTTTTTGGTTCTTCTGTGAACCCCTGCTGCCATTCAATTCCATTTTCTGTTTGAATTCTAGTTACTTCTAATTCAATTTCTGCTTTATTAATTGTTGCAATTTAATTTTCCTTGCTTGAGTTCTGAAATCCCAATCCTCAAATCCCTTTTCATTACTGCAATTTATATTCCTTGCATTTTAAGTTACTGTAATTTACATTTCTTGCACTTTAAGTTTCAGTCATTTAATTTCTTGCTCTTTAAGATTCAGCTCTTTTAATTTCAGTTCTCTTTAATTTCTGCAAATCTTCCCTTCCCCTTTACATTTTCTGTTATTTACTTACTGTTGGATACAAAATCACTCAACCAATACTTGATTCGCTTGACTAAATCAACCACTGAACTAAAATTGCTCAATCCTTCAATCCCTGTGGGATCGACCTCACTCATGTGAGTTATTATTACTTGATGCGACCCGGTACACTTGCCGGTGAGTTTTGTGTTGGATCGTTTTCCACACATCAAGTTTTTGGCGCCGTTGCCGGGGATTGAAATAGATTGACAATGATTATGTGAAGTGGAGATCTAGATCAAGCACTTTTTATTTATTTTTAACCAACACGCTAACTGTTTGAATTTTTGCTTAAACTAACTAAAACTTCATTCTAGCAATAGATTGAAGTTTCACTGGTTTTCTGGATCTGTGTGTTTCTTATTGTGTGTTTGTATGTCAGGTACAGGAAGAGCTTCCCCTATTCTCTCTGAACTTGACCAAAGAACTCTTCGAAGAATAAGAAGAGCTGAAAGAGGGAAGAACGTTATTGGAGAGGAAGAATCTGAGGAGGAATTCCAAGAAATGGAAGGAGATCCATCAAATCCCGATCAACTAGAAGGAGGGGCTAACAATAACCAACAGCAAAGAAGAGTACTGGCTTCCTACACATTTGCAAATGCTAGACATTGTGGGAGTAGCATTCTTACCCCTAATGTCAATGCAAACAACTTTGAACTAAAGCCACAACTCATCACATTGGTCCAAAACAACTGCTCTTTTGGAGGAGGGCCATTGGAGGATCCGAATCAACATTTATCTACCTTCTTGAGGATTTGTGACACTGTCAAAACCAATGGTGTGCCTCTTGACAGTTACAAGTTGCTGCTCTTTCCATTCTCTCTCAGAGACAAGGCCACTCAATGGCTAGAAACATTTCCAAGGGAAAGCATCAACACTTGGGATGATTTGGTGAGCAAGTTTCTTGCCAAATTTTATCCCCCCCAAAGGATCATAAGATTGAAGACTGAGGTGCAGACATTCACGCAAATGGAGGCTGAAAATTTATACGAAGCATGGGAAAGATACAAGGCTCTATTAAGGAAATGTCCACCAGAAATGTTTACTGAGTGGGATAAGTTGCAAAACTTCTATGAAGGACTTACTCTGAAAGCTCAAGAAGCACTTGATCACTCAGCTGGAGGCTCATCACAACTCATGAAAACTACAGAGGAAGCTCAGAGCCTCATTGATATGGTGGCCAACAACCAATATTTTTTTGCTCACCAAAGGCAATGCCAACCATCACAAAGAAGAGGAGTAATGGAGTTGGAAGGAGTGGATTCAATCCTAGCTCAGAACAAGACGATGCAGTAGTAGATTCAACAACAGTTTGAGCAAATGGCCAAAAGAATTGATGGCCTGCTGGTGGACGAAATTGTGATCCATGTTCTAATTATTTTGAGATGAAGGCTTCTAAGGGGCACCAGCTGAATTCACAACTCCGTTCAACTAACCAGCAAGTGTACTGGGTCGTCCAAGTAATAAACCTTACGTGAGTAAGGGTCGATCCCATAGAGATTGTTGGAATGAAGCAAGCTATGGTCACCTTGCAAATCTCAGTTAGGCAGATTAAATATTGATTTATGGTTTCGAAAATTAATAATAAGAAAATAGATGATATATAATAAAAGGGATAGAATACTTATGCAGATTCATTGGTAGGAATTTCAGATAAGTATATGGAGATGCTGTATGGCCCAAGGACGCCTGCTCTCCTACTGCTTCAACTCAATCCTTCTTACTCCTTTCCATGGCAAGCTTTGTATAGGGGTTCACCATCAGCGGTGGCTACTTTCAATCCTCTCGGGAAAATGATCCTATGCGGCTGTCACTCGCACGGCTAATCGTCTGGAGGCATCACCCATGGTTGATGGCTACATCCCATCCTCGCAGTGAAAACTAATGCTCACGCACTCTGTCACAGTACGGCTAATCACTGGTTGGTTCTTACTCATACTGGAATAGAATCCCTTGATTCTTTTGCGTCTGTCATTAACGCCCAGCACTTGCAAGTTTGAAGCACGTCACAGTCATTCATTACCGGAATCCTACTCGGAATACCACAGACAAGGTTAGACTTTCCGGATTCCCAGGATCCTACTCGGAATACCACAGACAAGGTGAGACTTTCCGGATCCTCATAAATGCTGCCATCTATCTAGCTTATACCACGAAGATTCTGTTGGGGAATCTAAGAGATACACATTCAAGCTCTGTTGCATGTAGAACGGAAGTGGTTGTCAATCACGCGCGTTCATAAGTGAGAATGATAATGAGGGTTATCTGACTCATCACATTCATCATGTTCTTGGGTACGAATGAATATCTTGGAATAAGAATAAGAGAGATTTGAATAAAAGAAAATAGAACTTCATTAATACTTGAGGTACAGCAGAGCTCCACACCCTTAATCTATGGTGTGCAGAAACTCCACCGTTGAAAATACATAAGTGAAAGAGGTTCAGGCATGGCCGAATGGCCAGCCCTCTCCATGATCAAGTGACCGAATGAATAAAGACTTAAAGTGGTCAAAAGATGTCTAATACAATAGATGAATGTCCTATATATACTAGACTAGCTACTAGGGTTTACATGAGTAAGTAATTGATGCATAAATCCACTTCCGGGGCCCACTTGGTGTGTGCTTGGGCTGAGCTTGATCTATCCACGAGCTGAGGCTTCTCTTGGAGTTGAACTTCGAGTTATGACGTGTTTTGGGCGTTCAACTCCGGATCATGACGTTTTTCTGGCGTTTAACTCCAGACAGCAGCATGTACTTGGCGTTCAACGCCAAGTTACGTCGTCATTCTTCAAATAAAGTATGGACAATTATATATTGCTGGAAAGCCCTGGATGTCTACGTTCCAACGCCGTTGAGAGCGCGTCAATTGGAGTTTTGTAGCTCCGGAAAATCCATTTCGAGTGCAGGGAGGTCAGAATCCAACAGCATCAGCAGTCCTTTTGTCAGCCTTCTTCAGAGTTTTGCTCAAGTCCCTCAATTTCAGTCAGAATTTACCTGAAATCACAAAAAAACACACAAACTCATAGTAAAGTCCAGAAATGTGAATTTAGCATAAAAACTAGTGAAAACATCCCTAAAAGTAGCTTGAACTTACTAAAAACTACTTAAAAACAATGCCAAAAAGCGTATAAATTATCCGCTCATCACAACACCAAACTTAAATTGTTGCTTGTCCCCAAGCAACTGAAAATCAAACAGGATAAAAAGAAGAGAATATACTATAAATTCAGAAATATCAATGAATATTAGTTATAATTAAATGAGCGGGACTTGTAGCTTTTTGCTTCTGAACAGTTTTGGCATCTCACTTTTTCCTTTGAAGTTTAGAATGATTGGCTTCTCTAGGAACTTAGAATTTCGGATAGTGTTATTGACTTTCCTAGTTAAGCATGTTGATTCTTGAACACAGCTACTTTTTGAGTCTTGGCCGTGGCCCTAAGCATTTTGTTTTCCAGTATTACCACCGGATACATAAATGCCACAGACACATAACTGGGTGAACCTTTTCAGATTGTGACTTAGCTTTGCTAAAGTCCCCAGTTAGTGGTGTCCAGAGCTCTTAAGCACACTCTTTTGCCTTGGATCACGACTTTAACCACTCAGTCTCAAGCTCTTTACTTGGACCTTCATGACACAAGCACATGGTTAGGGACAGCTTGATTTAGCCGCTTAGGCCTGGATTTTATTTTCTTGGGCCCTCCTATCCATTGATGCTCAAAGCCTTGGATCCTTTTTACCCTTGCCTTTTGGTTTTAAGGGCTATTGGCTTTTTCTACTGCTCCTTCTTTTTCTATATACTCTTTTTTTTTCGAATGCTTCTTCTTTTTCACTGCTGTTTCTTGCTTCAAGAATCAATTTCATGATTTTTCAGATCCTCAATAACATTTCTCTTTGTTCATCATTCTTTCAAGAGCCAACAATTTTAACATTCATAAACAACAAGATCAAAAGACATATGCACTGTTTAAGCATTCATTCAGAAAACAAAAATTATTGTCACCACATCAATATAATTAAACTAAATTCAAGAGCTATTTTCGAAATTTATGTACTTCTTGTTCTTTTGAATTAAAACATTTTTCATTTAAGAGAGGTGAAGGATTAATGGAATTTATTCATAGCTTTAAGGCATGGTTACATACTAATGATCATGAAATAAAGACACAAAACATAGATAAACATAATACTAAAAACCGAAAACAGAAAGAAATAAAGAATCAAGGAATGAATCCACCTGAGTGAGGGTGGCGCCTTTTTGAAGAACCAATGGTGCTCTTTGAGCTCCTCTATGTCTCTTCCTTGCTTCTGTTGAATGATTCATAGTAATTTTTGTGTTCCTCCCCTTAGTTGCTTCCAATATTTGTGTGGAGGACAACTTATCCCCTGAGGTATCTCAGGGATCTCTTGATTTGCAGCCACATGTTCTACCACTGAGCTATGACGGCTTATATTTAGCCTTTCCATCTCCCATGACTCAGAGGTGGAAGCTTTTTGTCTTCCCTTTGAGGTTTCTCTGGCTTTAGGTGCCATTAATGGTAATGGAAAAGCAAAAAAGTTATGCTTTTACCATACCAAACTTAAAATATTGCTCGCCCTCGAGCAAGAGAAGAAAGAAGAGAAGAAGAAGAAGAAGAAGAAAATGGAGGAGAGTGAGGGGAGATGGAATCGGCTATATGGGTGGGATTGGGTAGGAAGGAGAAGTTTGAATTTTGAAGGTGAGTGGGGTTTGTGGGAAAGAGTGAGTGGTGAATGAAAAATAGAAGGGATGACCATGAATGGAGAGAGAGAGGGCGAGGTAGGTGGGGATCCTGTGAGGTTCACAGATCCTGAGGTGTCAAGGAATTCCATCCCTGCACCATATAGGCATGTAAAATGCCTTCATGCATCATTCTGGCGTTCAAACGCCCATTGGTGCATGTTCTGGGCGTTCAACGCCCATGTAATGCATGTTTCTGGCGTTGAATGCCAGTTTCATGCTTGTTTCTGGCGTTCAGCGCCAGTTTGTCTCCTCTAGGCACATTCCTGGCGTTCAGCGCCAGGATGTTGCTTGTTTCTGGTGTTCAGTGCCAGAATGGTGCTCTGTTCTGGCGTTGAACGCCAGCCAGATGCACCTTACTGGCGTTGAACGCCAGCCTGTGCGTCCTCCAGGGTGAAAAATTTTTTTCTTCTGTTTTTGACTCTGTTTTTTAATTTTTTTGATTTTTTCGTGCCTCCTCATGATCATGTACCTAATAAAACACAAAATAACAATAAAACAAAATAAAATAAAAATTAGATAAATAAAATTGGGTTGCCTCCCAACAAGTGCTTCTTTAATGTCAATAGCTTGACAGTGGCTCTCATGGAGCCACAAGGTGATCAGGTCAATGTTAGTGTAGTCCCAACACCAAACTTAGAGTTTGGATATGGGGTTTGAACACCAAACTTAGAGTTTGGTTGTGGCCTCACAACACCAAACTTAGAGTTTGACTGTGTGGGCTCTTCTTGACTCTGAACTGAGAGAAGCTCTTCATGCTTACTCTCTTTTGTCACAGAGGGATGGCCATGTGCCTGAAACACAAGGTAGTCCCCATTCAATTGAAGGACTAACTCACCTCTGTTGACATCTATCACAGCTCCTGCTGTGGCTAGGAAAGGTCTTCCTAGGATGATGCATTCATCATCTTCCTTCCTAGTGTCTAGGATTATGAAATCAGTAGGGATGTAAAGGCCTTCAACCCTTACTAGCACGTCCTCCACTATTCCATAAGCTTGTCTTATGGACTTATCTGCCAATTGTAATGAGAACAAGGCAGGTTGTACCTCAATGATTCCCAGCTTCTCCATTACAGAGAGTGGCATAAGATTTATCCCTGACCCAAGATCACATAGAGCTTTTTCAAAGCTCATGGTGCCAATGGTGCAAGGTATTAAGAACTTGCCAGGATCTTGTTTCTTTTGAGGTAGAGTTCTCTGAATCCAAGTATCTAGTTCACTAATGAGCAAGGGAGGTTCACTTTCCCAAGTATCATTACCAAACAGCTTGGCATTCAGTTTCATGATAGCTCCTAAGTATTGAGCAACTTGCTCTCCAGTCACATCTTCATTCTCTTCAGAGGATGAATATTCTTCAGAGCTCATGAATGGCAGAAGGAGATTTAAAGGAATCTCTATGGTCTCTAGAAGAGCCTCAGATTCCTCAGGATCCTTAATAGGAATCTCCTTCTTGCTTGAGGAACGTCCCAGGAGGTCTTCCTCACTAGTATTTTCGTCCTCCTCCTCCTTTATGCATTCGGCCATATTGACTATGTCAATGGCCTTGCATTCTCCTTTTGGATTTTCTTCTGTATTGCTTGGGAGAATACTGGGAGGAGTTTCAATAACTTTTTTACTCAGCTGGCCCACTTGTGCCTCCAGATTTCTAATGGAGGATCTTGTTTCATTCATGAAACTGAAAGTGGCCTTTGACAGATCAGAGACTATATTGGCTAAATTAGAATTGTTTTGTTCAGAATTCTCTGTCTGTTGCTGAGAAGATGATGGATATGGCTTGCTATTGCCTAGCCTAGTACGTCCACCATTGTTAAAGCCTTGTTGAGGCTTTTGTTGATCCTTCCATGAGAAATTTGGATGATTTCTCCATGATGAGTTATAGGTGTTTCCATAAGGTTCACCTATGTAATTAACCTCTGCCATGGCAGGGTTCTCCGGATCATAAGCTTCTTCAGAAGCTGCCTCTCTAGTACTGTTGGATGCATGTTGCAATCCATTCAGATTTTGAGAGATCATGTTGACCTGTTGAGTCAACACTTTGTTCTGAGCCAATATGGCATTCAGAGCATCAATTTCAAGAACTCCTTTCTTCTGAGGCACCCCATTATTCATGGAATTCCTCTCAGATGTGTACATGAACTGGTTGTTT
Organism: Arachis stenosperma; assembly: GCF_014773155.1. Lineage (NCBI taxonomy): Eukaryota > Viridiplantae > Streptophyta > Magnoliopsida > Fabales > Fabaceae > Arachis > Arachis stenosperma. The sequence continues at coordinate 84,513,216 of NC_080385.1, read as the reverse complement.
ACAACCATGTCAATGAGTTCTTGAGCCTCTTCAGGCGTTTTCTTCAGGTGAATAGATCCACCTGCAGAATGGTCCAATGACATTTTCGAAAATTCAGAGAGACCATAATAGAATATATCTAATATGGTCCATTCTGAAAACATGTCAGATGGACATCTTTTGGTCAGCTGCTTGTATCTTTCCCAAGCTTCATAGAGGGATTCACCATCTTTTTGTTTGAAGGTTTGAACATCCACTCTCAGCTTGCTCAGCTTTTGAGGAGGAAAGAATTTATCTAAGAATGCAGTGACAAGCTTATCCCATGAGTCCAGGCTATCCTTAGGTTGTGAATCCAACCATACTCTAGCTCTGTCTCTTACAGCAAAAGGGAAAAGCATGAGTCTGTAGACTTCAGGATCAACTCCATTCGTCTTTACAGTTTCACAGATCTGCAAGAACTCAGTTAAAAACTGATAAGGATCTTCAGATGGAAGTCCATAAAACTTGTAGTTTTGTTGCATTAAGGCAACTAGCTGAGGTTTCAGCTCAAAGTTATTGGCTCCAATGGCAGGAATGGAGATGCTTCTTCCATCAAACTTGGACGTTGGCTTAGTGAAGTCACCAAGCATTCTCCTTGCATTATTATTATTATTTTCAGCTGCCATCTCTTTCTCTTGTTCGAAAATTTCTAGAAGGTTTCTTCTGGATTGTTGTAATTTAGCTTCTCTTAATTTTCTCTTCAGAGTCCTTTCAGGTTCTGGATCAATTTCAACAAGAGTGCCTTTATCCTTGTTCCTGCTCATATGAAAGAGAAGAAAACAAGAAAAGAAAAAGGAATCCGCTATGTCACAGTATAGAGATTCCTTTATGTTAGTAGAAAAAGAAGGGAGTAGAAGAATGAAGAAGAGGGTTCGGATTTTTGGATAAGGAGAGGTGAAGAGAAGTGTTAGTAATTAATTAATTAAATAGAAGAAGAGAAGAGAAGGGAATTTCGAAAATAATTTTAAAAAGGGGTTAGTGATTTTCGAAAATTAGAGATAAATTGTAATTAAAATTAAATCATGAAATAATTAATTAATTAAAAAGAATTTTTGAAAAAGAGAGATATTTTCGAAAATAGAAGAGGGAAAAGTAGTTAGGTGGTTTTGAAAAGGATAAGAAACAAACAAAAAGTTAGTTAGTTGATTGAAAAAGATTTTAAAATCAAAATTGAAAAAGATAAGAAGATAGTAAGTTAGATAAGATATTTTTGAAATCAAATTTTGAAAAATATAAAATTTTGAAAAGGATAAGATAAAAAGATAAGATAAAAGTTTTAAGGAAAAGATATTTTGAAAAAGACTTAATTAATTTTTTTTTTAAAATGACTTAACTAACAAGAAACTACAAGATAGGATTCTAGAATTTAAAGATTGAACCTTTCTTAACAAGAAAGTAACAAACTTCAAATTTTTGAACCAATCACATTAATTGTTAGCTAATTTTCAAAAATATGATATAAAGATAAGAAAAAGATTTTTGAAAAATAATTTTTAAAAATTTTCGAAAAATAGAAAAAAAAATGAAAAAGATATGATTTTTGAAAAAGATTTTGAAAAGATGAGATTTTTAAAATTGAAATTTTGACTTGACTTGTAAGAAACAACTAATTTTGAAAATTTTTGACCAAGTCAACCCAAAATTTCGAAAATTTGGAGGGAAATAAGGAAAAGATATTTTTTTGATTTTTGAATTTTTAATTATGAAAGAGAAAAACAACAAAAATACTTTATGCATGAAATTTTTAGATCAAAGCCATGAATGCATGCAAGAATGCTATGAATGTCAAGATGAACACCAAGAACACTTTGAAGATCATGATGAACATCAAGACATAAATTTGAAAAATTTTTAATGCAAAGAAAACATGCAGGACACCAAACTTAGAAATTTTTAATGCATGAAAAATATGAATGCAAAAATGCACATGAAAAACAAGAAAAGACACAAAACAAGAAATCATCAACATCAAACAAGAAGACTTGTCAAGAACAACTTGAAGATCATGAAGAACACTATGAATGCATGAAATTTTCAAAAAAAATGCAAGAAAAATTTTAAAGCATGCAATTGACACCAAACTTAAAAATTGACTCAATACTCAAACAAGAAACACAAAATATTTTTGATTTTTATGATTTTCTAATTTTTTTGGATTTTTATTAATTATTTTCGAAAATAAAGTTTAGAAAAACGAAAAATAAAAGAAAAATTTTTGAAAAATATTTTTGAAAAGAAAATTACCTAATCTGAGCAACAAGATGAACCGTCAGTTGTCCATACTCGAACAATCCCCGGCAACGGCGCCAAAAACTTGGTGGACGAAATTGTGATCCATGTTCTAATTATTTTGAGATGAAGGCTTCTAAGGGGCACCAGCTGAATTCACAACTCCGTTCAACTAACCAGCAAGTGTACTGGGTCGTCCAAGTAATAAACCTTACGTGAGTAAGGGTCGATCCCACAGAGATTGTTGGTATGAAGCAAGCTATGGTCACCTTGCAAATCTCAGTTAGGCAGATTAAATATTGATTTATGGTAACCCAACCTGAGGTAGTTCTCTTTTCATAGCTTTTTCAATAAAGAGGTTGAATAATTGGTATGCATTGCAAGGAGCTAAGTTTGGTGTTGCACACCAAAACAATTTAAGGGAGAATGAAAGATTCTAAGTTTGGTGTTCCACCAAAAATTTCATTTAAAAACACATTCTCACCTTTTGCAAAGTGCTAGCTCTAAGCAATCAAACAAATTTTTCAACTATTTAGTTGCTTTCTAGCTTTAATTCCATAATCTTTAGCAAGGACACAAGGTTTCACATATGGTTAACTTGTTGCATCAGAGACAGTGGCAAACAATTAAGTTTGGTGTTCCCACACCAAAATAAATCTAAGAGCCACACTCAATTTATGCATACTAACCATACACTTAAGGGCTTGAGAAGCAAGCAACTTTGAGAATTATGCAGGACATGAGTCAACAATTGAAGATATTGTGCATCTTAACTCAAAGAAAACACAACAGAAGGAAGAATCAAAGGTCTGCAACTTCAAAGGTTGTATCTAAACTTAATCCTTGCTGCTGTGAATTGTTTTGAACATGGGAACCATTATATATCCTGCTAAAGTGTTTATCTAGTTGCAAGTGAAGTTGTTTAATCAAGTATGATAATCTGCATGATGCTTGTCATCCATCACTTAGCTTGAATTTTGTTTTGTTTCCCATATGCTTGAATAAAAGAGAATTGTTTGAATTAGAAAGTGAATATCCAATGTTGCATAAGTTAGAATGGAAGTTAATGGTGGTGTATGTGTTTGATTAAATGCATAACTCATAAAATAATTGCTGCATGATGTCATTTTCATTAAAGAGTGAGCTAGCTTGCTGTTATAAAGGTTCTTATTAGTAAAGAAAAAGCCCTTGAAAACAAAAATAAAACAGAAAGAAAAGGAAGAAGAAAAAGCCAATGTGGCAAGAAAAACAAAAGAATAAAGGCTGGACACCAATAGCTTGGACCCTAGGACACATGCCTGTGGTGTTCTTGTACTAGGATATGCTTGGATAAGTAAATTCTGAGGGGTATTTCAAAACCCGGTCACTTAGATCAACTGATTTGGGATGACCAATTGAAAGTCCATAATAAAGAGCAACCTAGATACAGAGCATTTAGTTATCCAAAGAGATGCTGGGCATCAATGATCCTAGGAAGAAGTAGTGAGCCATGTGTCTGTGGTGGAAGATGTTGATTAAAAATAAAGCCAAAGGCTACTACTACAACATTAGACACCAAGCCTTCAAAGAATAATAAGCTTGATAAGCAACATGAGAAAAGAAAAGTTAGCAAGGGAGCAAAGAAATAATAAACCTTATAACAGCAAGTTTAGCAAGCTTTTGAGGAAGAATGTATATTATGTAACAGCAACAATAATTGAGTTATCATTGTCTGCATAAAAACTCCATAAGTTAAGTTCTGCTATATGCCTAATAAGGATATGCTTCTTTTCTTGTTCATTTCATTTTCTCTTAGTTTTGATGCTTGTTTGGGGACAAGCAAGAATTAAGTTTGGTGTTGTGATGACGGGTCATCATATACCCATTTTTCAAGCTAATTTCACTTGTTTTACTAGTCTTTATGCACTTTCTTGCATCCTAAGTAAGTGATTTGCAATGAAAATGCATAGCTTCTTTAAATCAAGCAACCATCATTAAATTGATGCTAAATCATGAGGTTTAAGCAAGAATTAAGTGATTTTTAATGAATTATAAACCTTATGAGTTTAGAGATACTTTGAGTGGTTGTTTTGGTTTCTTGTAGATGAAGAAAGGAAGAAAAGAGGAAAAGCGTGGCTTAAAAAAAGCGTGGCCCAAGGGAAGGAGAAGTGTGCCGCATGGAAGGGAGGAAGCAAACATTGCCCTCCACAAGGGCACACTGCCCTCCAGGAGGGCAACATAATGAAACAAGCTTGAGAAGCAACAATGCCCTGCCCTCCTCAAGGGCGGAGCACAATTTGATGCCAAGGATCAAGGAAAACAAAAACTCTGCCCTGCCCTCCTCAAGGGCAATATCAGGCTCATCAAAGGAATAAATTCAAGGAAGAAGCTCACCAACGCTTGCCATAAGGATCGAACACGGCACCATGAGGAAGCAAGGAACTAGGCCTTACTTTGGTGCCAAGAAAATCAAGGAAAAGAGGTAGCGTGCGCGTCACCCGAGTTTCGAACGCGGAGCTTCAACCTTGGCACATTGCCCTGCCCTCCACAAGGGCAGGGCAGCATTTTGGTGATGCACACACGCGCACAAGATTGGCGCACCAAGGAGCCTCGGCCAGCAAGCACACACGCACGGGCAGCAAAATCTGGCACACCAAAAAAACTCTGCCCTGCCCTCCACAAGGTCAGGGCAGCATCCTGCAAGCATCAACTCACCACGCACGCACGCACAAGGCCGCACGCATCATTTCCTGCCCTGCCCTCCACAAGGGCAGGGCAGCCTCCTGGGAGCTACTTTCTTCATGGGCTGAAATTGGATTAAAAATCCAATTAAATTCAATTCTTCACCAAATCAAAAGCCCATCCAAATTCCAAAATCCAAGAATAGAAAGTGTATAAATAGGAGTTAGTTTGATGTAATTAGGACCTTTTTTTTGACTTTGAACCTTTACTTTGAGCTTTCTTTTCATTTTTGAATTGAGAGCTTCTTTTGATTTTTGAATTTTGAGAGCTAGGAATTGAGATTTCAGGGAATTGGGGAGGAGAATTGATCTCTCTTCTTCCTCGTTCTTGCTTGAGCATTTTTACTTTTCTTGTTTGAGTCTTGGGTGTGAAGAATTGAGGAATTTCTGTCTCAATCTCCATTCAAGATCTCTTGAATCCCTTTTCTGCATAATTGACTCAATTACATTCCCTTTACTGCTTCTTCTTTAATTTCTTGTTAATTGCTTTGAGAATTTGGATCTGGGAAGGCAATTGAGATCTAAACTTTGCTATCTAGTCTCTGGGGTCCTGAGATCACATTTTCCTTTTTGGTTCTTCTGTGAACCCCTGCTGCAATTCAATTCCATTTTCTGTTTGAATTCTAGTTACTTCTAATTCAATTTCTGCTTTATTAATTGTTGCAATTTAATTTTCCTTGCTTGAGTTCTGAAATCCCAATCCTCAAATCCCTTTTCATTACTGCAATTTATATTCCTTGCATTTTAAGTTACTGCAATTTACATTTCTTGCACTTTAAGTTTTAGTCATTTAATTTCTTGCTCTTTAAGATTCAGCTCTTTTAATTTCAGTTCTCTTCAATTTCTACAAATCTTCCCTTCCCCTTTACATTTTCTGTTATTTACTTACTGTTGGATACAAAATCACTCAACCAATACTTGATTCGCTTGACTAAATCAACCACTGAACTAAAATTGCTCAATCCTTCAATCCCTGTGGGATCGACCTCACTCATGTGAGTTATTATTACTTGATGCGACCCGGTACACTTGCCGGTAAGTTTTGTGTTGGATTGTTTTCCACACATCAGTGGGCTTTGGACCTTGAGTTGAAGCAATTCTCATCTTTAGTGGGTCCAGCTTGTAGAAAAATATGAATTAGGCTTGGGCATTTAGTGAGATTAACGTGGAATACATTTCTGGGTGCGAGAATGTTAGTGGCATTCACCTTTTCCACTAACGTTCCACCCTTATATGCCCACGTTATTCTCAACGTTAGAAGTCTTAACGTGACTTCTAACGTTCTTTCTCAATTCTTGGCCAACGTTAATGGGACTCACTTTTCCCATTAACATTGGCTTGTGCCCCTTTTCGCAAACGTTAATGGGAATCACTTTTCCCATTAACTTTGCTTGCCTCTTGCCCCCCTATGTTAGGTCTCACTTTAGCTTAGCTAACGTAGCTCTTAACGTGGACATCTATCACCTTCGAGAGCATTAGTGACACTCACCTTTGTCACTAACGCTCTAATTGCCTTAAGCCCCTACGTTAGAACCCACGTTAACTAAGTTAACGTGGCTCTTAACGTAGTAATGAAGCCATCTCCCAACGGTAGTGACAAAAGTGAGAGTCACTAACGTTGGCTCTTTGAACCCCACTCCACGTTAACTTTCACGTTAACAATCTTAACGTGAGAGTTAACGTAGGTAATGCTAATAATCCAACGTTAGTGACAAAAGTGAATGTCACTAACTTTGGCATTGTTGATCCTCTTCCACGTTATAGTTCTCGTTAACTTAGTTAACGTGACTCTTAACATGGGGCATTGCCTAGTTTCCCAACGTTAGTGGTGTTCACTTTTACCACTAACGTTGAGGAGAAACGTTATTGGAATTCACGTTTCTCATTAACGTGGAGTCCTCTTTTTCTTCTACGTTAACTACCACGTTAACTTAGTTAACGTGGCTCTTAACGTAGGCTATGAATGGCTTCGCAGGCGTTATTGGTGATCACTTTTCTCATTAACGTTGCAAGCTATTTGCCATCCCATGTTAGTAGTCACGTTAACTAAGTTAACGTGAATGCTAACGTGATTCTTTCATGCTTCATTTGTCCTGAAATCAAGCAATTAAAGTGCATGAAAGCTCTAGCCAAAGTCATGAGATTATGCATCATTAGATTATCATGCAATTCTGGCAAAAATCTCATGAAATCATGCAAAATTTACAATAGTTGCTTAAATGAAGGTGTAAGTGTATTTTCACCCAAAACTTGCCTTGTTTACTAGGAAAATGCATGAAACTACCCTAAAACAGTAAGGAAAAGGTCAGTGAAACTGGCCTAGATGCCCTGGCATCAAAAACAAGTAGGCAAATAACAAGATAAGCAGTAAGTGGCAAAGGATCAGTAGAAGAATGAAATGAGTTAAGGAAATGTATATTTTGGATTGTGTTGGAGTTGAAAAGCTGAGATGAGAAATCACATTCCAAAATATGTTAGAAGTGGAAAGCTTGTTAATTAGGAAAAACAATTATCATGCCATGAGTGAAATTAATTTAAAGAAGTAGTGAAAAGGGGAAGTGGGAAGTTAGAAAGTTAAAAGTGGTTAAAATTGAAAAAGAGGGTAGAAAGCGAAAATCAGTGAGTTAGTAAAAAGGAAGTCAGAGTAAGTGGCATGATGATTGGTTTCCAAGTAACAAGAATTTCACAAATTTAAACAACAGTTAACTCATATTCAAGCAGGAATAACAGGGTAATGATGATGATTCATATAGATATAGAAGGAGTAAAAAGCAAAATCAAATCATCAATAATGCGATTTATTTAACTAGGAAATCAAAAGTAATAAGAATGATGTCCCATGCAGTCAAGAATAGGTTTGGTATGCATGGAGCAGTTCAAAAATGAGAATTGCCAAAACCAATACTTGAATGTAGAAGGAAAAGTAATTTGCAGAAAATTGGGTAGCATTCTGGCTAAAATTGGATGTTCCCGGAAAACAAATAACAAGAATAGTTCATATGTATTGAAATAAGGCTGCACAAATAGCAAGAATAAGAAAGAGCAGTGTAACAGCAGCATGTAACAGTTAAGAGCAACATATGAACAGGATCAACATCATAGCCAGAATAAATTGCAGAATAGATAAACAGATAACAGGAACGGTGCAATTATCAAGCCTAAATCCACTAACCAGATCCTAGCTACCTAACCACCTAGAATCCACTACAAACATGCATCTCTATCTATCCTGATATGAACAAATTCTGAAAAATGTGCAGCGAACTAGGAATGAAAGGAAATCGGTGTACGGCGGAACCTGGTATGCGAAGAACAAGGGATAGGACAGAGGGAGGGTAGTGGCGGCACCGGGAGGGCAATGGCCGTCGGAGGTTGGCCACGGTGAGGTGGAAGTGGCGGAGGAAGGCAAGAGTGTTGGGAATTGATGAGAGGGGGGTGGTTCGGGGTGGTGGCCGGCGAAGGGGGCAGCACCGGTCGGAGGCTGGCGGCGATGGTGCAGTGGTGGAGGAGAGTGAGAAAGAGGGGAATGGAAGAAGGAGGAGAGGGGAGGGCTGGGTGTCGCGGTCGGGTTGGGTGGTGGTGGATTGGCGGCGGCGCGGTGGTGGGGGCGGCTGGGGGGTGGTTGAGAAGGGGAGAGGTGCAGAGGAGAGGAAGAAGAAGAAGTGGAATGGGGGCGCGACGGGTAGGGTTTCGCGTCACTAGGGGTTAGTAAATTGGAATCCACGCGATTGCGTGGGAGACGCGGTCGCGTGGCTAGGTGGATGGGGGCTGATGCGATCGCGTGGCTGACGCAATCGCATGGGTTAGAAGAGAAGATGCGTGACGTGGATGCATGACGCACGCGACCACGTTGCTGGAATTTGTGCTAGACGCACGATTCCAACGTCGTTTTAGCGCAACTCTCTGTTTAATATAGGGGGTCATAATATCCGCGCGACGCGATCGCGTCGCTCACACTTTCGCGTGGGATGGGTGTTGTGTAAGTGACACGTTCGCGTTAAGGACGCGCACACGTGGGTTGTTTTGTGCTAAACGCACACTAGCAGCACGATTCTAGCCCAACTTTCTGGGCGTTGGATCTTGACGCCGATATCCAGATCACGCATTCGCGTGAGTGACGCGGACGCGTGGTAGGCCCTTTTTCGCAACTGGCACGATCGCTTGGGGCACGCGGTCACGTGGAACAATTGTGTCAAAGGCACGCCTCCAGCCTTTCTTCAGTGTGACTCTCTGTTCACTTTCTTATTCTTTTAATGCACTTGCGACGCGGACGCGTCAGCGACGCTGTCACGTCGCGTGCTCTCTTTTTTTTTATGCAGTATGCAGAATGTAAAATACAGTGAATGTCATGCAAAAATTTCAGGTTCAAACAAAATTCAAAAACAGAGCAAAATAGAGGGGGAACGATCATACCATGGTGGATTGTCTCCCACATAGCACTTTTAGTTAAAGTCCTTAAGTTGGACATTTGATGAGCTTCCTGCTGTGGTGGCTTGTGCTTGAATTCGTCCAGAAATCTCCACCAGTGTTTGGAATGCCAGCGTCCTCCGGGGTCCCAAACAAGGTACGTAAAGCCCTTATGTAAGTTCAAACAGGCTTCCAGGCTCCCGGAGTGTTGAATGGTTGAATAGATTCCAGGATCCCAAACTCTACTTGTACACCCGTCTTGTCTTGATCTACATTTTTCCAGCCGGGTGATAAGTAATCTGAATTCTCACTGCAATGACCAAACAGCTTCCGAGATCCTTCCAATTGAGCTTGACGCCAATTCCTGCACCTTAAATTGAAGTGCGAAACCTCATTGAATCTTGCATACCAGCGCTGAGTGCGAGTCATTTCCCTTTTTCTCTTAAAGCCGCAAAGAGCTCTAAGCTGGCCATCTGTCTCAAGAAAACCATATTCAAGTGGAAAATTGAAGATAAAGGTCAAGGACTTTACCCACATGAAGTTTGTGTTGGGTGGTAGTGGCCTTGGGATCAGTGTTTTCAGTGGTTCTGCAAGCTCTACTCCCTTGTGGTCTTCTGTGAATTCCTCCATTTCTTGGCAATTTTCTTCCAATTCAACCATGTCTTGACCAAAGTCATCTATATCTTCTTCATCACTTGAGTCATAATTGGGAGGTTGAGAAAAGTCGACCTCTGCATTATCTTCGTATTCGCTTTGGAAAGATTCTTCTGTCTCAAGGAATTCACTTGCGGATGCAAGTTCAATACCAAGAGAACTTGACTTGCAATCATCATCATCAAGGAAACATGTGTCTCGGGTAATTCCGTCTAGTTCTCCATAAGATACCTACTTTGGGAGTTGTGCACTATCCTCCTTAGCATCAATTGTAGTGTCCTTGATGGAATTTTCCACAACTCTAGATTTAGGTGGCGGTTCGGCATCTCCTAAACCTTCAACTAACTCTTCTTCTTCTACAATGACAGCGTCCTCTACTTGCCTAGTATGAAGTTATGCTCTATGCTGTCTACTGGAGTTTCTAGTGTCTTCTTCACACTACGTTTTTCATTAGATTCTCCACATGAAGCCATGGGAGTCTGTTGAGTGTCTGAACGTCTGGAAGATAATTGATTTATTGCTTGCTACAGTTGATGAAGGGTTGCATTAAATTGGTTTACTGATTCTTCGAAGCGAACCTGTGATTCTTACCTTGATGGATATGAACATGGTGCATAGGAGAGTGGTGGTTCTTGGGAGTAATTAGATTGGCGTTGGAGTGGATAAGGATCATGTGGTAGTGAATGGTGAAAAGAAGCTTGTGAGTGTGGTGGTTCGAAGTTATGTTGAGAGGATGGTCTTTGAGCACAGGGTGGGGCTTGTTGGTAGCTACGAGGCGGTCCACCAAATCTATCAGTTGGGCATACATTGTAGAATGGTCTTTGTCCATGATATCTAGGAGGATGTTGTTGCCTAAAGGGATGATCAGATCCTCATGGCTCCATCCATCTTTGATTGCTTAGACCTTGATGCATAGTCCTGTTATAGCTTCCATTCCTTGCAACAAAATTAGAACTAAACTCAAAGCGAGAGGGGTGAGAATTCATAGTAGTTATCAGAAATGAGGAGGGAAGAGAAGAAACAAATAAACAAGTAAAAGAAAAATATTTACAATAACCAATAATAAAGCACACATTTGCAATTCCCCGGCAACGCCGCCATTTTGACGTTAGGATTTTTGCTAGTAAAGAATTTTATAAAATATAGTCGCGTTGTGAGTATAGATTCTAAACCAACGGAAAATCCATTCGTACAAACGTTTTGGTTGTCACAAGTAACAAACCCCTCTATAAATTGATAACCGAAGTATTCAAACCCCGGGTCGTCTTCTCAAGGAATTGCAGGGAAGTATGTTCTTATTATTGGCTATGAAGATTATAAATCGGGGTTTTAAAGATGAGGAAAAAGAAATTTAAATTGCAAGTAAAGTAAATAAATAACTGCAAAAATACACTTTTGGCAAGGTTTGAGAAATTGGAAGTCCTATCCTAGTTATCCTTATCAATCATGATGAAAATTGAATCTTAATTCTACTTAGTTAACCTTTGCTAGTGCAAGGGAAGGTCAAGTGACTAATTAGTTTGATCTTCAAATCCTAATTAATTCCTAGAAAAAGATTGGGATTATTGAAATTCAAGCTGATTAGCAAAGATAGCAATTATCGATCACGTTGAGTATAATAACTCCCGAGTTACTGATTTCTTAACCAAGACCAAAAGGGGAAAAGTAAATCTACTGGAACAAAAATGTCTTCGGATTGGAAGCAACGATAACATAAATAAAAGAGAGTAATAATAAACTGAAATACGCTAGGAGCATTTTCTGTAATTTCTGGTGCGTGGCCTCTGTCACGCGTCCGTGTGGGTCACGCGGTCGTGTCATTTGGAGTTTTTCTTGTCACGCGGTCGCTTCAGTCATGCGTCCGCATCATATGCGTTTCGCTTATGGCGCGCGATCGCGTCAATCACGCGGTTGCATCACTACCATTTCGCGCTGGCATGCGGCTGCGTCGCCTATGCGATCGCGTCGCTGCCAGTTTCTTCAAAAACTCCGCTTTATGCTTTCTGATGAGCGGATAATTTATACGCTTTTTGGCATTGTTTTTAGTATGTTTTTAGTATATTTTAGTTAATTTTTATTATATTTTTATTAGTTTTTAGTTAAAATTCACTTTTCTGGGCTTTACTATGAGTTTGTGTGTTTTTCTGTGATTTCAGGTATTTTCTGGCTGAAATTGAGGGACCTGAGCAAAAATCTGATTCAGATGCTGAAAAGGACTACAGATGCTGTTGGATTCTGACCTCCTTGCACTCGAAGTGGATTTTCTGGAGCTACAGAAGCTCAATTGGCGCACTCTTAATTGCGTTGGAAAGTAGACATCCTGGGCTTTCCAGCAATGCATAATAGTCCATACTTTTCCCGAGATTTGATGGCCCAAACTGGCGTTGCAAATCAGCTTTAGAATTCCTAGCGTTTAACGCCAGAACTGGCACAAAAATTGGAGTTAAACGCCCAAACTGGCATAAAAGCTGGCGTTTAACTCCAGAAAAAGTCTCTACACATGAAAGCTTTAATGCTCAGCCCAAGCACACACCAAGTGGACCCCGAAAGTGGATTTTTACGTCATTTACTCATTTTTGTATATCCTAGGTTACTAGTTCACTATTAATAGGACCTTTTGACATTGTATCTCGACCTCATGACACTTTACACGTTTCTTATTGTATCTTCTACGGCATGAGTCTCTAAACCCCATGGTTGGGGGTGAGGAGCTCTGCTGTGTCTTGATGGATTAATGCAATTACTACTGTTTTCATTCAATCATGCTTGCTTCTATTCTAAGATATCACTTGTTCCTAAACCTGATGAATGTGATGATCCGTGACACTCATCATCATTCTCACCTATGAACGTATGCCTGACAACCACCTCCGTTCTACCTTAGATTGAGTAGATATCTCTTGGATTCCTTAATCAGAATCTTCGTGGTATAAGCTAGAATTGATGGCGGCATTCAAGAGAATCCGGAAGGTCTAAACCTTGTCTGTGATATTCTGAGTAGGATTCAAGGATTGAATGACTGTGACGAGCTTCAAACTCCTGAAGGCTGGGCGTTAGTGACAGATGCAAAAGAATCACTGGATTCTATTCCGACCTGATTGAGAACCGACAGATGAATAGCCGTGCTGTGACAGAGCGCGTTGAACATTTTCACTGAGAGGATGGGAGGTAGCCATTGACAACGGTGAAACCCTACATACAGCTTGCCATGGAAGAAGCCTTGCGTGCTTGAAGAAGAAGACAGTAGGAAAGCAGAGATTCAGAAGATAGAGCATCTCCAAAACCTCAGCCTGTTCTCCATTACTGCAAAACAAGTATTTATTTCATGTTCTTTTACTCATCACAATTAAACCTGAGAATTATTGATATCCTGACTAAGAGTTACAAGATAACCATAGCTTGCTTCAAGCCGACAATCTCTGTGGGATCGACCCTTACTCACGTAAGGTATTACTTGGACGACCCAGTGCACTTGCTGGTTAGTTGTGCGGAATTGTAAAAGTGTGATTGAAATTTTGTGCACCACTTTCCTTCCATTTTTGCATGTTTCCTTTCCATCCTTTAAGTCATTCCTGCCTTAGAAGATCTGAAATTACTCAACACACGAATCACGACATCGAATGATAATGAAGGGAAATTAAAATTATTATTTTTAAAGCATAGGAAACATGTTTTTCACATATATCTCATAATAAGGAAGGGAAAGTAAAATCATGCAATTTATATGAATAAGTGAGTGAAGGATTGAATAAATCACTTAAATTAGGCACAAAATATATCATAAAATATGGGTTTATCACTCCTTCCACGCAGATGTCTGAGAGCACTTGATCTAGCCTTTGATCAAAATTGACCCTTCTAGTGTAAAGATGTAGGTCTCTTTGCATCAAAGGCAAGTTGAATGCCAACTTCACACTTTTCGGACTAAAGTCCAAGATTCTTTCAAGGACCATGGTGCTCCAATATTTAGGATGTGGGTTCACACTAATGTCAAGGTTTTTCGTGACCCATGCATTAGCATAGAACTCTTACACCATTAAGATCCCAACCTCTTGGATGGGATTGGTTAGGACTTCCCAACCTTTACTTTGGATTTCATGTCGGATCTCCAGATACTCATTCTTCATAAACTTAAAAGGGACATCAAGGATCACCTTTTTCTTTGCTACTGCTTCAAAGAAGTAGTCTTGGTGGGATTTGGTGATGAATCTCTCCATCTTCCAAGATTCAGAGGTGGCGGCTACGGTCTCTCCTTTCCTCTTTCTAGAGGGTTCTCCGACTTTGGGTGCCATAAGTGGGAATGGAAAAGAAAAAAGCAAGGCTTTTCCAACACCAAACTTAAAATGTTGTTCGTCCTCGAGCAAAAATAAACAAAAGAGAAGAATGGAGTAGAAGAAGAAGAAAATAGATGGAGATGGAGGGAGGAGAGCAATTCGGCCATGTGAGGGCTAAAGGTGTATGAGTAGAGTGTGAGATAAGTGGAATGAGGGGGGTATTTATAGGGAAGGTATGGTTAGGGTTTTGAATTAGTAGGAAGGAAATATGGGTTGGAAAGTTTGAATTTTAGTGGTTGGGGGTTGGTAGGAGTTATAATGGTTTTGGAGAAGAGGTATGGATGTAGTTGGTTGAGGGTTAATAGGGAAGAGTATGTGGGGATGTGGGAAAAGAAGAAAGAAGAAGGTGGGGTAAATGAGGATACTATGGGACACACTGGTCTTGAGAGGCTCGGGAATTCAAATTCCCTACCCCCTTATGGGCATTGAATGCCCAGCTCATGCTCGATAGCTGGCGTTCAACGCCAGCTTACTGCTCCACTCAAGGCATTGAACGCCCAAGAGGGACCTCCTTCCTAGTGTTCAACGCCAGGTCTTCTACTTCTTTTGGGTGTTGAACGCCTAGCCTTTGCCAACTGATTGGCGTGTAACGCTTGTAATGTTACCCTTTGTGGGCGTTGAACGCCCACTCCTGCCTTCTTGTCTGGCGTTCAACGCCAGCAAGACATGTACTACAGGGTATTCTGTTTCCATTTCTGAACGTTTCTGTCTCTGTTCTGACTAATGCACATGATCATGAAGCTAAAGAAAATAATTAAGAAAAATAAATTCAAAGAAAAACATAAATAATAACTTTGGTTGGGTTGCCTCCCAACAAGCGCTTCTTTAACGTCACTAGCTTGACAGTTAGCTCTTTACGGAGATGGATATGGGCTCAGAATTTTGCCTCTTACAATGAATTTTCTTCCTGTCTTCTTACAGATGAGCTCCACATGTTCTAGAGACAAGATACGACTCACTATATGTGGTATCATTGGTTTCTTGGTGAAGACAACTCTCATGCCAGGTGAGAGGCCTTCTGTGGGGATCTTTTTGTCCTTTCAGCCTTTAAGTACTTTCTTCTTAGTACCTTTGTTCTCAGTGCTTGTTGATTGCTGCCCAACACTAAACTTGGAATTAGTGTCTGAGGGCTTAGTAAAGCTCTGCACTAAGAGAGATGGTTGGAACACTAAGTGCTGCATAGTTATCTCTTTTTTCTCAGAGGGAGAGTTGGGGTGAGGCATCTTGAACAAGATGTGCTCCTCCCCTAGTTGTAAAATCAATTCTCCCTTTGCTACATCAATGATAGCATTGGCAGTGGTTAGGAAAGGTCTTCCAAGGATGATGGATTCATCCTCATCTTCCCCAGTATCTAAGATTATGAAGTTTGCAGGGATGTAAAGGTCTTCAACCTTTACCAAGACATCATCTACTAAGCCTTATGCTTTTTCATTGACTTCTTTGCCATCTCCAGTGAGATATTTGCAGCTTGTACCTCAAAGATTCCCAAATTCTCCATCACAGAGAGTGGCATGAGGTTTATACTTGACCCTAGGTCACATAGAGCCTTCTCAAAGGTCATGGTTCCTATGGTGCAAGAAATTAGGAAGCGTCTGGGATCTGGAAGCTTTTGAGGTAGCTTCTGCTGAACCAAAGCATTGAGTTCTTTGGTAAGCACTGGAGGTTCTTCCTCTAATATCTTTACTCTGAATAACTTGGCGTTTAGCTTTATGAGAGCTCTTAGGTAACGAGCAACTTGCTCTTCCCTAGTTTTCTCATCCTAATTAGAGGATGAGTATTCATCAGAACTCATGAATTGCAAGAGTGCTTGCAAGGAGACCTCTATGGTCTCCACATGAGCCTTGGCTTCCTTTAATTCTTAGATAGGGACTTTATCAGTGGGTGTTGAATACTTAGTAGGAATACCTTTACTGGCGTTTAACTCCACCTCTTATGGCTTTTTGGGAGTTGAATGCTCAGTGGAGACATCTTCACTAGCGTTCAACGCTAGCTTCTTTGCCAATTTGGGCGTTGAACGCCCAGTAAGGTCCTCCTTACAAGCATTAAACACCAACTCTTGTGCCGGTTTGGGCGTTGAACGCCCAGTAAGGTCTTCCTTACTGGTGTTCAACGCCAACTCTTGTACCAGTTTGGGCGTTGAACGCCCATTATGGTCTTCCTTAATAGCGTTCAACGCCATTAAAGGTATAGCATTGGGCGTTGAACGCCTAGTAAGGACTTCTTTACTGGTGTTCAACGCGAAGAATGGCATATCATTGGGTGTTGGACGCCCATTAGGGATCTCATCATTGGCGTTTAATGCCAGATTACTCCCCTTAGATTCGGCCTTAGCTTCAGTAGTGATGACCTTGTACTCTTCTCTTGGGTTTACTTTAGTGTTACTAGGAAGAGTGTTAGGAGGAGCCTCAGGGATTCTCTTGCTCAGTTGACCAACTTGTACCTCCAAATTTCTGATGGAAGACCTTGTTTCAGTTATGAAACTCTGAATGGTCTTAGAGAGGTTGGAGACTATAGTGACTAAGTCAGAAATGCTCTACTTAGGAGTCTCAACATGTTCCTGAGAATATGGGAATGGTGGCTGATGGAGTGCAGAAGCTGGTGAATTAAAAATTTATTTAAATGGTTACGTTGCAAGTATAGTTCTTAACTCACCGAAAATCTGCCTATCAATTTAGAAATATGTCACAGAAAGTTTAAATTAAAATTACTGGGAGTTTTAAGTCCCAGGTCGTTGATGACAAGTCATCTTAGCCTAGTTTCACTAGTCTTTTTCTTTTGTTTTCACTTGAATTATGCACTTTCTTGAGCTCTAAGCAAGCCAATTTGGGTAGATTTTCATGCTTCCTTTGATTGAATCAACCATAGATGAATTAATGCAATTTCATGAGGTTTTATGCTATATTTGTTGCATATTGTGAAAGAATGAATATCTCATGATTTTGAGCATAGCTTTGATGTGTTTGGTTGATTAATGATAGGTGAAGAAAGCTTGGAGAAAGGTTGAAGCAAGAAGGAATGGCTAGGAGGAAGAGAGGACAAAAAGTTTGAGCAAAAGTTTGCCTCAAACTTTAGCTCAAACTTTTGGAACAAGTGAAAATGAACCAGGAAGCAAAAAGCTGGACCAAAAGTTAGCCTCAAACTTTTGCACAAACTTTTGGGTGAAAAGTTTGCCCCAACGTTAGCCCCTAACTTTTGGGCTAATGTTGGCACATGCAAAACACTCCCTGGGGCACCAAAAGTTTGCGCCAACGTTAGCCCCTAACTTTTAGGCTAACGTTGGCGCATGAGAATTTCTCCCTGGGCACCAAAAGTTTGCGCCAACGTTAGCCTCTAACTTTTAGGCTAACGTTGGCGCATGAAAAACATATAGGGAGGAGCAAAAGTTTGCGCCAACGTTAGCCTCTAACTTTTGGGCTAACATTGGTGCCATGAGTGCAATTGAGGAAGCCAACGTTGGAGCAAAAGTTAGACCCCTAACTTTTGCACCAACGTTGGTATCAGCAAAATGGGGAAGCTGATATGAAAAGTTGGAGTAAAAGTTAGCCTCAAACTTTTACTCAAACTTTTACTCAAACTTTTGTAAAAACTCCAACCCGGTTCAATTGGTTCACTTTAATTCCTCTCCAAACTCCAAGAGCAATCAATCAAGGCCTCTCTCAACCCAATCCCACCAAGAGCAAAGGCCCAACTCAAGGCTTGAAGATCATTTGAAGAAAGTGTATAAATAGGATAGAATTCAAGTTATTCGAGGAGCTTTCTCTTTGAGTTTTCAGAATAGTTTTAGAAAAGCTTTTGGGTATTGAGTGATTTTGAGTTTCTTAGTCTCGGGGAAGGAGAATTCACTTCTCTTCCTCTTAGTTTATTTGCTTTAAATTTCAATTACAATTGCTTGGATCTTGGGTTGGAGAATTGAAGAAATTCTGTTTCAATCTCATCCTTGGATCTCCCTGTTTCAGTTCACTGCATAATTGAATTTCCATTTCTGATTAATTGCTCTTTATCTATTTTCTTTGCAATTTACATTTCCCTTGCAATTGTTCTTGTTGGATCTAGGAAGGCATTGAGATCTAGACTTGGTTATCTAGTCTCTTGGGTCCTGAGATCTAAATTTCAATATTACATTCTCTGTTTGATGCTCTTCATGTTCATTTACATTTTTGTTTTAGATCCGATTAACTCCAAGTCATCTTCTATTTTCTCTGTTTGTTGCAATTTACTTTTCCTTGTTTAATTTCCGCAAATCCAACTCCCAATTCCCTTTACAATTCAAGCCATTTACATTTCTTGCAATTTAAGATTCTGCAATTTACATTTCTTGTGTTCTAAGTTTCTGCCATTTAATTTCTTGTTCTTTAAGATTCAGCACTTTAATTTCTTGCCCTCTTTAAATTTCATGCAATTTACACATTCCCTTTACTGTCAATGCAATTTAATTTCTGCAAATCACAAATCACTCAACCAAATCTTGATTCGCTTGACTAAATCAACCACTAAACCAAAATTGCTCAATCCTTCAATCCCTGTGGGATCGACCTCACTCCCGTGAGTTATTATTACTTGATGCGACCCGGTGCACTTGCCGGTGAGTTTTGTGTCGAATCGTTTTCCGCACATCAAGTTTTTGGCGCCGTTGCCGGCGATTGATTAGATTGACAATGATTAATTGATGTGGTGATCTAGATCAAGCACTTTTACTTTTCTGTCTTTTAATTTTCAATTAACCCACTAACTGTTTGATTTTTTGCTTAAACTAACTAGAACTTTAATTCAGCATTAGATTGAAGTGTCACTAGTTTAGTGTGTTTCTTATGCTCTGCTTGTATGTCAGGTACAAGAAGAACCACACCCAATCTTCATGAACAAGACGAAAGAACTCTCAGGAGGTTAAGAAGAGCTGAAAGAGGGAAAAATATTGTTGGAGAAGAGGAATCCGAAGAAGAATTCCAAGATATGGAGGAACATTCAACCAATCCACTTGGTGGAGCAGACAACAACAATAACAACCCACCCCAGAGGAGAGTTTTGGCCTCCTATACCTTTGCGAATCCTAGACATTGTGGAAGCAGCATCTTAGCTCCAAATGTCAATGCAAACAATTTTGAACTAAAGCCACAGCTCATCACTTTAGTTCAAAACAATTGTTCTTTTGGTGGAGGACCACTTGAAGACCCGAACCAACACCTATCCACTTTCTTGAGGATTTGTAACACTGTCAAAACTAATGATGTGCCTCCTGACAGCTACAAGCTATTGCTATTCCCATTTTCTCTCAGGGACAAGGCCACTCAATGGTTGGAATCTTTTCCAAGAGACAGCATCAACAATTGGGATGATTTGGTAACCAAGTTCCTTGCCAAATTTTACCCACCTCAAAGGATCATAAGGTTGAAGACAGAGGTACAAACATTTACATAAATGGAGGCTGAACCCATCCATGAGGAATGGGAGAGATACAAGGCTCTAATCAGGAAATGTCCTCCTGAAATGTTCACTGAGTGGGATAAGCTGTAGAATTTCTATGAGGGCTTAACATTGAAATCCCAGGAAGCTTTGGATCATTCAGCTGGAGGTTCTCTGCAACTCATGAAAACTGCAGAGGAGGCTCAAAATTTCATTGATATGGTGGCTAACAACCAATATTTCTTTGCTCATCAAAGAAACCGCCAACCATCACAAAGGAGAGGAGTAATGGAGCTAGAAGGAGTGGACTCAATCTTGGCTCAAAACAAGATGATGCAGCAGCAAATTCAACAATAATTTGAGCAAATGACCAAGAGGATTGATAGCCTCCAAGTTGCAGCAGTTAACACTAGCCAACCATCAACCACATGGGGGCAAAATGAAGAAATTCAAGAAGAGCAACAGCAAGAACAAGTCCAGTACATGCATTCTAGTCCAAATAAAGTCTATGGTGATACTTACAACCCCTCATGGAAAAATCACCCCAACCTCAGATGGGGAGACACTCACAACCAAAACCAACAACCATGGCAGAGGAACTCAAACCAAAACAACCCAAGAAACAACCAAAATTACAACCAGCAGCAAACTAACCAAAACACTTACAGAAAACCTCAAAACAACTACCCCAATCTCAACCAGTACCAATCCAATAACCAACCCACTAACCAAAATGCCCACCATCCACCACTCACATCTCACAACCCATCACAAGCACCACCTGAATCCCAAAGACTCACTAACCTGGAGACTTTGATAGACAAAATGATGAAATACCAGGAAATGACAACCAAAAACCATGAGGCTTCCATGAAGAGCCTAGAGAGGCAGATCGGGCAAATCTCCAAGCAAATTTCTGTTGAGAGACCTTCAAGCTCACTGCCCAGTGACACAATCCCAAATCCCAAGGAGGAATGCAAGGCAATACAATTAAGGAGTGGGAGAACGTTGATGAGCAACAATGACACTACAAAGAAGCAAACAGAGAGCATCAAAGAACCAACAGAGAATGAGAAGCAAACAAAAGCAGATGAAGCTAAGGAGCAAGTTGTGATGCCAAACAAAAGCACTGAGAAACTTAAAGAGAAAGACAACCAGCCACATAGCTCAAGGGAAATGACTCAGAGACAGCAACAAATAGGAAAGAGCATCGCACCTCCACTGCCATATCCTCAGAGGTTCAACAAAGAGGTCAAGGACCAGCATTTCCACAAGTTCCTTGAGACCTTCAAGAAGCTGGAAATCAATATTCCCTTGGCTGAAGCACTAGAGCAAATGCCTCTGTATGCCAAGTTCCTGAAGGAGCTTATCAATAAGAAAAGAAGTTGGGATGAGAAAGAAACCATACTGCTTACTGAGGAATGCAGGGCCTTAACTCAAAAAGGGCTTCCTCCCAAGCTTGAGGACCCAGGGAGCTTCTTGTTACCCTGCACCATTGGGGAAGTGACCATCATTAAAGCAATGTGCGATCTCGGAGCAAGTATTAATTTGATACCATCCTCCCTGGTGAAAAAGCTGCATATAGAGGAAGTCAAACCAGTACAAATGTCTCTGGAGCTGGTAGATAAGTCAATGGTATACCCCAGGGGTGTAATTGAAAATCTTTTGGTCAAGGTGGACAGTTTTATATACCCTGCTGATTTTGTGGTTCTGGATTCAAACGAGGATGATGGTGACTCTGTTATACTGGGAAGGCCATTCTTGGCCACTGCTAGAGCTATCATAGACGTAGAGGAAGGGGAATTAATTCTCAGGATGCATGATCAGAGTGTCACTCTGAAGGTATTACCAGAAGCACAATTTAGCAAGGAGAAGAAAGACTATATGAAAATTGACAAGGGAGAATCACAGTTGAAGGAAGAAAATGACAAGGAGAGTCACAGCAACATCCCAAAGATAAGAGTTGTGCAGACTGATGAAGGAGCCCATGAGGATATTGGAGTATTAGCCACTGAGAAGAGAGGTCCCCAAGGGAAGCCTACGGCCAGAAAAGAAAGGTCAACAAAAGGAAAGATGAAACGCATAAACAAAACAAAAAGGGGTTTGAAGAACAGGAAGATCCCAACAGAGGGGCTTTCTAAAGGTGACAAAGTGCAACTGATATATCAACAGCTGGGGGCAAACCAACAAACTGAGGACTACTACACTGTCAGCAACATACTCTCATTAGAGCATGCTGAAATTGAACACTAGAGAACAAAGAAGAGGGTCACAGTCAGGGGAGATAAATTGAGGCTCTACAAGCACCAACCACCATAAAAGAAAGCCTCAATGTCAAGCTAATGACAATAAACGAGCGCTCCATGGGAGGCAACCCACGATTTAAGATTCATGTCATTTTAAATTCAATAAGTTATGATCATTTGAGCATGAATTCTTTTCTCTTTTCATGAACATGTCCATTGACTGCATGCACTATTTTGAAACATATGCTGGGAATTCTAAGTTTGGTGTGCCTTCAAGCACACTAAACTAATGTTACAAATAATTCCGTTTTACATGCTTAAAGTGTCTTGACAAAGCATATGGCCAAACACTAAGTTTGGTGTCCACATAGCTTCATGAAAATTGGAAATTCATGCATCAATAATCATACAATTGTTATTTTCCAAAATTTTATAAATAGAAAAATTCTTTTTCGATAATGAAGGCATCAATTGTGATGTATCCTTTGACATGAAACAAGTCTGGTGTTCATCAAACTTTGATGCACCGATTTAGAGACACAATTGATCCTTCATGAAAAAAAAAGTGTGATGAAAACAATTCTTATAAACATTTAACTAAGTGTGACATTGGAAGTTCACTAATTGGAGGAAGGGACACAATTTTCTTTATGACCAAACATTAAGTTTGGTGTCCTCCAAGGAGAGTCACGGTTCAAATGAATATAAGGATTGATGATTAGTATAATGTTAATAAAAGAAACACTCTAGCCACGGTTGGATGAAGCTAATGTATGTTGTATTGTTGTGATGACTAGGTAGTCAAAGAATCTTCAATGAAAGAGACAAGACAAAGGAAAGCATAGCATGAGGACAAAATCTCATCACATGCATCAAAAAAAGAGAATATGCTCCTCCCTGAGATGATCACGGCAAAGACAATTGAAGAAGCAAGCTTTGTCTTCATTCATCCTTACATGCACACCTCTGATTCACACAGTATCTAATTGCATCCTAGCCCCTCATTGTTCATTTAAATAACACACCACCTTCAAGCCATGCATATGACCGAATCCTTGCACTCCAACCTTTTAAACTTCATTCCCTTCATCACTTCTCAATATAATAAGCTCAGCCTCGAACTTTCTCTTGCTCCATACACACATCAAAATCTCCAACATTCTTCACTCCTTCTAACTTCAAGAAGCTCAATCGATCAAGTGATCATGGCCTCTTCCTCAAGAACCAAACGAAGAAAAGGAAAAGAGCCTGTGGTGGAGGAGAGCACCCCTGAATATGACCGATGGAGATTCAAATCTTCGTACCATCAAATGCAAATTGAATGGATGAATGAGAAAAAGATCTATCCTGAAATTCCACTCTTATTGCCGGATGATGGATGCCAAGAAATGAAGAACAAAATTCGAAAGAGGAGGTGGAAGGAACTTGCATCACCAGCCACCCGAATCAATGCCAATATCATAAGAGAGTTTTATGCAAATGTCTCAAGGCTTGACATGCGTGAGCCCCCAACGTACAAGAGCTATGTGCGGGGAGTGGAAGTAGACTTTAGCTCGGATGCAATCAAGAAAGTCTTGGGACTAAAGTCAGTTCGCTTTAGTGAACCAGGATACCAACAAAGATTGAATGAAGATCAGGATTATGATGAGATTGCTAGAGATATTTGTATGGAGAACTCAGAGTAGGAAGGAGATGACAAGAACAAATATAAGTATCTGAAGAGATATAACCTCACCCCGGAAGCAAAATGAATGTATGAGTTGATGAAAAGATCAATTCTGGGCACAGTGAACACCTCAGAAGTTAACAGGGAGAGAGCTGTGATGTTGCATTGCATCATTGTGGGAGGAGAGATAAGAGTTCATGAAATCCTTGCAAAAGACATCCAAAGGCTTGCTGAGAAGAATTCGGCCGGGTCTTGGTTATACTACCCAAGTACCATTTGGAGGTTGTGTGCAAAGGCTAAAGTGCCAATGGAAGAGGAGAATCCAATGTGGTTAAGCCAAGGCATGCCCATAACCATTGAAAGAATGACAATAGCTCCCGAAGCACATCAAGGCCGAAGGCCACATGGAAGAAGGCAAAGAGAAGAACCCATGGAAGAAGATGAGCTACACCTAGAAGAAGAGCCACAAGAGGAGGAGGAACAGCCGCACTTTTTCCCACATGGCAATATGGATATGACTCAAATGCAAGAAGCAATTGGAAGATTGTCACAACAATACACAAGAATTCAAGAAAGGCAAGAAGAGTGCCATTCACAATACTTGAAGCATCAACAAGAGCAAAAAAAATGGCAGCTGAAAATGATGAACCAACAAAGTGAGTTTGAGTCAAAATTCCTTGTGATGCAAGAAGAGCATGCCTTTCAATCTCACGAAGCATTTGGGAAGTTGGCACAGATGCAAGCCGAAACTATGAGGGCTCTCAATGAGTTTACAACCCTCCAAGATGCAAGATATGAAGTCCAAGCCGATTACAACATTAATAGTCAAATCAAACTGAACTATATTGGAGAACATCTGCACAACATGGATCCGGCATTCCCAATTTTTGATGAGTTCTTCAAAAAGAAAAGTGAGGTAGAAGTAAACAAAGCTATGAGCCTTGAAGATAGAGTAGAGGAGGCGATGAATAAAGCTGGATTCTGGCGGGGTCAACAGACAACAAACTTGGACACAGGGAACACCAGCAACCAAGTATATGAAAGAAGAAAGAAAAAGCATGACAAATGAAAGGTGGACTTGCTCCTTATTCATCACTACAAAGAAAAAGCATGCATTCTATCTGTTTGAAGTGTCTTTGCATCTTTAAGTAGTTATTTTAGTTAATAGTCTTTGCATTATGTTTGTTTATCTTAAAATAAGTGAGCTAGTTTAAGTATGTGCTTGTGTGTTTACTTCCACTTGACTAAAAGCATGTTTTGCCCCCTACATCTTTAATTCAATAAAAGAAATGTTTGAATGTGAAGTAAGATAGTCTCTGTCAGATAGAAGTATAATAAAAGTAAGTGGTGGTATGTGTGTGATTATATAATAGCTCACTTTTTGTGAATAAAGAGCTAGGATATCTCCTTCCAAGTGTAAAGTGACCTACTGTCTATGATTTTCAATTAAATAAAAATCCTTGGTTAGAAAGAAAAACAAAAAGAAAAAAAGAAAAGAGAGAGCCAAAAAGTGGCAGAACAAAAAGAAACAAAGCTGGACACCAATAGCTTGAACCTTAAAATATATGCCTGTGGTGTCTTTGTACTAGGATCTGCTTGGATTAGTAAGCTCTTTGGAGTGCATCAACACTTGGTGACTTGGATTAACTAATCCGGGATCATCAGCTGAAAGTCCACTATCAAGAGCAACCTAACTACAAGGCATTTAGTAATCCAAAGAGGTGCTGGGCATCAATGTTTTAAGAAGGAATGTGAGCCAAGTGTCCATGGTGAATAATGTGTCAAGTATACAGAAAAGAAAATGAACATGCTACACATGACACTCAAATAAAGCTTTTGAACAAAGTAATAGCCAAGGGTAAAGGAATAATGAGAGGTCATAGCAGTATGGTACTTGAAGCTTGAAGGAGACTTTCTAGGCCTAAGAGTCAATAAGAAGTGAGTGTTTGCATATCCACACAAAACCCCATGAACTACCAATAATACTCTGCTAGCATGAACATCTTATTCCATTTCATTCTTTCTTCTTAATAATTCATTTCTTGCTTGGGGACAAGCAAGCTTCAAGTTTGGTGTTGTGATGACAAGTCATCTTAGCCTAGTTTCACTTGTCTTTTTATTTTGTTTTCACTTGAATTATGCACTTTCTTGAGCTCTAAGCAAGCCAATTTGGGTAGATTTTCATGCTTCCTTTGATTGAATCAACCATAGATGAATTAATGCAATTTCATGAGGTTTTATGCTATATTTGTTGCATATTGTGAAAGAATGAATATCTCATGATTTTGAGCATAGCTTTGATGTGTTTGGTTGATTAATGATAGGTGAAGAAAGCTTGGAGAAAGGTTGAAGCAATAAGGAATGGCTAGGAGGAAGAGAGGACAAAAAGTTTGGGCAAAAGTTTGCCTCAAACTTTAGCTCAAACTTTTGGAACAAGTGAAAATGAACCAGGAAGCAAAAAGCTGGACCAAAAGTTAGCCTCAAACTTTTGCACAAACTTTTGGGTGAAAAGTTTGCCCCAACGTTAGCCCCTAACTTTTGGGCTAACGTTGGCACATCCAAAACACTCCCTGGGGCACCAAAAGTTTGCGCCAACGTTAGCCCCTAACTTTTAGGCTAACGTTGGCGCATGAGAATTTCTCCCTGGGCACCAAAAGTTTGCGCCAACGTTAGCCTCTAACTTTTAGGCTAACGTTGGCGCATGAAAAACATATAGGGAGGAGCAAAAGTTTGCGCCAACGTTAGCCTCTAACTTTTGGGCTAACGTTGGCGCCATGAGTGCAATTGAGGAAGCCAACGTTGGAGCAAAAGTTAGACCCCTAACTTTTGCACCAACGTTGGTATCAGCAAAATGGGGAAGCTGATATGAAAAGTTGGAGTAAAAGTTAGCCTCAAACTTTTACTCAAACTTTTGCAAAAACTCCAACCCGGTTCAATTGGTTCACTTTAATTCCTCTCCAAACTCCAAGAGCAATCAATCAAGGCCTCTCTCAACCCAATCCCACCAAGAGCAAAGGCCCAACTCAAGGCTTGAAGATCATTTGAAGAAAGTGTATAAATAGG
The DNA here is from genome assembly GCF_014773155.1 of Arachis stenosperma. Classification (NCBI taxonomy): domain Eukaryota; kingdom Viridiplantae; phylum Streptophyta; class Magnoliopsida; order Fabales; family Fabaceae; genus Arachis; species Arachis stenosperma. The sequence goes on along the minus strand of NC_080385.1, from coordinate 84,486,479 downwards.
ATAGAATTCAAGTTATTCGAGGAGCTTTCTCTTTGAGTTTTCAGAATAGTTTTAGAAAAGCTTTTGGGTATTGAGTGATTTTGAGTTTCTTAGTCTCGGGGAAGGAGAATTCACTTCTCTTCCTCTTAGTTTATTTGCTTTAAATTTCAATTACAATTGCTTGGATCTTGGGTTGGAGAATTGAAGAAATTCTGTTTCAATCTCATCCTTGGATCTCCCTGTTTTAGTTCACTGCATAATTGAATTTCCATTTCTGATTAATTGCTCTTTATCTATTTTCTTTGCAATTTACATTTCCCTTGCAATTGTTCTTGTTGGATCTAGGAAGGCATTGAGATCTAGACTTGGTTATCTAGTCTCTTGGGTCCTGAGATCTAAATTTCAATATTACATTCTCTGTTTGATGCTCTTCATTTTCATTTACATTTTTGTTTTAGATCCGATTAACTCCAAGTCATTTTCTATTTTCTCTGTTTGTTGCAATTTACTTTTTCTTGTTTAATTTCTGCAAATCCAACTCCCAATTCCCTTTACAATTCAAGCCATTTACATTTCTTGCAATTTAAGATTCTGCAATTTACATTTCTTGTGTTCTAAGTTTCTGCCATTTAATTTCTTGTTCTTTAAGATTCAGCACTTTAATTTCTTGCCCTCTTTAAATTTCATGCAATTTACACATTCCCTTTACTGTCAATGCAATTTAATTTCTGCAAATCACAAATCACTCAACCAAATCTTGATTCGCTTGACTAAATCAACCACTAAACCAAAATTTCTCAATCCTTCAATCCCTGTGGGATCGACCTCACTCCCGTGAGTTATTATTACTTGATGCGACCCGGTGCACTTGCCGGTGAGTTTTGTGTCGGATCGTTTTCCGCACATCAGTCGTCTCCCAACGAGTTGTAGAAAAGTGTGTTGTTTTATTAATCAGATATTCCAAGAAGTTGAGCTAAGTAAATTGGAATTTAAATTGAGGAATTTTAAATAATATAAATAAAAGCCTTGAGTGGGAATTGATTGGTTAGAATCTCTATCATTGATGGTGTGATTGTAAGATTAATTTATAATTAATAGTTATTCTGTTTGGTTATCCCTTACTAGGTAAGGGAAAGTCAAACAAGTGGGAATGCCAGATCTGTTCACAAGTTGCAACACACTTAGTTCAAAGGGATTGGCGTCGGTGACAGGATAGCAATCCAACATTTAACCCAATTACAAATTTTTCCTTCAATCCTTCCAACTCAAGAGTTCCTTTTAATCAACTCCCCATCAAGTAATGAAACTACTCACGCATTGTAAATAAAGAATCCATGGCACATGAAAGGGAATTAAAAGAAGACATGATTATTGGAATTGAAATTAAATTAAAAAGAAATAATCCTTGCATTAATTAATCATAAAAGTATCTGAATGACAAAATTGAACATAACAAAGAAAATGGAAGAATAAAACCAAGTTAAGAGAACAAACTAGAATGATGAAGTTTTGATGAGGAAATAACTCTTCTCAATATTCCAATGCTAAGACCAATTGAAAATTAAAATTCTAAAAACTAGAGAGAAAAACCTAAGAGAGTGAAAAACTAGATCTAAAAACTACTCAATGAATGTGTCTCCGTTTTTTCTGCATATTCTCTGACTCTAGTCTGCTATTCCGGGTCAAAAACTGGGCCGAAATAGGGTCCAAAATCGCTGGTTTTGGATTCTGCAGATTATGCAGATCGCGCATGTCACGCGATCGCGTCGTCCATGCGGACGCGTCGCTTGCACTTTTCCTCTTCACGCGTTCGCGTCGTCCACGCTACCGCATTGCTTGTGCTTTCCAATACGTGCGGCCGCGCAAGCCATGCAGCCGCGTCACTGCTATTTGCGCTCCTTCGCGCGGTCGCGTGAGCCATGCGACCGCGTCACTTTTCGCTGGTTATCTCCTCAAATTCTTGTGTTCCTTCCATTTTTGCTAGCTTCCTCTCCAATCTCCGTCTCATTCACGCCCTATAAAGCCTGAAACACTTGACACACAAATTACGGCATCGAATGGAATAAAGGAGAATTAAAATTAAATAATTAAAGTCTCTAGGAAGCAATTTTCAAACATGTAATAAATTCAGGAAGGAAATCTAAATGCATGCTAAATTGATGAATAAGTGGGTAAGGATCACGACAAAACCACACAATTAAACACAATATAAACTATAAAATAGTGGTTTATCAACCTCCCCACACTTAAACATTAGCATGTCCTCATGCTAAATTGAAGGAGACAAGGAAATAAGTATGAACATGCAGAAACTCATGAAATGCAATGCAATCCTACATATATAAATAAATGCAACTATACGATTATTATCCACTTGATCAAAAGTAAATAAGCCCTTCAAAATAATTACAAATCAAATTCCACTAATTCTATCATCATATAATAAAACCGATAAAAGTGCAAGAAGATAGCTTATGAAGGCCGGAAACATGAAAATTCAAGCATTGAACCCTCACTGATAATGTATGTACGCTCTAATCTCTAGCGTATAGGGTAATCACTCTATTCTTCTCTAGTCATGCTTTCTAACTTTTGTTTTTCTCCTAACCAATCAACAACAGTTAATATACCAATGCAAACATCATGAGGTCTTTTCAGGGTTGTAATGGGGCCAAGGTGCAGGTAAGGATATACATATGGCTAAGTGAGCTTTATAAATTGAATCTTTAATTAACCTAAGCTCTCACCTAATATACATATATTCTATATACTTTTAAATTCATGCCTAGCTACCCATAATTTCCTTTTTCAACCTGGTGCACGAAATTACAATCACACTTTTGCAACTCCGCACAACTAACCAGCAAGTGCACTGGGTCGTCCAAGTAATACCTTACGTGAGTAAGGGTCGATCCCACGGAGATTGTCGGCTTGAAGCAAGCTATGGTTATCTTGTAAATCTTAGTCAGGATATCAGAAATTATCAGGATTGATTGTGAAAAGCAAAAGAACATGAAATAAGTACTTGTTATGCAGTAATGGAGAATAGGTTGAGGTTTTGGAGATGCTCCATCTTCTGAATCTCTGCTTTCCTACTGTGTTCTTCATCAAACACGCAAGGCTCCTTCCATGGTAAGCTGTATGTAGGGTTTCACCGTTGTCAGTGGCTACCTCCCATCCTCTTAGTGGAAATGTTCAACGCACCCTGTCACGGCACGGCTATCCATCTGTCGGTTCTCAATCAGGCCGGAATAGAATCCAGTGATTCTTTTGCGTCTGTCACTAACGCCCCGCCTTCAGGAGTTTGAAGCTCGTCACAGTCATTCAATCATTGAATCCTACTCAGAATACCACAGACAAGGTTTAGACCTTCCAGATTCTCTTGAATGCCGCCATCAGTTCTAGCTTATACCACGAAGATTCTGGTTAAAGAATCCAAGAGATATCTACTCAATCTAAGGTAGAACGGAGGTGGTTGTCAGGCACGCGTTCATGGTTGAGAATATGATGAGTGTCACGGATCATCGCATTCATCCGAGTTAAGAACAAGTGATATCTTAGAACGGAAGCAAGCATGATTGAATAAGAAACAGTAGTAATTGCATTAATCCATCAAGACACAGCAGAGCTCCTCACCCCCAACCATGGGGTTTAGAGACTCATGCTGTGGAAGGTACACAAAGAAACGTGTAAAGTGTCATGAGGTGCCGATACAATGTCTAAAGATCCTATTAATAGTGAACTAGTAATCCTAAGGTTTACAGAAATGAGTAAATGACAGAAAAATCCACTTCCGGGCCCACTTGGTGTGTGTTTGGGCTGAGCGTTGAAGCTTTCATGTGTAGAGACCTTTTCTGGAGTTAAACGCCAGCTTTCATGCCAGTTTGGGCGTTTAACTCCAAGTTTTATGCCAGTTCCAGCGTTAAACGCTGGAAATTCTGAGGCTGATTTGCCACGCCGGTTTGGGCCATCAAATCTTGGGCAAAGTATGGACTATTATACATTGCTGGAAATCTCAGGATGTCTACTTTCCAATGCCGTTGAGAGCGCGCCAATTGGGATTCTGTAGCTCCAGAAAATCCACTTCGAATGCAGGAAGGTCAGAATCCAACAGCATCTGCAGTCCTTTTCAGTCTCTGAATCAGATTTTTGCTCAGGACCCTCAGTTTCAGCCAGAAAATACCTGAAATCACAGAAAAACACACAAACTCATAGTAAAATCCAGAAAAGTGAATTTTAACTAAAAACTAATAAAAATATACTAAAAACTAACTAGATCATACTAAAAACAATGCCAAAAAGCGTACAAATTATCCGCTCATCACAACACCAAACTTAAATTGTTGCTTGTCCCCAAGCAACTGAAAATCAAAATAGAATAAAAAGAAGAGAATATACTATAGACTCCAAAATATCAAAGAAACATAGTTCCAATTAGATGAGCGGGACTAGTAGCTTTTTGCTTCCGAACAGTTTTGGCATCTCACTCTATCCTTTGAAGTTCAGAATGATTGGCATCTATAAGAACTCAGAACTCAGATAATGTTATTGATTCTCCTAGTTAAATATAATGATTCTTGAACATAGCTAGTGTATGAGTCTTGGCTGTGGCCCAAAGCACTCTGTCTTCCAGTATTACCACCGGATACATACATGCCACAAACACATAATTGGGTGAACCTTTTTAGATTGTGACTCAGCTTTGCTAGAGTCCCCAATTAGAGGTGTCCAGGGTTCTTAAGCACACTCTTTTTGCCTTGGTTCACAACTTTTTTCTCTTTTTCTCTTTTTTTTTTCGAAAATATTTTTTTTTGTATTCACTGCTTTTTCTTGCTTCAAAAATCACTTTGATGATTTTTCAGATCCTCAATAACAGTTCTCCTTTTCCATCATTCTTTCAAGAGCCAACAATTTTAACATTCTTAAAACAACAAATTCAAAAGACATATGCATTGTTCAAGCATTCATTCGGAAAACAAAAATTATTGTCACCACATCAAGCTAATTCAACTAGTTTCAAGGATAAATTTTGAAATCCTGTACTTCTTGTTCTTTTGTGATTAAAGCATTTTTCATTTAAGAGAGGTGATGGATTCATAGGGCATTCATAGCTTTAAGACATGAATTTTAAATTTTATTAATTATGAATTAAGAACAAGACTCAAAAATAGATATAAGATGAGACTAAAAAAAAGATAAAAATAGAAAACAAAACAAAACAAAAAAAAACGCAAAAAATAGGCTCCTAATGATAGAGGTTTTCACAGAGTTAGGACTCAACAACTTTGATTTTGAGAAGTGGATGCACCCTCAACTTGAGAGGAGAGCTTTTGGCGTTTCATCTCTTGGAGTTCACGCCCCTGCTTCTCTTGTTCCTTCAGCAATTTGCAGAGCATGCAGTTCTGATTCTGCTGTTCTTCCTTAAGTTGCTCCATAGTCTCTTGCAACTTGGTGATAGATGCTTCTAGGCTGGCCCAGTAGCCAATTTTAGGAAATTCAGGGAGGAACTCCTGCGCCCTCCTTTTGATAGAGTTGTCTTGCATTTGTCCTTCCATTGACTTCTTGGTGATTGGGTGTTCAATGGGTATGAATTCATCTACTCCCATCTTCACCCCAGCCTCTTTACAGAGCAAGGAGATCAAGCTTGGGTAAGCCAATTTGGCTTCAGTAGAATTCTTATTTGCAATTGTGTAGATCTCACAAGCAATCACATGATGAACCTCCACTTCTTTTCCAAGCATAATGCAATGAATCATCACTGCTCTCTTGATAGTGACCTCAGAACGGTTGCTAGTGGGCAGTATGGAATGCCCAATAAAGTCTAGCCAACCTCTTGCAATTGGTTTGAGGTCTCCCCTCTTGAGTTAGTTTAGGACACCCTTAGAATTGGTTATCCACTTAGTTCCAGGGAGGCATATGTCCTCTAGAACTTGATCCAACCCTTTATCTGCTCTCACCATCCTCCTATTAAAGGATTCAGGATCATCTTGCAGTTGAGGCAGTTTGAAGATTTCTCTTATTTTGTCCAGATGGAAGTACATAACTTTCCCTCTGACCATAGTTCTGTAGGTATGGTAAGCAGTTCCAGTCATTCTCTGCTTATCTGTTAACCACAGATTTGAGTAGAATTCCTGAACCATGTTCCTTCCATCCTTTATCTCAGGATTGGTTAGAACTTCCCATCCTCTGTTTCGAATTTGCTCTTGGATCCCCGGATACTCATCTTCTTTCAGATCAAACTTCACTTCCGGGATCACTGACCTCAGACCCATTATTTTGTGATAATGGTCTTCATGTTCTTTGGTTAAGAACTTCTCTTGATTCCAAAGATTCTTTGGATTATTCTCTTTCTTTCCTCTTAAATTGGTTTGTTTTCCCTTAAAAGCCATGATCTTGATGAATCTTGGCTTAGTGATCACGGAAAAGCACACCAAACTTAGAGGTTTGCTTGTCCTCAAGCAAAAGAAAGGAAGGAAGAGAGAGAGAGGAGAAGCAAATTCGAATGGTGTGGGCAATTAGGGGTTCAAACGTGTATTTATAAGGAGGGGAGGAGAGATTTCGAAAAAAAAAAAAAGTTTGAAAGAAGATTTGAGAAGATATGGAAAAAATTTGAGAGAAGGGTGAGTTTTTGAACAAGATTTGGAATTGATTTGAAATAGATTTGAAGAATGGTTTTGATTTTTGAAGATTTGAAAGTCAATGATGAATGGTTGAAGTGTGATTTTGTAGAAAAGTATGGGTAAGAAAAGGAAAGTTTGAAAAAATTTGGTTTGAAAACAAAATTGTGGTCCCCCCACCTTTCTGGCGTTAAACGCCCAGAATGGCACCCATTCTGGCGTTTAACGCCCATTTGTTGCCCCTTTTGGGCGTTTAACGCCCAGCCAGGTGCCCTGGCTGGCGTTAAACGCCAGAATTCCTTTATCACTGGGCGTTTTTCTAAACGCCCAGGATGCTGCACACCTGGCATTAAACGCCCAGAATGGTGCCCATTCTGGCGTTTAACGCCCAAAATGGCACCTTTACTGGCGTTAAACGCCCAGAATGGTGCCCATTCTGGCGTTTAATGCCCAAAATGCCCCTTACTGGCGTTTTTTTGCCAGTAAGCTCTTTTTCTCTGCTTTTTGAGCTGAATCCTTCTGTAACTCTGTGAATTCCTCATTTTGATACTTGCCTCTGTAAAAACAAATCATATAACCTCCTAATAACTGGGTTGCCTCCCAGCAAGCGCTTCTTTACTGTCTTTAGCTGGACCTTTACTGAGAATCACTCAAGTCTCAGTTTTGAGCATTCCTGCTCAAAATTGCTTTCAAGATAATGCTTGATTCTCTGTCCATTAACAATGAACTTTTTGTCAGAATCAATATCTTGAAGCTCAACATATCCATATGGTGACACTCCTGTAATCACATACGGACCCCTCCACCGGGATTTAAGTTTTCCTGGAAACAATCTGAGCCTAGAGTTGAAGAGCAGAACTTTTTGTCCTGGCTCAAAGACTCTGGATGACAACTTCTTGTCATGCCATTTCTTTGCCTTTTCCTTATAAATTTTTGCATTTTCAAAGGCATTGAGTCTGAACTCCTCTAGCTCATTTAGCTGGAGTAATCTTTTTTCACCAGCCAACTGAGCATCCATGTTTAGGAATCTTGTTGCCCAGTAGGCTTTATGTTTCAGTTCCACGGGCAGATGACAGGCCTTCCCATACACCAGTTGGTATGGAGAGGTTCCTATAGGAGTCTTGAATGCTGTTCCGTATGCCCACAGAGCATCATCCAAGCTCCTTGCCCAATCCTTTCTTCGGGCTATCACAGTCCGTTCTAGGATTCTTTTTAGCTCTCTGTTAGAGACTTCAGCTTGCCCATTTGTCTATGGATGATACGGAGTTGCTACTTTGTGGCTAATTCCATATCTAACCATAGCAGAGTATAGCTGTCTATTGCAGAAATGAGTGCCCCCGTCACTGATTAGTACTCTGGGAACACCAAACCTGCTGAAGATGTGTTTCTGGAGGAATTTCAGCACGGTCTTGGTATCATTAGTGGGTGTAGCAATTGCTTCTACCCACTTAGATACATAGTCCACTGCCACCAGAATGTACGTGTTTGAGTATGATGGTGGGAATGGACCCATGAAGTCAATTCCCCATACATCAAACAATTCTATCTCTAATATCCCTTGTTGAGGCATGGCACATCCGTGAGGCAAGTTACCAGCTCTTTGGCAACTGTCACAGTTACGCACAAACTCTCGGGAATCTTTATAGAGAGTAGGCCAGTAGAAGCCACATTGGAGGACTTTAGTGGCTGTTCGCTCACTTCCAAAATGTCCTCCATACTGTGATCCATGGCAATGCCATAGGATCCTTTGTGCTTCTTCTCTGGGGTACACATCTGCGGATCATTCCGTCTGCACATCTCTTAAAGAGATATGGCTCATCCCATAGGTAGTACTTGGCATCTGAAATTAATTTCTTTCTTTGCACTCTGCTGTACTCCTGGGGTATGAACCTCACAGCTTTATAATTTGCAATATCTGCAAACCATGGAGCTTCCTGAATGGCAAAGAGTTGCTCATCTGGGAAAGTTTCAGAGATCTCAGTAGAAGGGAGGGACGCCCCAGCTACTGGTTCTATTCGGGACAGATGATCAGCTACCTGGTTCTCTGTCCCTTTTCTGTCTCTTATCTCTATATCAAACTCTTGCAGAAGCAACACCCATCTTATTAGCCTGGGTTTTGAATCCTGCTTTGTGAGTAAGCATTTAAGAGCAGCATGGTCAGTGTACACAACCACTTTGGATCCCACTAGATAGGATCTAAACTTGTCAATGGCATAGACCACTGCAAGTAATTCTTTTTCTGTGGTTGTGTAATTCTTCTGTGCATCATTTAGAACACGGCTAGCATAATAAATGACGTGCAGAAGCTTGTTATGCCTCTGTCCCAACACTGCACCAATGGCATGGTCACTGGCATCACACATTAATTCAAATGGCAATGCCCAATCTGGTGCAGAGATGACTGGTGCTGTGACCAGCTTAGCTTTCAGGGTCTCAAACGCCTGCTGACACTGTGTGTCAAACACAAATGGCGTGTCAGCAGCTAGCAGGTTACTCAAAGGTTTTGCAATTTTCGAAAAATCCTTTATGAACCTTCTGTAGAATCCTGCATGCCCTAGAAAGCTTCTGATTGCCTTAACATTGGCAGGTGGTGGTAATTTTTCAATTACCTCTACCTTTGCCTTATCCACCTCTATTCCCTGCTTGAAATTTTGTGCCCAAGGACAATTCCTTCAGTCACCATAAAGTGACATTTCTCCCAGTTTAAAACCAGGTTAGTCTCTTGGCACCTTTTCAGGACAAGTGCTAGGTGATTAAGACAGGAGCTGAATGAGTCTCCATATACTGAGAAGTCATCCATGAAGACTTCCAGGAATTTCTCCACCATATCAGAGAAGATGGATAGCATGCATCTCTGAAAGGTTGCAGGAGCATTACACAGACCAAAAGGCATCCTTCTGTAGGCAAACACGCCAGAAGGGCAAGTAAATGCTGTTTTCTCTTGGTCCTGAGGATCTACTGCAATTTGGTTGTAACCTGAATAGCCATCCAAAAAGCAGTAATAATCATGACCAGCTAGTCTTTCTAGCATTTGGTCTATGAATGGTAAAGGAAAATGATCCTTTCTGGTGGCTGTATTGAGCCTTCTGTAGTCAATACACATACGTCACCCTGTGACTGTTCTTGTAGGAACCAGTTCATTTTTTTCATTATGAACCACTATCATGCCTCCCTTTTTGGGGACAACTTGGACAGGGCTCACCCAGGGGCTATCAGAGATAGGATAAATAATCCCAGCCTCTAGTAATTTAGTGACCTCTTTCTGCACCACCTCCTTCATGGCTGGATTTAGCCTCCTCTGTGGTTGGATCACTGGTTTGGCATTATCCTCCAACAGGATCTTGTGCATGCATCTAGCTGGGCTAATGCCCTTAAGATCACTTATGGACCACCCAAGAGCTGTCTTGTGTGTCCTTAGCACTTGAATCAGTGCTTCCTCTTCCTGTGGGTTTAAAGCAGAGCTTATAATCACGGGAAAAGTGTCACCCTTTCCCAGAAATGCATACTTCAGGGATGGTGGTAGTGGTTTGAGTTCAGGTTTGGGAGGCTTATCCTCCTCCTGAGGAATTTTCGAAAATTCCTTTGTTTCCTGTGGTTCTTCTTGATCAGGCTGAGCATCCTTGAAGATGTCTTCAAGCTCTGATTCTAGGCTTTCAGTCATATTGATCTCTTCCACCAAAGAGTCAATAATGTCAGCGCCCATGCAGTCATTTGGTGTGTCTGGATGCTGCATAGCTTTTACAGCATTCAACTTGAACTCATCCTCATTGACTCTCAGGGTTACTTCCCCTTTTTGTACATCAATGAGAGTTCGTCCAATTGCTAGGAAAGGTCTTCCTAGAATGAGAGTTGCACTCTTGTGCTACTCCATTTCCAGCACCACAAAGTCAATTGGAAAGGCGAATGGCCCAACCTTGACAATCATATCCTCTATTATGCCTGATGGGTGTTTAATGGAGCCATCAGCAAGTTGGAGGCATATCCGGGTTGGTTTGACTTCTCCAGTCAACCCAAGCTTTCTGATAGTGGATGCAGGTATTAAATTGATGCTTGCTCCAAGATCACATAGGGCTGTCTTGGTGCAAGCACCTTCTAATGTGCATGGTATCATAAAGCTTCCTGGATCTTGAAGCTTTTCTGGTAAGCTTTTCAGAATGACTGCACGGCATTCTTCAGTGAGAAATACTTTTTCAGTTTCTCTCCAATCCTTCTTATGACTTAAGATCTCTTTCATGAACTTAGCATAAGAAGGTATTTGCTCAAGTGCCTCTGCAAACGGAATCTTTATTTCAAGAGTCCTTAGATAGTCTGCAAAGCGGGCAAATTGCTTATCCTGTTCCGCTTGGCGGAGTTTTTGAGGATAAGGCATCTTGGCCTTATAGTCTTCAACCTTAGATGCTGCAGGTTTATTCCTTACAGAAGTGGTTGAAGAAGCCTTGTTAGAGGGATTACTGTCAGCACTCTCAGGTGTCTGATCTTCCCTTGGCGTCTGAACGCCAGGAATGGGTGAAGATTGGGCGTTAAACGCCAACTTCTCTCCCTTTTCTGGCGTTTGAACGCCAGAACTGGGCAGGGAATGGGCGTTTAACGCCAGCTTTCCTTCCTCTTCTGGCGTTTGAACGCCACTAGCATTCCTCTCTGGGCTCTTACTGTCCTCAGAGTGATTTTGGACAGTGGTTTGGTTATCCTCTGTCAATTGTTCCTTGTTTGGCTTTTTGCTCTTTTGAGCAGTGGTATTCAGTGTCTTCCCACTCCTCAGTTGAACTGCTTGGCATTCCTCTGTTATCTGTTTAGATATTTGCTGTTTTGCTTGATTCAACTGCAGTTCTATGTTCTTGTTAGCAACTTTAGTTTCATAGAGCATCTCTTTAAATTCTGCTAACTGTTCTGTCATCAGGAGCAATTGTTGATTAAGCTCAATCATCTGTTCTTGAGGATTAGGGTCAGTGACTACTGTCATGACTTCCTCTTCTGGAGAGAACTCATTGCTAGAGTACAAATATTGGTTTCTAGCAACAGTGTCTATAAGCTCTTGAGCTTCTTCAATTGTCTTCCTCATGTGTATAGATCCACCAGCTGAGTGGTCTAAAGACATCTGAGCTTTTTCTGTAAGCCCATAGTAGAAGATGTCTAACTGTACCCACTCTGAAAACATTTCAGAGGGGCATTTTCTTAGCATACCTCTATACCTCTCCCAGGCATTATAAAGGGATTCATTATCCTCTTGTTTAAAGCTTTGGATGTCCAGCCTTAGCTGTGTCATCCTCTTTGGAGGGTAAAAATGATTCAGGAATTTGTCTGATAACTATTTCCATGTCTTTATGCTTGCTGTAGGTTGGTTATTCAACCACCTTTTAGCTTGATCTTTTACAGCAAATGGAAACAGTAATAGTCTGTAGACATCCTGATCCACCTCTTTATCATGTACTGTGTCAGCAATTTGTAAGAACTGTGCCAGAAACTCAGTAGGCTCTTCCTGAGGAAGACCGGAATACTGGCAATTTTGCTGCACTATGATAATGAGTTGAGGATTTAGCTCAAAGCTGCTTGCTTTGATGGGAGGCGTGCAGATGCTACTCCCATATGCAGCTGTAATGGGGTTAGCATATGACCCCAGAGTCCTTCTGGACTGATCAATCCCACTTAGGTCCATAATGGATAAAGGGAAATGATATGGATTGCCAATAGATAAATTTTGTTTTTTTTTTTTTTTGAATTAACCGAAAAATTAAATAAAAACAAAAGGAAAATAAAAGATTCGAAAATTGAAAGAAAATAGGATCAAAGCAAATTGAAAACTGAATCAAGTAGTTAATTAAGAAGATTTTGAGATTAGCAATTAGAAAGATATGATTGAAAAAATTTTATGAAAAAGATTTGATTTTTGAAAAGAGGAAAGAGAAAAACAACAAAATGACACCAAACTTAAAATTTTTGGAAAATCAAACACAATTTTTTTTCGAAAATTTTTAAGAGAAAAACACAAAGAGGACACCAAACTTAGAACTTTTACGGATCAAAAAGGGATTAAGGACATGCAAAATCGAAAATTAAAAGAAAAGCAAAAGCATGCAATTGACACCAAACTTAAAATATGAAACTAGACTCAACTAAAAGACTCTAAACCAATAAAAACAAAACGGTCCTAATCTAAGCAACAAGATAAGCCGTCAGTTGTCCAAACTCGAACAATCCCCGGTAACGACGCCAAAAACTTGGTGCACGAAATTGCAATCACACTTTTGCAACTCCGCACAACTAACCAGCAAGTGCACTGGGTCGTCCAAGTAATACCTTACGTGAGTAAGGGTCGATCCCACGGAGATTGTCGGCTTGAAGCAAGCTATGGTTATCTTGTAAATCTTAGTCAGGATATCAGAAATTATCAGGATTGATTGTGAAAAGCAAAAAAACATGAAATAAGTACTTGTTATGCAGTAATGGAGAATAGGTTGAGGTTTTGGAGATGCTCCATCTTCTGAATCTCTGCTTTCCTACTGTCTTCTTCATCAAACACGCAAGGCTCCTTCCATGGTAAGCTGTATGTAGGGTTTCACCGTTGTCAGTGGCTACCTCCCATTCTCTTAGTGGAAATGTTCAACGCACCCTGTCACGGCACGGCTATCCATCTGTCGGTTCTCAATCAGGCCGGAATAGAATCCAGTGATTCTTTTGCGTCTGTCACTAACGCCCCGCCTTCAGGAGTTTGAAGCTCGTCACAGTCATTCAATCATTGAATCCTACTCAGAATACCACAGACAAGGTTTAGACCTTCCGGATTCTCTTGAATGCCGCCATCAGTTCTAGCTTATACCACGAAGATTCTGGTTAAAGAATCCAAGAGATATCTACTCAATCTAAGGTAGAACGGAGGTGGTTGTCAGGCACGCGTTCATGGTTGAGAATATGATGAGTGTCACGGATCATCGCATTCATCCGAGTTAAGAACAAGTGATATATTAGAACGGAAGCAAGCATGATTGAATAAGAAACAGTAGTAATTGCATTAATCCATCAAGACACAGCAGAGCTCCTCACCCCCAACCATGGGGTTTAGAGACTCATGCTGTGGAAGGTACACAAAGAAACGTGTAAAGTGTCATGAGGTGCCGATACAATGTCTAAAGATCCTATTAATAGTGAACTAGTAATCCTAAGGTTTACAGAAATGAGTAAATGACAGAAAAATCCACTTCCGGGCCCACTTGGTGTGTGCTTGGGCTGAGCGTTGAAGCTTTCATGTGTAGAGACCTTTTTTGGAGTTAAACGCCAGCTTTCATGCCAGTTTGGGCGTTTAACTCCAAGTTTTATGCCAGTTCCAGCGTTAAACGCTGGAAATTCTGAGGCTGATTTTCCACGCCGGTTTGGGCCATCAAATCTTGGGCAAAGTATGGACTATTATACATTGCTGGAAAGCCCAGGATGTCTACTTTCCAATGCCGGTGAGAGCGCGCCAATTGGACTTTTGTAGCTCCAGAAAATCCACTTCGAATGCAGGGAGGTCAGAATCCAACAGCATCTGCAGTCCTTTTCAGTCTCTGAATCAGATTTTTGCTCAGGACCCTCAATTTCAGCCAGAAAATACCTGAAATCACAGAAAAACACACAAACTCATAGTAAAGTCCAGAAAAGTGAATTTTAACTAAAAACTAATAAAAATATACTAAAAACTAACTAGATCATACTAAAAACATACTAAAAACAATGCCAAAAAGCGTACAAATTATCCGCTCATCACAACCCATACTCATGTTTCAACCTTGTATTTTAATTCTTTCATGTGTGCATTGATCTTTGAATTCTGAATTTAACATTGGTGTAATTTTGTCCCCTTATTTATTGATTTTTTTTTGAATAAATAAAGCTTATCAATGCACATAGATTTTTCATTCTTATATTTTCACATGAGTAGGTATCCAAATTTCCTTTAAATTTTCATGACACATTCCCTTAACAACTTTTGTTCCCACAATTTCCCATACTTAACTAGCACACACAATTCTATCTTAAGCTAACCAAAGATTCAATTTGGGATATGCAATTGTTTTTCAGCTTAAGGTTAGTAATGTGGTAAAATATAAAACAAATGGGGTTTTAAAGGCTCAAAGTGGTTAACAAGGGTAATTGAAAAAGGTAGGCTTGATTTGGATAAGTGAGTTTAAACAAATATTGGCCTCAATCATGTGCAAGCATGTAAATATAATAAATATTGGACATATAAGATAAAACAAAATATAGATTACAATCATATAGAAGTAAACACACAAGAATAAAATAATTATGGTTAAATAATGTAACCATACATAAAGGCTCAAATCTTTCACAGGTTGTGTGTTCTTTAGCTCAAACATCATGTTCCAAATACAACTCAAGCAGATTTATCATAAAAATTTTGAAAAATTAGTGAAATTTTGTTCCAAAGATAGATTTTTAAAAGAAACTTATTGTCTTTTCAATCAAGTAGAACATGCATGCAACTATCCTAACCTATGCAATTTATTCTATTCTATAAAAGAAAGAAAAATCTAACTAAAATATCCTAATTATTGGTGTCAGAGAAGAGAATTTACCTCCGAAAGTCAGGTACTGACCGACCTCCCCACACTTAAGGCTTTGCACCGTCCTCGGTGCCATCTGTCAGGAACAGGGGTGGGCTAGTGGCAGTATCTCCACAGTCGGGATCATCATGGCTCCCGGTGCTGGTAAAAGAAGTGGAGTCCGGGGTGTCTGAGTCTCTGAAGCGTCCCTTGAGTAGCTCCTTGAGGTGTTTGAATCAGCGCTCGTTACGGCGCTCTCTCATCTTTGCTATCTGTTCATGCCGATCCAACTTTTCAAGTATCTGCTGGAGCAGTTTCTCAGTGGTAGATGCTTGTGGTGTTGAAGAAGGAATATCTTCAACCGGCTCAGTAGGCTGGCTTGTAGTGGCTGCTGAAAGTCTGAGGTATTTCCCGTTAGGGACATATTGATCATCCCGTGGAAGCATGGCTTTGGTGTCCCCAGCTCTGCAGGAGACTCCGGCTGCTGAGACAAGATTGAGACCAAGGCGGGGAAAGGTAAGTTGCCCGCAATTTGTACATGCTCCATAGCATGCTGGATGTGTCTTGAGAGATCCAGAGGTTGGTCTGTAAGGATGCACCATAGTAGAACAGCCATGTCCGCAGTGAAGGAGGACTCATGAATGCTTGGAAAGACGTAATGGGACATGATCTGTGCCCATACGCGAGCCTCCAAGGTAAGTGCGGAAGCCAAGATTCCCTTAGGGCGGGTGCGGTGGTATCCGTAGATCCAACAGCTGCCAGGTAAAGCGATGACTCCGAGAACGGAGTCCCAGTCAAATTGGTATCTTTGGCGCTGAAGGGTGGCTTCTTGAAAAGCGTCCATTCCTGCTGGAATAGGGGGAAGACTCAGAACTTGCTGAATGGCCTCTTCTGTGATGGGGACTTGCTTCTTCCGGACATAAACAGACTGCAGGGTTGGTATGTAGAAGTTGGAGTAGAACTCAACTACCCAAGAAAGATTGACCTGCCTTGGCTGTCTCCGTAGGAAACCCCATTGTCTTTGCTCAATTTGCAGCTCAACAAAGGTGGCAATATTGGACGAGAGGATAAGAAGGTATTCATTGTTATAGTTCCTTTTTGCTAGGATAGGGAACATCTGCTCACAGTAGCGATTGGGAAATCGCGCAGTGTCCTTTGCTGGAAAGGCTTTCTCCTTGTCGTCAACCTTTATTATCCTCTTAACTCTTTTTGTTGAGGGCTTGACTGCGGTTGAAGAAGGCTCTGCCACTAATGCTATTTTAGTTCCTCTTCTTGCTGGTGGTTTGGAAGTAGCTTTCTCTTTTCCTTTCTTGGTGGCCATCCTGAAAGAAGGGAAGAGAAAGGAAATTAAATTCAAAGAGATAGAGCAAGGAAGAGGGTAATGTAAGTGATAGTCAAAATGGCATTAATGTGAAAAGCTCATCAATGGAAATATAGCAAGTGCATGTAGGACAATGGAATGCAAGAGGTTTATTGGCATGCAGACAAAGGCATGAGTAGCATATATCAAACATTCAATGTCCAATTTAGGTTACCATTTATAACAAACTAACTATCACGTTTGTATTGACAATTAAATTTAATTAATAAAATATGAAAGGGAATTTGTGAAAAGCAAGCATTGCAGAGTAGAGTAAAGTAATGTAGAAAAGTGCATAGTGCTATATGGGCTTTTTCACAAACACATGGCATGCATGGTAAACAAGATATAAAAAGTATGAAATTGAACATGCAAGCAATCCCTTAAATAGGAGAAAAATAATTGTGAAACAATTTGCAATAATCCACAAGCATATAATGAGGAATGATGACTCAAAAGGTTTCTAACACCATGTAAAAGGAAAAGAAGAAGAAGGAAAAATAAAGATTTGAAAAGAAAAAGAAAAGAAAAAGAAAATAATAATATATATACATAATATAATAAGAATGATAGAAAAGAGAAGAAGGAAGAAGAAGGTAAAACCTTGTTAATGGTGGTGAGAGAGATAGAGAGTGAAAGGTGAGGTAGAAGGGGAAGGGGAAAGAAGAAGGAATGAGGGAAAAGAAAAATTAGGATTTGGAGGAAAGAAAGATAAGATAATTTTGCAACTGAAGTTGAGCTGTGCGGCACATGCGACGCGGCCGCGGAAGGCACGCGTTCGCGTGAGTGCGCATCAGGAAAGGGGACGCGATCACATCTGTCACGCGGTCGCGTGACCTATGTTGTGCTGCTAGCGCGAGTGCAGCCTCGCTCCAGCACAACTCTCTGTTCAATATAATTCAATTGCCAAATTAAGGTGACGCGATCGCGTGGGTCATGCGATCGCGTGAGTGTGCATCAGAAATTAATTGACGCGGCCGCATCGGCAACGCGGTCGCGTGACAAGGATTGTGCTTCTAGCACCAATCCAGCACCACTCTCGCACAATATAGCATTGTGCACCCTTTGACGTCGAAAATGTGGGGCACGCGGTCGCGTGGGAGGCCATGATTTCCATGCGATGCGGTCGCGTCAGCGACACGGTCGCGTCAGCGACGCGGTTGCGTGGAATAATGTGTGCCTTTGGCATGACTCCAGCGCTGCTCCTGCGTAACTTTCTGTTCATTTTTATTTTTCTTTACTCCCCCTGCCACGCGGACGCGTTGCTGGTGCGATCGCGTCGCGCGGCGAATTTTTTTTTTTTTTAAGAAAAGATAAAGACATGTAATTGAAAGAGCACGAAAGCACTAATAAAGAGAAGAGTTATTTAAAGAAGAAAAACTAAAAGTGAAGAAAAGAACGATCATACCGTGGTGGGTTGTCTCCCACCAAGCACTTTGCTTTAACGTCCGTAAGTTGGACGCTCCACTAGCTCAATCTGTTGCTCTGTGGGAATCTTCCTGGCGGAAGATCTCAAGCTCCTTGCTTTTCTGCACCTTCTCACCATGGTATAGCTTCAGGCGGTGTCCATTAACCTTAATAAGTCCAGAACTTGAAGGATGGCTTAGGTGATAAACTCCGTACGGTTCAGCCTTCTCTATTCTGTATGGACCTTCCCATTTTGATCTCAACTTACCGGGCATGAGCCTCAGTCGAGATTTGTAAAGGAGAACAAAATCTCTAGGTTGGAACTCTCTCTTCTTGATGTTTTGATCATGCACAGCTTTCATCTTTTCCTTGTATATTCTGGTGTTCTCATAAGCTTCTAGGCGAAGGTTCTCCAGTTCCTGCAGTTGCAACTTTCTTTCAGCTCCAGCATTCTCAATCCCCATGTTGCACTCTTTAACTGCCCAGAAGGCTCTGTGTTCGATTTCAACTGGGAGATGACAAGCTTTTCCATAGACTAAGCGGTAGGGACTCATCCCAATGGGTGTCTTGTATGCTGTTCTATATGCCCATAGTGCATCTTGTAGTCTGGTGCTCCACTCTTTTCTGTGAGGCTTTACTATCTTTTGCAAGATACGTTTAATTTCTCTGTTTGACACCTCGGCTTGCCCATTAGTTTGGGGATGGTAAGTTGTTACAACTTTATGGATTATCCCATGCTTCTTCATCAATCTTGTTAGTCTCCTGTTACAAAAATGGGTGCCTTGATCGCTCACGATCGCTCGCGGTGATCCAAAGCGGCATATAATATGGTTTCACAAAGGAAACAACAGTGTTAGCATCATCAGTGCGGGTAGGAATTGCTTCCACCCATTTGGAAACATAATCTACAGCTGCCTTGGATCGCTCACGATCGCTCGCGGTGATCCAAAGCGGCATATAATATGGTTTCTCACAAAGGAAACAACAGTGTTAGCATCAGTGGGTAGGAATTGCTTCCACCCATTTGGAAACATAATCTACAGCTAACAATATATAAAAAATCCACTAGAATTTGGAAATGGACCCATGAAGTCAATGCCCCAAACATCAAAATTCATAGAAAAGCATATATTGTTGAGGCATCTCATCCCTCTTGGATATGTTACCAAATTTCTGGCATGGGTGACAAGATTTACAAAACTCAGCAGCATCTCTAAAAAGAGTAGGCCACCAGAATCCACAGTCTAAGATCTTTCTAGCTGTTCGTTGGGGGCCAAAATGTCCTCCACTTTCAGATGAGTGACAGGCCTCTAAAATGGACTGGAATTCTGATTGAGGTACAAACGTCTAATTATCTGGTCAGCGCCATCTCCATAAATATGGGTCATCCCATGTATAATATTTAGACTCGCTTTTCAGCTTGTCTCTTTGATGTTTAGAAAAATGTGGAGGAAATGTGCGGCTAACTAAATAATTAGCAATAGGTGCATACCAAGGGACTACCTCAGATACTGCTTGCAAGTTGTCAAAAGGAAAATTATCATCTATAGGAGTAGAATCATTCTTAATAGTTCAAGGCGACTCAAGTGGTCTGCTACTAAATTTTGATTACCACTCCTATCCTTGATTTCTAAATCAAATTCTTGTAACAGCAGTATCCAACGTATAAGTCTTGGTTTGGATTCCTTTTTAGCCAATATACTTTAGAGCTGCATGGTCCGAATACACTACTACTCTAGTACCAAGTAAATAAGCCCAGAATTATCCAGAGCAAAAACAATAGCAAGTAGCTCTTTCTCAGTAGTAGTATAATTGGACTGGGCAGTGTCTAAAGTCTTAGACGCATAGGCAATAACAAAAGGATTCTTACCTTCACGCTGAGCCAGCGCTGCTCCCACTGCATGGTTGGAAGCATCGCACATGATTTCAAATGGCTGGCTCCAGTCGGGTCCTCCACATTGGAGCTTGAGTTAGAGCAGTCTTTAGCTTATCAAATGCTTGTTTGCAATCTCACTGAACTCGAATCATATCCTTTTGTAGTAATCTGGATAAGGGAAGTGCCACCTTACTAAAGTCTTTAATAAATATCCGTAGAAACCTGCATGGCCAAGGAACGAACGGACTTCCCTCACAGAAGAGGGGTAAGGTAAACTAGAAATAACATTCACCTTTGCTGGGTCTACAGAAATGCCATTATTAGATACCACATGTCCCAATACAATCCCTTGCTTTACCATAAGTGGCATTTTTCGAAATTCAATACAAGGTTTATATTAATACATCTATCTAATACTCTAGATAATCCATCTAAGCAAAGGTTAAAAGAATCACCATAAACGCTAAAATCGTCCATAAAAACTTCCATACAGTCCTCAATAAGATCAGAGAAAAGACTCATCATACACCTTTGGAAAGTAGCTGGTGCATTGCACAAGCCAAAGGGCATTCTCTTATAAGCGTAGGTCCCAAAAGGACATGTAAAAGTAGTTTTTTCCTGATCCTCAGGAGCTATATGAATCTGGAAATAACCTGTGTAACCATCTAAAAAGCAATAATGTGATTTACCTGACAGGCGATCCAGCATTTGATCAATGAATGGAAGTGGGTAGTGATCCTTACGAGTAGCTTGGTTGAGACGCCTGTAATCAATGCAGACTCTCCAAGCATTCTGAACTCTAGTTGCTATGAGCTCTCCATGCTCATTCTTCACGGTAGTGACTCTGGGCTTCTTGGGCACCACTTGTACTGGGCTTACCCATTCACTGTCTGAAATGAAATATATGATACCGGCCTCCAATAGTCTGGTCACTTCCTTTTTGACAACTTCCAAGATGGTAGGATTCAATCTTCTTTGTGGTTGACGGACAGGTCTTGCTTCCTCTTCTAAAAATATTCTGTGCTCGCATATTTGAGGTTTGATTCCCACTATGTCTGCCAAACTCCACCCAATTGCCTTCTTATGCTTCCTCAGCACATCAAGTAGCTGTTCTTCTTGTTGAGAAGTCAGTTCTCTTACAATAATAACCGGAAGCTTCTGCTCATCCTCAAGGTAAGCATATTTGAGATGTGGAGGGAGAGGTTTCAATTCTAAGTTTTGATCATGGGTAGGCTCTGGGTTATCTGGGGCTTGTGAAAATGGCGAAGTGTCCTCATTGTCAATTAAGAGGGTCCTCACACTTGGACCTTGTCCAGTGTGCCTTTCTTCAAACTCTTCCTTTTGAACTTCAGCCACACTTTCGTCTATGACATCACACTGGAAGATAGAACGATCTTCTGGGGGGTTGTCAATGACTCCATTCAGATTGAAGATTACTATGCGGCCATCTATTTCAAAGGAGTATGTCCCTGAAAAAGCATCCAATTTGAATTTTGATGTCTTCAGGAATGGTCTTCCAAGTAGGATTGATGATGGCTTATCTGAATCATTATGGGGCATCTCCAAGATATAAAAATCAGTGGGAAATGTGAGCCCTTTAATGTTCACCAAAACATCTTCAGCAACTCCAGCCACTGTAATAATGCTTTTATCTGCTAATACAAAACGAGCTGCCGACCTTTTTAAGGGAGGGAGCCTTAAAACATCATATATAGACAAAGGCATTATACTGACACATGCTCCTAAATCACACATGCAATCATAAATTACTACACAACCAATAGTACAACTAACAATGCAAGGACCTGGATCACTACATTTTTCAGGTAATCCTCCCATTAAAGCAGATATAGAACTACCTAAAGGAATAGTTTCTAATTCATTAATTTTGTCTATATGGATACATAAGTATTTTAGAAACTTTGCATATTTAAGTACCTGCTGAATAACATCAAAAAGGGGAACAGTTACCTCAACCTTTTTGAATATTTCTACCATTTTAGGATCAGGTTCCAGCTGCTTCCTAGGCTTCCTTGCAAGTTGTGGAAATGGAATGGGAGTAGTGTTTTCTATGGTGCCTGCACCTTTTTGTGCTTCTTCCTGTGGTTGAGCTATCTCTTCTTCAGCTATGTCCTGTATATCCTCTTTCTCTTCAACATCTTCGATTTCTACCACCTCTTCAGCTGAGGCGTATTCTGGTGAGCTTGGTTCCTCTTGATTCCTCTCCTGAAGTGTGGTTCCGGACCTCAGGGTGATGGCATTAATGCCTCCCTTTGGATTGGGTATTGGTTGAGAGGGGATTCCAGTGGTGCTTGAAGGTTGGTTACTAGAATTTTGTGCTGAACCAAGTTGTCATAAAAGGTTGCAGAGTAGAGGTGAAACCATTCAGACTGGCGTTAATACTGTTCACGATGGTATTTTCCATGGCCAGTTGTCTTTTCTCAAAAGCTTGTAATAAATCTTCATTAGAAGATACAGAAGAATGAGTTAATTGAGAGGTTTGCTGCTGATTGTTCGGTGGTCCTTGGTTTTGCCTCAGGTGAGGTGCTCGGTAAGGTTGATTTTGCTGCCTGTTGTTGTAATTATTCCACCTCTGGTTTGAACTATCCTGCCATCCATGGTTATTATTTCCACTTTGATTGTACCCTTGGTTGGGGCGGTCATAGAAGTTGTGAGTGGATGCCACCATGTTGTCTTCTTGTTGGAGCCGCAGGCATTCATCAGTGTAATGGCTGTAATCAGCACAAATTTCGCAAATTCTTTGTGGAACTAGTTGTTGGTTTTGCTGCGGTTGAGTTTGCTGAGCTTGTTGATTTAACTGCATTTGCTTTAGTAGGTTGGTCATTTCACAGATGCTTCGATTTAGAGCAGCAGTCTCTATGCCAGAAGATACTTCTGCAATGGCCCTTGAACGGCCTTGCTTCTGTCTGTGGTTCCGAGTAGATTCAGCTAAATCACTGATCAATTGCCAAGCTTCATCGGTGGTCTTGTACTTCTTCATAGACCCATTGCTGGCACTTTCCAATGTGGTCTTATCTTGGGGCCTCATACCTTGTGTGACATAGCTGAGTAGCACGATCTTGTCAATCATGTGGTGGGGGCATGCTTCCAGAAGATTATTGAAGCCCTCCCAGAATTCAAAGAGAGTCTCATTGTCATCCTGAACAATTGTAGAGATATCCTTCCTCAGTTTATCAGTAACTTCAGATGGAAAGAATTTCTCCAGAAACTCCTTTCTGAGTGTATCCTAGTTGGATACATTTGCTAGAGGTTGAGTGTAGTACCACTCTCGTGCTTTTCCCTCAAGAGAGAACAGAAAAGCTTTCAGCAGAATTGAAGTTTCATCAGTGCCATCACGCCTGACAGTAGAACAGGCTGCCTGGAAATCTCTCAAGTGCTTAATAGGCTCTTGAGCAGGTAGGCCATGAAACTTGGGCATCAAATTTAGCAGTGCGGTCTTTATTTCAAAATCCGTAGCTACCGCTGGATGATGCGCTTGAAATGGTTGCATTGTAAAATTAGGAGCTCCTTCCTCCTGAATGGTAACTCTTCTAGCTGCCATGTTTTCTGCACGTAAAACAACCGAATCAGTGGAACGGGGGCTGGTTTCTTCCTCAGATTCACTTTCAGATACGCCCTTAGAGCGGACTAACCTACGCTATTCTCGCCTTATTCGTGAAATTGTTCTTTCAATTTCAGAATCGAATATTAGCAAGCGCGGATCAGGAAGTGAACGTGTCATTTGATGGAAGAAACATGCAGCTCATAGTAGCAAAATTAAATAAAATACAAGTAAATAAATTCTAATTAATAAAATTAGCACTCTATTGCAACTCCCCGGCAATGGCGCCAAAAATTGATGGAGTGCAGAAGCTGGTGAATTAAAAATTTATTTAAATGGTTACGTTGCAAATATAGTTCTTAACTCACCGAAAATCTGCCTATCAATTTAGAAATATGTCACAGAAAGTTTAAATTAAAATTACTGGGAGTTTTAAGTCCCAGGTCATCTCCCAACGAGTTGCAGAAAAGTGTGCTGTTTTATTAATCAGATATTCCAAGAAGTTGAGCTAAGTAAATTGGAATTTAAATTGAGGAATTTTAAATAATATAAATAAAAGCCTTGAGTGGGAATTGATTGGTAAGAATCTCTATCATTGATGGTGTGATTGTAAGATTAATTTATAATTAATAGTTTTTCTGTTTGGTTATCCCTTACTAGGTAAGGGAAAGTCAAACAAGTGGGAATGCCAGATCTGTTCACAAGTTGCAACCCACTTAGTTCAAAGGGATTGGCGTCGGTGACAGGATAGCAATCCAACATTTAACCCAATTACAAATTTTTCCTTCAATCCTTCTGTTCCGAGGGTTACCTGAAACTGTAGCTCGGTCGTCTGACAAGGCCCGAGGTGGGGGGTCTGTGACCCGAGCTTGATGTGTTGAACGGCGGGGGGTGTACCTGCAAAGACACTCCGATGCTTAAGTTAGCAGGGGTCCAAGCAGATATCAAGTAGAATTAGAGTATGAGTTATACCTGGGTGCTCCAGTGTATTTATAGTAGTTGGCTATGATCTTCCCTGGATAAGATATTCTTATCTTATCTTATCTTCTGGGAGTCTTATCTTTATCTTTGTGGAACCGCCTTTCCCAGGCCCTTTCGGCCTTTAGGTTTTGGGCTTAGTTCCTTCTGATGGGCCTTCTTTGGCCTATTTGTCCGAGGTCCGACCTCGGGCTTGAGCCTTGAGGCGAGGTCGGACTCTCGATCAGCTTGCCGAGTTTGGAGAGCTCGGTCAGGGTATGAACAGTGCCCCTGCCTGAGTTCGTCTTTTGGAGAGGTCGAGCTCGGGCATTTAGTAGCTTTTTGAATTTTGAAAACGGTCGTTTCAGCATTTATTGCTTGTTACCGTTTCTTCCTCGATTTCCGTGCGGCGTTCTGTGGAGGGTTTATATTTGCCCCTTTCTTTGTTTTATTCTTTCACTTTTCTTTTCGAACGTCTTACTTTTTTGTTTTGTCTTCTCCGGTTTCTTTTCTGCAAGCGACTTCTTTATTTGGGGTTTTCTTTTCGCGCCGTTTCTTGCTGTCGTCTCATCGGAGCTCGTCGCTTTCTCCTTATCTTCCAGGTTTTGCTTTTCGCCTTTTACTTTTATTGTGCTTGGGTTGCCCCGGAAAGAGGCGCCGCCATTTGTTTTGCTCGCATGGGGGGGGCTCTTTCGGTTGCCACTTTAAAAGAACTTCTTCTTGCTTCTGCTGAATTTGCTTTTGTCTGCATGTCATGTGATTTGTTGGCTTGCTGTCTGTATTTTTCTTTGTAGGCAAGATTTTTTATGTCTCGAAAGGTGTTTCAAGCAATGTCGACCAATTCCGAGTGGTCTAGGTTGGGTAGATCCTGCCCCTTTAAAGGTTCCGTCTGTTGTAGATTCTGAATATCTGAATAGGTTCCGTAGGGAGTGTAGTATTTGTGAGAATAGGGAGTCTGAGCGTGATTATGAGTTGGTAGCCCCGGAGTCCGAAGAGGGTGTGTTTTCCGCCTTTAGAGAGTTCCGAGAAACTATTCTTCTATGCCTACGACTGTTTCTTCTCAAAGCTAGGTGTCCGACTTCCCTTTACCGAGTTGGAGTCCGAGGTCCTTTGGTCTTGTAACCTTGCCCCTACAGCTCCATCCAAACTCTTGGGCGTTTTTAAGCTTTTCCAACTTTATGTCAGATTTTGGGTGTCTCTCCTTCTGTTTCTCTTTTCGTATCTGTTTGTTCTGACGAAACCAGGGTCGGGTGGGGGGAAGGTGTCTTGGGTCTCCTTTAGGGCAAACGCCGGAAAGAAGTTCTGTACCTTGTATGATGAGTCTTTCCACGATTTCAAGAATTACTATTTCAAAGTCCGGGCTGTGGGAGATGTCCGACCTTTCTTTTAGATGAGAGTGGGGAGCCTTCTTTCCCTCTTAGTTGGCAAGAGAGTGTAGTGTCGGTCAAGTACACTTTTGAGAGTCTAGATGAAGTGGAACAGGCTTTTGTTGGTGTGTTGAGCAGTCTATGGGGTCGGGCACCTCACTTGGATACGAAGAAATGTGGGAGATCCAAGCCTTCTCCGTTCCGAGTTAGGTAGTTCCCGACCTCCTTTTGAGATTTTATTTTCGTGTTTGGCTTTCGTTTTGGTTTTCTGTTTCGTGATAGTCTCCTTCTTTTGTTTCTGCAGAGATGTCTTCTCAGGCTGATTCCATGAAGTTTCTTCGTCGGGCGAAGAAGTCTGCGGCCGCTCGGAATGTTGAGGCCGAGGCTTCTGCCCGACCTTCTCCACAGAAGACTACCACAGGTCCCCAGACTCGGTCGAAGACCATTCCAACCCCTCAGTTTCGGGCTGTAGCTCAGGATCCTCCGTCCTCCGACCCGGTCAGCTTTCTCCGAGCTCGACCTCGGGTCCTCCCCCCAAGAAGCAGAAGACCGCCCAAGAGATTCCCGGCTTTAATGACAAGGATTTTGACGCTCTTAGTTGGGTTGAGCAGCACATTCTCCCCAAAGCTATATTTCTACTGATGATGCGTCTATGGACATCACTTTCAGTACATGGCGCGGAGCTGTGTTCGGATGGCTAGCCTTCATGCCGCTATTGCCCGTGAGTTCAAGAAAGCTCCTCTCGGGGAGACCAGCTCCCGACTTGAGAAGGCCCGTTCGAGCTTGACAAGATTAGTCAGCTGAAGGATGCCAGGATTGCCGAGCTGGAGGAGTCTTTGGAGGATGAAAAGACTAAGGCTACCGCGGCTGTGGCGGCGGCGAAGGCGTCGGAGGAAACGGCGAGGGTGGCGACGGAGAATTATTCTAAGCTGCACGCTGAGCTTCAGGAGACGAAGGAGAAGCTGCAGTCGGCTCGGGATGATTACTATGAGCTGGAGGATAATGTGGCCAAGGTATGGATGCTATGTTTTGCAAACTTAAGGGATCAGGTCCGGGTTCTTGCTCCCGACCTGAATTTGACCCTATTCAGCACTGATAACATAGTTGTGGAGGGAAAGATTGTTCCAGCTCCTGCCGAGGATGAGGTCCCGGCGTCCGATCCCCAGGCCCCAGTCTGATCCCGAGGTGCTGGTTGAGAACCCGCCCTCACCTTTGGCTGTGGATAGGTCGGGTGTGGAGGTTTCAAGTCGGGATGACGGTGCTGTTTGATGCAGTCCCCGTTTCTGTTTTGATGCGGAGACCGGCAAGTATACCCTTGGTCCTTTGTGATCTTTTCTTGGTGGTTGGCCCGGCCTGTGGGTTTATGTTTTTCGCCAACACTTTGAACATTTATTTTACTACTCTGTAGCTTTATTATGTCATGTTTTGTGTTTTTTGCTTTCTCGTATTCGCTTTCGTGCTTTTAGTTGTTTTTGGATAACAACTTTTAGCTAGCGATTTTGATGTCTCGTACTCGCTTTTTGCTTTTTAGTTGTTTTTGGATAACAACTTTTAGCTAGCGGTTTGATGTCTTGTACTCGCTTTTTTGCTTTTTAGTTGTTTTTGGATAACAACTTTTAGCTAGCGGTTTGATGTCTTGTACTCGCTTTTTTGCTTTTTAGTTGTTTTTGGATAACAACTTTTAGCTAGCGGTTTGATGTCTTGTACTCGCTTTTTTGCTTTTAGTTGTTTTTGGATAACAACTTTTAGCTAGCGGTTGATGTCTTGTACTCGCTTTTTTGCTTTTTAGTTGTTTTGGATAACACTTTTAGCTAGCGGTTTGATGTCTTGTACTCGCTTTTTTGCTTTTAGTTGTTTTTGGATAACAACTTTTAGCTAGCGGTTGATGTCTTGTACTCGCTTTTTTGCTTTTTAGTTGTTTTTGGATAACAACTTTTAGCTAGCGGTTTGATGTCTTGTACTCGCTTTTTTGCTTTTAGTTGTTTTTGGATAACAACTTTTAGCTAGCGGTTTGATGTCTTGTACTCGCTTTTTTGCTTTTTAGTTGTTTTTGGATAACAACTTTTAGCTAGCGGTTTGATGTCTTGTACTCGCTTTTTTGCTTTTTAGTTGTTTTTGGATAACAACTTTTAGCTAGCGGTTTGATGTCTTGTACTCGCTTTTTGCTTTTTAGTTGTTTTTGGATAACAACTTTTAGCTAGCGGTTTGATGTCTTGTACTCGCTTTTTTGCTTTTTAGTTGTTTTTGGATAACAACTTTTAGCTAGCGGTTTGATGTCTTGTACTCGCTTTTTTGCTTTTTAGTTGTTTTTGGATAACAACTTTTAGCTAGCGATTTTTGCTTCTCGTTCCCGCTTTTTTGCTTTTTAGTTGTTTTTTGGTCAACAACTTTTAGCTAGCGTTTTCTCGAGGTCTTAGTTCTGTGCCGTTTCAGGCTTTCTTTCTTGGGTCCGAGTTTGTTCTCGGACCTCGGGATCCTTTAGTACCTCCTTTAATTAGGTCCGACTTCGTGGTTTGGTCGGCCTTTTTAAGTTATTTTGTAACGTCTTTTTGTTCGGCTTTTCCAGCCGTTTTAGAGTTACTTTTATAACTTCTCACATTAATTTGAACCTCGTCGCTTCATCTTTGCCGGCCTTGTATGGCCTTTGGCAAATGATTTTTTGCGTTTTGTCGAGCATAAATTAATGCGCCTTGGTGGGGTACTTTTTAGGATATGCTTCATAACGAGAAAGAGAAAATAAAGAAATTTGGTTAGTATTAAAGGAAATATGTACAAAGTTTTTACCCTTTTTTACTACGGGTGTCCTACTTAACCGGGTGGCTCATTAAAAAACCCTCGTGGGGAAAAAGAGTACACCTCGGGTTTAAGTTTACTCTAGCTAGTACCGTCTTAGGTTACAGGCGTGCCAGGCTCTGGGCAGCTCCTTGCCTTCTAGGTCGGAGATCTTGTAGTAGCCTGTCCCTAAGACTTCTGTTACCTTGTATGGCCCCTTCCAATTCGCAGCTAGCTTTCCTTCTCCCGATTTTTGTGTTCCGATGTCGTTTCGGATTAGAATCAGGTCGTGAGTGGAGAAGCTTCGTTTTATCACCTTTTGGTTGTATCTGAGGGCCGTTCGTCGTTTTAAGGCTTCTTCTTTGATCCGGGCTCTTTCTCGGACCTCGGGTAGGAGGTCGAGCTCTTCCTTTTGTGCCCGAGGATTGTTTTCTTCGTTGTAGAAGATGGTTCTGGGTGATCCCTCATCTATTTCGACGGGAATCATTGCCTCCATTCCGTAGGCTAGTCGGAATGGGGATTCTCCCGTTGTAGAGTGCGGGGTTGTCCGATATGCCCATAATACCTGGGGGAGTTCGTCGGCCCATGCCCCTTTGGCTTCTTGGAGTCTTCGTTTCAATCCAGCCAAGATGACTTTATTTGCAGCCTCTGCTTGTCCATTGGCTTTGTGGGTGCTCGACCGATGTGAACTGCTGTTTGATTTTCAGCTCGGACACCAAGTTCTGAAAACTTGTGTCTGTGAACTGTGTTCCATTGTCTGTTGTGATGGAATAGGGGACTCCGAACCTCGTGACAATGTTTTTGTATAGGAATTTACGGCTTTTCTGAGCCGTAATGGTGGCTAAGGGTTCGGCTTCGATCCACTTTGTAAGTAGTCGACCCCTACTATGAGGGTTTTGACTGCCCCGGGCCTTGTGGAAACGGGCCGAGTAGGTCGAGTCCCCATTCGCGAAGGGCCATGGTGCTGTGATGCTTATGAGGTCTTCGGGCGGTGCTTTGTGAAAATTGGCGTTTTTGGCAGGGGGGACATATTTTCAAGTCCGCCGTGTCTCTTTGTATGGTTGGCCAGTAGAACCCGGCTCTGACTATTTCTTGGATAGGGCCCGCTCCGAGGTGGTTCCCACACATTCCTTTGTGGACTTCTTCGAGGACGCTTTTTGTTTCTGAGGTCGGGACGCACCTTAGGAGGGGATTTGCGAATCCTCTTCTGTATAACACGTCGTGGATTAGCGTGTAATTCTGGCGTCCTTTGTAAGCCTTTTAGCTTCTCTTTTTTCAGCGGGGAGTTCCCGACTTTAGGTAGTTGAGTATGGGGGTCATCCATCCTTGTTGTTGGTCGGATATGTTCAGTATTTCTTCCTCTCTTAGTACGGACGGAGATTGTAGAGTTTCTTGGAGGAGACTTCTATTGTTTCCTCCGGGCTTGGTGCTAGCAAGTTTTGAGAGGGCGTCGGCTCGGCATTTTGCTCCCGGGGTATGTGCTGATTCGTATTTCCGGGAAGTGCTGCAATTGTGCCTGTGTTTGGTCCAGGTATTTTTTCATAGTAGGATCTTTGGCCTGGTAACTTCCGTTTACTTGTGATGTGACCTGGGAGTCGCTGAAAATTGTGATCCTCTCTGCTCCGACCTCTTTGGCTAGCTTTAGTCCTAGTAGGGCCTCGTACTCGGCTTGGTTATTTGAGGCCTGGAACTCGAATTTTAGGGATAGCTCTATCCGTGTTCCTTGATCGCTTTCGAGTATGACACCGGCTCCGCTCCCTGCCTTATTTGAGGACCCGTTGACATATAAATTCCATGAGAGTGGGGTCCCTGGGGTCTCGGTGTATTCTGCTACGAAGTCGGCTAGATACTGGGACTTTATGGCAGTTCGGGCTTCGTAGTGGAGGTCGAACTCAGACAGCTCCACCGCCCATTGTAGGATTCGTCCTGCCATGTCTGTCTTTTGTAGGATGTGTCTCATCGGTTGGTTTGTCCGGACTTTGATGGTGTGGGCTTGAAAGTAGGGACGGAGCCTTCGAGCTGTGAAGACTAGCGCGTAGGCGAATTTCTCTATTTTCTGATAGTTTAATTCAGCTCCTTGCAGCGCCTTGCTTACGAAATATACGGGGTGTTGCCCCTGGTCGTTTTCTCGTATTAGTGCCGAAGCGACTGCCCGATGTCCGACCGAGAGGTATAGTACGAGTTCTTCTCCTTTTAGAGGTCGGGTTAGGATTGGCTGCCCGAGGAATTCTTTGAATTCTGGAAGGCCTTTTCGCACTCCGGGGTCCACAAGAAGGGTTTCCCTTTCTTTAGGTGAGTAGAGAGGTAGTGACCTTATTGCTGATCCTGCCAAGAATCTTGATAGGGCGGCTAATCTTCCGTTTGTTGTACCTCTTTGACACACGGGCTCTTCATATTGAGTATCGCTTGGCATTTGTCCGGGTTTGCTTCGATGCCTCTTTGAGTCAGCATGAAGCCTAAGAACTTTCCGGCTTCTGCGGCGAAGGTGCACTTTGTCGGATTAAGCCTCATATTGTGTTTTCTGAGGGTACCGAAGATACTACTGAGGTCGGCCACCAAGTTTTTGTCTTCTTGTGTCTTTACTAGCATGTCGTCGACGTATACCTCTAGCTGTAGCCCGATGTGTTCTGAGAACACTTTGTTCATTAGTCTCTGGTATGTTGCCCCTGCGTTCTTCAGCCCGAAGGGCATTACTATGTAGTAGTTTGCCTTTGGGGTTAACGAGGTCTTTTCTTGGTCGGGTCCATACATCGGGATTTGATTATATCCTGAGTACGCATCCATGAAGGAGAGGTATCTGTAGCCCGAAGCTGCGTCGACTAAGCGTCGATGTTTGGTAGTGGATATGGGTCTTTAGGACAAGCTTTGTTGAGGTCTGTGTAGTCGACGCACATCCTCCACTTTCCATTGGGCTTTTTTTTACCAGAACTACGTTACACTGATAGTTTGTGGCACATTAGGTCGGGGCTTATGCCTGGCATATCGGAGGCTTTCCAGGCGAAGAGATCGGAATTCTCCCTTAAGAGGTTTGTGAGCTCCTTTTTTAGGCCTGCCTCGAGGTTGCCCCTATGTTTGTTACTTTCTCGGGTGTGTTCCCGATTTGGACCTTCTCGGTTTCCCCTCCTCGAGGTTGCCCCTATGTTTGTTACTTTCTCGGGTGTGTTCCCGATTTG
This sequence comes from Arachis stenosperma, assembly GCF_014773155.1. Lineage (NCBI taxonomy): Eukaryota > Viridiplantae > Streptophyta > Magnoliopsida > Fabales > Fabaceae > Arachis > Arachis stenosperma. Next base: position 84,454,872 of record NC_080385.1, on the reverse strand, counting down.
GACCTTCTCGGTTTCCCCTTCTGGCTGTGGCCGAAGATCTTCTCGGGTTTGGACTCGCCCGAGTTCTATGGTGTTGACCTCTTTCCCTTTTAGGCTCAGACTTTCGTTGTAGCATCGCCGTGCTAGCTTTTGGTCGCCTTTTAGGGTAGCGATTCCCTTTCGGTAGGAACTTCATGCAGAGGTGTGGGGTCGAGACTATAGCCGCTAGTCTGTTGAGGGTTGGTCGTCGATGAGGGCATTGTATGCTGAAGTGACGTCGACCACAATGTAGTCGATGTTAATGTTTTGGTTTGCTCGCCTTTTCCAAGGTGTGTGTAACGAGATGTATCCCAGGGGTCGAATTGGGGTATCTCCTAGTCCAAATAGGTCGGTGGGATAGGCTTTTAGCTCTTTTCTTCGAGTCCGAGCTTGTCGAAGGCCTCTTTGAACAGGATATCTGCCGAGCTTCCTTGGTCGATCAGGGTTCGATGTAAGTTGGCGTTGGCTAGGATGATGGTGATCACCATAGGGTCGTCGTGTCCGGGTATACCCAAGAGCATCTTCTCGGGTAAACGAGATAGTAGGTAACTCGGCAAGGGGTTGTCTTCTCGGGCTGGTAGACTTCTTTGAGGTGTCTCTTTCGTGAGGATCTGAAGTCCCTCCACCTGCAAAACCCCGTTTATCATGTGTATGTGCCTTTCAGGGTTCGTGGGGTTGGTTCGGTCCGATCTTCGTTGTCTCTCCGCCTTCTCTTTCTGGTTTCTTCATCTTTCTCAGCTATGTATCTGTCGAGTTTTTCCTTCTCTAGCTAGCTTTCTATAACATTCTTCAGGTCGTGGCAGTCGTTAGTAGAATGACCGTAGAGTCATGATATTCACAGTATTCGGACCGATCCCTTCCCGCTCTTTTGTGCTTCAGGGTTTGGGTGGTGGGATCTTTTCGGTGTGGCACACTTCTCTGTAGACGTCTACCAGAGAGACTCGGAGGGGGTGTAGCTGTGGTATTTCCTTGGCTTGTCCGAGCTGGACTCTTCCTTCTTTTTCTGATCCCGATCTCGATCTCGGGACGGGTAGGTTGACTCCTTCCTGGAAGGTTCTCTCAGTCGTGAGGTTTCTTCCATGTTGATATATTTTTTCCGCTCGCTCCTGCACTTCGTACAAGGAGGTCGGGTATCTTTTGGATAGGGATTGGCTAAACGGTCCTTCTCTTAGGCCGTTTGCTAGTCCCATGATGGCTGCTTCTGTGACAAGTGTTGTATGTCCAGGCAGGCTTTGTTGAATCGCTCCATGTACTCTCTGAGAGTTTCTTGGTTGCTTTGTTTGATCCCGAGTAGGCTGGGGGCGTGTTTTGCCTTGTCCTTTTGAATGGAGAACCTTGTTAATTTTTTGGTCAGGTCTTCAAAGCTGGAGATTGATCCTGGCGGTAAGCTGTCGAACCACTTCATGGCTGACTTGGTGAGAGTGGTGGGGAAGGCTTTGCACCGAATTGCGTCGGATGCGTCGACTAAGTACATTCTGCTCCTGAAGTTGCTGAGTGGTGACTTGGATCGGTGGTGCCGTCGTAGAGGTCCATATCTGGTGGTTTGAAGTTTCGCGGTACCTTCTCCTTCATGATCTCTTGTGTGAAGGATCATGATTACTTTCGGAGTGGTGCCGCGTGTTGTCCGATCTTTCAGATTGGCTTCTATCTTTCGTAGTTTTTCTTCTAATTCTCTGCGTTTGCGAGCCTCCCTTCTTAGATCCTGTTCAGTCTCTTTCTGCTTTTTTATGTCCTCTTCGAGTTTCTCAGCCGGCTTTGTTGTGCCCGGACTGTCTCCAGAATCTTCTGACCTCTTTTTCCCTTCCAGGATTTTGTGGATCCTTGTTAGGGAGTGTACCTTTTGGATGATTCTGTTTGTTTCCCCCTGGAGTGTGTGGTGATATAGGGCGGTCTGGTCGTTCTCCGGTGTCAACTTCCTCTTCTTGTTCTGATGTAGGATGGTCATTGTTGGGAGAGTCGTCCGCCATGGTAAAGGGATGACTTCCAGGTCCCCGGCAACGGCGCCAATGTTCCGAGGGTTACCTGAAACTGTAGCTCGGTCGTCTGACAAGGCCCGAGTTATACCTGGGTGCTCCAGTGTATTTATAGTAGTTGGCTGTGATCTTCCCTGGATAAGATATTCTTATCTTATCTTATCTTCTGGGAGTCTTATCTTTATCTTTGTGGAACCGCCTTTCCCAGGCCCTTTCGGCCTTTAGGTTTTGGGCTTAGTTCCTTCTGATGGGCCTTCTTTGGCCTATTTGTCCGAGGTTCGACCTCGGGCTTGAGCCTTGAGGCGAGGTCGGACTCTCGATCAGCTTGCCGAGTTTGGAGAGCTCGGTCAGGGTATGAACACCTTCCAACTCAAGATTTCCTTTTAATCAACTCTCCATCAAGTAATGAAACTACTCACGCATTGTAAATAAAGAATCCATGGCACATGAAAGGGAATTAAAAGAAGACATGATTATTGGAATTGAAATTAAATTAAAAAGAAATAATCCTTGCATTAATTAATCATAAAAGTATCTGAATGACAAAATTGAACATAACAAAGAACATGAATAAAACCAATTTAAGAGAACAAACTAGAATGATGAAGTCTTGATGAGGAATAACTCTTCTCAATGTTCCAATGCTAAGACCAATTGAAAATTAAAATTCTAAAAACTAGAGAGAAAAACCTAAGAGAGTGAAAAACTAGATCTAAAAACTACTCAATGAATGTGTCTCCGTTGTTTCTGCATATTCTCTGACTCTAGTGTGCTGTTCCGGGCCGAAAACTGGGCCGAAATAGGGTCCAAAATCGCTGGTTTCTGATTCTACAGATTATGCAGATCGCGCATGTCACGCGATCGCGTCGTCCATGCGGACGCGTCGCTTGCACTTTTCCTCTTCACGCGTTCGCGTCGTCCACGCTACCGCGTTGCTTGTGCTTTCCAATCCGTGCGGCCGCGCAAGCCATGCGCGTCACTGCGATTTGCTCTCCTTCGCGCGGTCGCGGAGCCATGCGACCACTCACTTTCGCTGGTTATCTCCTCAAATTCTTGTGTTCCTTCCATTTTTGCTAGCTTCCTCTCCAATCTCCGTCTCATTCATGCCCTATAAAGCCTGAAACACTTGACACAGATTACGGCATCGAATGGAATAAAGGAGAATTAAAATTAAATAATTAAAGTCTCTAGGAAGCAATTTTCAAACATGTAATAAATTCAGGAAGGAAATCTAAATGCATGCTAAATTGATGAATAAGTGGGTAAGGATCACGACAAAACCACACAATTAAACACAATATAAACTATAAAATAGTGGTTTATCAGTGGCTTATTGTTAAACCTATTCTGGATTCTTCCACCTTGATTATTACTGCAGCCTTGCTGAGGCTTCTATTGATCCTTCTATGAAAGGTTAGAATGATTCCTCCGTGAAGGATTGTAGGTGTTTCCATAGGGTTATCCCATATAATTCACCTCCTATATCTTGGGTTGGTCAGGATCATAATCTTCTCCTTTTAGAGGAAGCTTTTTGAGTATTGACTTATTGGGTCAGGATCTTGTTCTAAGCCAATATAGCATCCAGAGTGTCTACTTCAAGAACTCTTTTCTTCTGAGCTACCCCATTATTCACAGGGTTTCTCATAGAAATGTACATGAATTGGTTGTTTGCAACCGTCTCAATGAGTTCTCTTGCTTCTGCATGCGTTTTCTTCAAGTGGAGTGATCCACCAGTAGAGCTGGTCAATGATATTTAGGACATCTCAGACAAACCATCATAGAAGATGCCTAGGATAGAGCATTCTGAGAGCATGTCAGGAGATGTATCAGTTTCTCGTATCTTTTCCATGCTTCATAGAGGGATTCACCTTCTTCTTGTCTAAAGGTTTAAACTTTCACTCTGATTTTGCTCATCTTCTAAGGTGGAAAGAACTTGGCCAAGAAAGCATTGATCAATTTTTCCCAAGTGTCTAGGCTTTCTCTAGGTTGAGAGTCCAACCATATCCTAGCTCTGTCTCTAACTAAAAAGGGAAAGAGCATAAGTCTGTAGAATTCAGGATCTACTCCATTGGTCTTAACTGTGTTACAAATCTGCAAAAATTCAGATAGAAACTGATGTGGATCTTCCAGTAGAAGCGCATGGAACTTGCAATTCTGTTACATTAGCGAGACTAATTGAGGCTTAAGCTCAAAGTTGTTTGCTCTAATGGTAAGTATGGAGATACTTCTTCCATAGGAATCAGAAGTTGGTATGGTGTAGTCACCAATAACCTTCTTGCATCTCCTTCATTATTAGGCTCAGCTGCCATGTTTTCATCTTTTTATTCGAAAATCCCTGTGAGGTTTCCTTCGGAGTGTTGTGCTTTAGCTTGTTATAAACGCCTCTTTAAGGTCCTCTCAGGTTCAGTATCAAGATTAAAGGGAGGTTATTTATCTCTGTTCCTGCTCATAAACAAGAGAAAGAAAACAAGAAAGAAGAAGAATGGGAGCTCTATGTTCAAGAACAGATGACTCCCTGTGAGATGTGAAGAAGAAAGAAGAATGTAGATAGAGAGGAGAAAAAAGGAATTTGAATAAAAGGGAAGAAGAATTCGAAAATTAGAAGTAAAAAGAGAAAATATTTTTGTTTTTATTTTATTTATTAATTATATTCGAAAATAAAAACTAATTAACCGAAAAGATTTAAAAATTAAATAATGAACTTTGAAAAAAAACGAGAGAGAAATAGAGAAGATATTTCAAATATTAGAAGAGAGAAGAATTAGTTAGGAAGTTTTGAAAAAGAAGAAAGAGAAAACAACTAATTAAGAAAAATTTGGAAACAAGATAAGATAGAAGATTAGAAAAGATTTGAATTTAAAATTTAAAATTTAAAAGATAAGATAGAAATTGAAAAGATTTGAAAAAGATTTGATTTTGAATCTTGAAATTAGAAAAGATAAGATAAAAATGTGAAAACGGTTTGAAAAATATTTGAAACAGATAAGGTTTGAAATTTGAGTTTTGAAAAAGACTTGATTTTTGAAATTTTAAATTTTAAATTTTGAAATTGAATTTTAAAATTTGAATTTGAAATTAGGTAAGATAAGATTTTTAAATTTTAAAGAAAGATAAAAAGATAAGATAGTAATTTGAAAAAAGATATGATTTTTGAAAAGATTTGAATTTGAAATTTAAAACTAAGATAAGATAAGATAATGATTTTGAAATTAAAATTTGAAATTTTGGTGATATTTTCAAAAATCAAAGTAAAAAGATAGAAAAGATATAATTTTGTTTTTTTTTATTTTTTGAATTAATGAAGAAAGAGAAAAACAACCAGTAGACACCAAACTTAAAATTTTTAGATCTAAAAGTAATAATTTTCGAAAATTGAAAGGAAAAACACTTAATGACACCAAACATAAAATTTTAAAGATCAAAACAAGAAGAAAAACAAGAACAACTTGAAGACCAAAAAGAACACCAAGAACAAACTCGAAAAATTCAAAGTAATTAAAGAACACACAATGGACACCAAACTTAAGATTTGACACTAGACTCAAACAAAAGACACTATTTTTAAAAAGTTTTGAAAAAAGACTCAAGAAAGTTCGAACTCTAACAAGAACAAGGACAAAAGACTCAATCAAAAGATAAAGATTAATAAAGAAAAGAAAAGATTTTTGAAAAATTTTTTATTTTTTCAAAAAAAAATAAAAGACTCAAACAAAATTAAAAACAATACCTAATTTAAGCAACAAGATAATCCATTATTTTTTTCAAACTCAAACGATCCCCGACAACGGCACCAAAAACTTGGTGCACGGATTCCCACACTCCGTACAACTGAACTAGCAAGTGCACTGGGTCGTCCAAGTAATACCTGAGGTAAGTCAGGGTCGATCTCACGAGGATTGTCGGCTTGGATCAAATAGTGGTTATCTTGTAAATGTTAGTTAGGCGGATAGAAAATTTGTTTAATTGTTTAAACGCATGAAAGTAAAATAAAGATAACGTTACTGAGTGGTTGTGAATCTAATGATAAGAAGATAGTTAAGGCTTCAGATATGCTTTGTTTTTCTGGATCAATACTTTCTTATTATATCTACTCTAACTGTGAATGATTGCTTCTGTAGCAGGCTGTATGTGATCAACGTCGGTTTGAGCGGCTGCCAATCTTCCTCTAGGTTGAACACCAGTTTTAGTGCGCATCCAGTATGAATGAGGGTGAAGCTCCTGCAGTTCATCCCCTTGGTGATCCTAATCAAAACTCCATAGACAAGGTCAAATCTTCCAGATCAGAAAATGCTGCGCCTTGAGTCTAGCTTTTACCACAAAGACCCTAATCTCCCCATACCTCGGTAAACTGATGTTTCGAGAAGTCCCCAATGAAGTCGTGGATTAGCCATCTAAGAGATGTATCCTCAAGCTAGTAGTTCATTGATATTTGATGAAAGATCCTTGTAGAACCCATGTAGAATAGAGATAACTTTTAATGGTTCAACTCATGCATAAGGTTGAAAAATGAAGATATATCTTAGGAGAGAATCAAACATGGATTGAAATAGAACAATAGTGCTTTTATTAATCCATAAAACTCAGCAGAGCTCCTAACCTTAAGCTAGAAGGTTTAGTGGCTCATACTGTACATAATGGTGTTCGAAAATATGATATGCTGGAGAGAGATCCTAAACATGGTTGATCTTCTCCTATATATACTAATCTAGTAACTAAGGATTACAGAAATATGATAGGCTTAGGCTTGTAGTGTAAAAATTCACCTCCGGGGCCCACTTTGTGAGTGTTTGGGCTAAGCTAAGGGTGTGTCCACGTGCTAGTAAGGCTCTTGGGTGTTGAACACCCCCTTTGGACTCCTCTTTGGGCGTTGGACACTTGCCACCTCTTTGTGGGCATTGGACGCCAGGACTAGGGTAGATGGCTGCCGTTGAACGCCAGTTTTGGGCCTTTATCTCCAAAGACAGGTATAAATTATTAAATATTGATGGAAAGCCCTGGATATTAGCTTTCCATAGCCGTTGAGAACGCTTCATTTGGATATCAGTAAATCCAGAAATGCTTGCTTGAATGCACAGAGGTCAGATCCTGACAGCATCTGCTACGCTTTCTTTGCTTCTATATTAGACTTTGTTAAAACTCTCAGATTTCAGCCAGAAAATACCTGAAATCACCATAACACACAACTCATAGTAAAATCCAAAAATGTGAATTGTACACTAAAACCTATCAAAATATAATCAAACTTAAACAAAACATGCTAAAAACTATATGAAAATGATGCCAAAAAGCGTATAAAATATCTGCTCATCACTATACTTGACGTAACTGGTCATGATTGTGCTTGAACTTCATTACTTGTGATAGTGACTGAAATTGGTTGGGTTGTGGTGAATTGGATGTGATTGAGCTATTTGGGCCTGAAGCCATGATTGATTATGTGATGGGTCGGAGGTCGTGATTGGTTTGAGTTGTGGTTTAGTAAAGTATGAAATATCAAGCGGGTTCAGCATCGACTTAATGAACCTATGTTTGGAACAGGTTGCTCATTCATTCCATTAGGAAACTTTTAAAATTCTTTTTTCTGAAAAAAAAGTTTGGATTTCTGGTTAATTAACTGATTTCTTTTTAAAAGGTTTTGGATTTTTGATGGTTAAATCATCTAATTTTAAAGGATTTAGAAACTTGTCAACAGTCATTATAAATGAACTTAACTCTAAACTCCGACCTTACTAAGAACTCCCTAGTTTTTACCCCTTACACCTTTTTAGATGGACACGAGAGTCCTGCTCTACGAGATTAATCATTTGTATATCAACAACGACCCAGTGCAAGGCTGCGAGTATTACATCTATTGTGAAACATCTCGTGTACGTAATTATGTAGTACGTGGTAGATCTTTTCAGCATCTTATTAATACACCTTTCTTTGAATATCGATGTACACTATAATTTTCCTCTTTCTTTGATGCAACCTGAGGAGGACCCTGAAATCATAGATATCTCTTCTGGTAGTGATGAGATAGATGAGGCACTAGTGAGCGGTCATCACTACCTACCCAATGGCTTTTTCTGAGTGGTTTTTGGATCAGAGACGTGAAGACTTTTTGAGGCGTCCAGTCTAACTTTGATACATTAGAATATTTCCCTCGCTCTTGCTAGCATGCTCAGAGGGAATAGGCATATCATAGAGTTAGGCTGGCCTGTGTGCCATTTTAAGGGCTTTAGGACAGGCTAAGGCCTAAGACGTCTTATGTTCATAAATGTATATATTATATGAATTGCTGACTGAGGGGTGTTGTATTATAGTTCTGTACTGGTATAACTTAGCCACTTCTGGATCACGATGTACATTATGGTGTGATGTTCTATGTATTTCCTTCTACTATTTTCTGAATGTGTGTACTCATGTTTCCTTGTTATACTGTATGTATGCGACTCGATACTACTATTGTTTTAAAAAAAATTACTCGAAAACTCGCAAGGTGTTGACAACAAACAGGCTTATACTTAATAATTATTATTACGTATGGGGAAACAAGTTTGTAACGTTCAGCTTCTAGTATGATCATGACATGCTGGGAGTTGGGTTGTTACAATAGGCATGCATCATACTGCATTTGTTTGCTTTGTCTATGTGTGCTTAAGTGTTTTGGTTTGTCTATCGGATGAATTTTGTCTAATTATTATTTGTTGTACTTGCTATAATTGCTCTCTAATTGTGTTTTCCTTGCATTGATTGTGCCTGTGATTAATTCTGTTTTGGGATTGAGTTTTGATGGTGATTTGTTTTAAATTGGGTCGGAGGCCGGGTTGATTTAATTTGGGTCCGAAGCCGGGTTGATTTATTTTGGACCAGAGGTTAAATTGATTTGATTTGGGTCGGAGGCCGAGTTGATTTAATTTGGGAGATGGAGGCCGAGTTGATTTGATTTTGGCCAGAGGCTGTGACTGATTGGATTAGTGGTAAGTTTTGGTTAAAATCGTTTCTTAGTAAGTAGTGAAATATATAAAATGTTATTTTGTATGAAATTTTTATAAGAAAAATATCAGTTTTAGATTTGAATAATAAACTCATGATTACTGCGATAGAAAATAGTTTTATTTAAAATATCTTATTACAATAATTCTTAAAAATCCTCTACTGAAAACCAGCGAGGATGATGTTCTCACCTCCCGACAGGCTTATCATTTTAGGACGGACGAGGAAGCTCATGAAGTTTTTGCTAAGTCCTTAGTTGTACTGTTTCTACTTATATATATATATATATATATAGATATATATAATATATATATATAGATATATGTCATAGTTTTTTCCTCGCCTTTGTCATTATAAATTTGTAAAAGGGATAAAAGTTGTATAATTTGTCTATATACAATATATATAAGTTTCTTGTATAAGAAGTCTTGTATATATATATATATATATATATGCATGTTGGTAAAAATTTAAAAGTATTTCTATTTTTTCCAAGAAAAATAGCGATACAGTTTCGAGTTAAAGGCTCATATCTTATTATTAAATATATGGATGTTGTCGTAATATTCTCGCTATCAGAGTGGCGCAGCCAGAAGTGTGACATTCTGATAGTGAGGGTGTTATATGTCTGTGTTAATTCTGTTTTGAGACTGAGTGTTGATTTATTTATGTGCTGGGCTGGATGCTGAGATTTGTTTATATCTTGGGCGAAGGCCGATTGTTGTTTATATGATGGGTCGAAAGCCGTGGTTGGTTATGTTTGGGCCCGAGGCCGTGATTGGTAAGTGAGGTATGTATTGTTCCTGATAATTGTCGAATAGTTAATTGTTGTGGTTTAAAATGATTCATAAGGCGAACGATGATCACTATTTTTGAAATTCATTCTTCTTTTTATATGTATCTTCTTATGACAATTCTTAAACCTTCTACTGAGAACCTACGAGAACGATGTTCTCACCCCCTACAAACTTTTCTTTTCAAGACGGACGAGGAAGCTGTGTGAAGTTTTTACTCAGTTCTTAATTGTGATGTTTTCTTTGGATATATTAGTCATAGTTTATCCCTCGCCTTTGTCATTATGATTTGTAAGAGGGATAGGAGTTGTAATGAAATGTATGTATATAATATTTGTAAGTTGCTTGTGTAACAAGTTATATATATATATAATATATATATATATATATATGTTTGTAAAGTGAAAAGAACTTTTGTTTTTTTTAAAGAAAATAACAATACAATTTCGAGTTAAAAGTTTTTATTTTATTATTAAATATATAGAAGTCATCGTAATATTCTCGCTATCATTATGGTGGAGTCAGAAGCGTCACACTTTGATAGTAATAGTAAGGATATAATAATTTACCTAAGTTTTGTCCACTTTAAAAAATCTCAATTTCATTCACTTGTGATATTAGTGAAGGTCTCAATACTTGTTCTTCACCATCATCTCATATTTTTAGTTCTTGTATTATTTAATTGCCAATAATAAAAATATTTTTCTTAAAAATTTATCTATCTTTAATCTATCTTCTTAATTTTTTTTTACATAATTTCTTTCAATAAAACTTTACCTGAATCAGAACCGTATACTTTGAGACAAATAAAAGTATTTTATAGAATATATAGTCTACTTTTTAGATCCAATTGTTGTAAATCTTTGGATATTCATTGGCTGAAATTTAAGGCTAGTCTTTAATCCTTTCGGAGTTTACCGTTTAATTAGTAGGAATCTCGTGCTGATCAAATGCAGGACATGATGCTTAAAGAACCGAGCAACCATACCATTTATCGAAAATGTTTAGTAACCAAAGAAAATTAGCCAAAAACAGCCATAACTTGTCTTATTTAGCATTTATTAATTGTTACAACAATTAATGAATGTTAAATAAGGCAAGTTCTGGATGTTTTTTTTTGTCTCCTTAGCATTACCCACCACTTATATTATACCTCATCACGGTTATAGAACACAATCTGTTTAAATGTTTTATGGCGGTATAATAATTTTTCCGGGAAAAGGTTATCCTTAATAGTAGTGATCGCGACAATCGACAAAGTGGTAGTCAACGTTAAGGTGACCTTTCTTGTATCCAACCCCATCGGTGTCGATCTCTCTAAACACATTCACGTCCAAGTTGATGCCTCCATGGCCGCACTTATCCACTATTCTCACTGTTTTTGTATCTCCTGTTGCAGTGTTTGTTACCTGCTTAACCACGCTGTTAGCAATTATTATATTCTAGTATACGAGTATGTGTGAGTGCGTAGAAATTTAAATGAATGACATAATATACATGTAAATTTGAAAGTTGGTATTTTCTCCGTACATGCAAATACATAGAGGAATAATGTTATACTTCAATTTCAGGTAGTTAAATACGTCTTAGTTATTAATATTAAAAAAAATGTTATTTGCTTTCATTTTTTTATATAATATTTTCTGTTTTTTCCCGAAAAATGGGTTTCCATATTTTTATTTAAAATATTCAGTTTAGAAAAATAAGAGTACCGCTTAAAAACAAATATTAAAAGAAAATTGACATGGATTTAGTAAACTTATGTGAAGCTAATGATTATTAATTTTTAAAGAAATCGGTATAATTTGTCTGAGTTAATGTATATTTTATATTATAATATGTATTTTATGCGAATAGCCGATTTAGATATCATAATTGTATTGAAAAAAGATAAGAAATTGTTTAAGTTGGAAATTACACAAAGACATTTGCCACAAGAAGGTTTGCCATGAGCGCCAACAGGTCCGCAGAAGGCGGCCCAGCCGTATTTACTGCGCCATGTGAGGGGCATGTTGGCGTACCAAGTAGAGCAGTAGCCCTTTGCAGCAGGCAAGTCCCAACCAATAAGATGAGGGTGGTACATATGGTAGGTTGCCATTACGTTGCGCGCACTTTGTCCGCGCACCACCGTTGCTGCCACCGCGCACCACAACAATGCAAAAATCAAGTGCCTTTCTGTAATTTTTTGATCCATTCTTTGATGTGCCCTAATTTGAAATTTTGTTCTTGTTTTATGTGCTTTGAGTTCAAAATGTTACGTTGTGCTCACACCCTGCTTCTATTTATAGCCAAAAACACAAAGCAAATTAAAAATACAAGCATGCTAGTAATCTTTAGTTTATAATTTTTAATTTGCCTTTTGGAATATGTGTATGTTAAGTTGTGAACGATTCTAACCTTATATATTAAAGTAAACTAGCTATAGGTAGTATTGATCATCACCACGCCCACAAGGTGATATAAAAGGGCACGAGGCAAAACAAAGAGCAACATAGAAATAATCAAATTGACAATGGACATCTCTTATAATGTGGCAAGTGATAACTTAATGTTACTTTATCATATCATCTTCAATAGCTAGAACGAATTGTCAGTGTTTATATATATATATATATATATATATATATATATATATATATATAATTTCACATACATACATTATTATTATTATTAATCAGTTAGGCGACGTACACTTTGTATCTAAAACATGAATCATTTAGAAATTAATGACAATGTATGTATATATTCGATTGTTAGAAGATTATTATCATATAATTTTATTGTGATCTAATCCTAATTACTGATAATTATTAATGATTTATATATATTCATTCGTTAATGCTAATATATATATATATATATATATATATATATATATATATATATAATTTTATCCAACCCTCTCTAAAATAAAAGATAATTTATTTTTTATAATATATTTAATAATTATTGGATAAAAGTAATTGGCTTATTATAATTATTATGATTAACTTTAATTTTTACTTTAATATAAATTTTGATTACCTAATTAATTAATCATCATATAATATTTTTGATAAATTATAAAAATTACAAGACATCAAAATTTCTTAAAACTCTCTTGATAAATTATAAGGAGAACGGATTACATGAACATATATAATACTATAGAAAAATTAAAGGTGTTAAAAGAAAAAGAAAAAGGCCAGGAGACTATAGTAGTACAAGATTTTCGCTACTTTGTGATTTTTTTTTTCTATTTTGCGGCAATTTAAATTCCAATGAAAAATTTTTTGGAAATTTTACAAATCTCCAAAATTTGAAATGTCACAAACTTATTTGTAGAGATTTTACAAAATTTTCAGGACCTCTTTTGGTAGCAGTTTAAAATTCCCACAAATATCATATTCAATTTTTTAAAAAAATGCTACAAACTGAACAGCAAAACCCATGTATAGAATTAAACAACTATGCCACACAATACTCTCGTTATTTAAATTTAAGTTGACACCAATTAAAGCACTAAAATACATAATTAGACAATAGTTATAAATTCTTTACAAGTTGATAGAAACACACCAAAAAAATAAATTCTCCACACATGGAATAAAATCATATACCCAAATATTAAAGCGGGACCAAAATGTAAAAAAAATTTCCAAATTTATAATTTCAAATACAGAACAATATTCCAATGCCCATACTTGGAACTAGAACTGAATCCAACACTTGCACCATTTATTCAATCGTACAATTCAGCTTCCTTAAATCAAACCAATTACCACAATAGAGCTCAAATCTAACCTAGAATCAACCTGCGATTTAAAAATGAAAAAGAAAAAGAGAGAATAGCAAATGAAAGACTACCTGGCCCATTTCAATTAGTGAAGTACTGGCTCCAATTAATGAAAGCTGCACCCAGAAAAACCTTAGTAGGATATTAATTAGTTTAACAAACTAGTAAGATAGTTCCATGTAATCATATGTTAAAATTGTAATTTTTACCTTATTAGGATATTGAAAGGCTAGTTTGTTGAGCCAATATATCCTTTTCAGAATCAGTAAGAACATATAACTGTTATCATGTAATTATGTTAGTTAATAATTAAATGTATATAACAACAAAGCTCTGCAAATGATATACCAATTAAATTGAGATATCTTCCTTTTGAGCACCTCATTCTCCTTTCTTAGTTTCATGATTTTCTGCTTTAGAGTCTCCACTTGCCAGTTTGAGGTCATTTCTTGCTGCTAATCTACCAACTTTTCTTTTCAAATCACTAATGCAGAGTTCAGGAAAACATCCGTCCTTATTTCTTGATAACATTATTATTACTAAAATGCTAATGAATCAAGTAGAATTAGACTTTAGGTTTTTGGATGTTTTACTTTTTGGAACAATGTCGTGTACTCATTCTATATCATACTCAAACCTGGCACACACCACTCTCCATTAGATCATACACCTCATTTAAATTTAATGGTATAGAGGTATATATGTGTCGGTATAAAAGAGAAAATAAACAATTGCAAAAATATTGTGAATCTTATGCCTGTGATGCCTACTTCTCTATGACCAAATAAAAATTTTTCAAAACAAGAATGCATGCATAGAATGATAGAATAAGTGATATGGGGAATCAATCAACACTTACATTCCTTTTCCAATTTTTTTTATTTTTCAGTTTAACTCATTTTTTTCTTTCTGCTCAGCCAGCAAGCATACTCTCAAGTCTTGAATCTCAACACTATCTGTCAAATGATGTTGTGAAACATATCTTCAGGCCTTTATTACCAACACGTAGAAACTGAAAACAATGCAATTATTGGAAAAACAAAGTGCCTTACTTTTTGATACCACTTGAAAATGGATTTGGTCTAACCTGTTAGCTAGGACTTGCATATGATTCGTATGTGCAGTTAAATCTTGATGTAGTTGACTTGTGGTTGATTCATATGTTGCTTCCTTAGGTAGATATGCTCTAAAACAATAGAAAGAGATCAATAATAAACAGAAAAGCTTCACTGATAGACCTTTTTTATGTGAATCATCAAATACTCTTTTTTTTTCATATTCTTTTTGAAGCATGTTGAAAGCCTTCTTATGTTCTTGCACCGAGAAAATAACCAAAGGAGGCAACGAGTGTATAATCAAAATGTGGTGGAAATTTAATTAAATTTTCATCCTCAAATTGATTAATCACCTTTTTGTTGTTAGAGATGAGTAGACATTAAATTAGTTGTTGAGTTTGAAAAGCTAATATTAAAATGATGATCAAATATTATTAAAATATTAATTAGATGTTTATTAAATTATTACGAATTGTTTGTTTATTGAATTTTGTTTAATACACAGGAAAGCAATCTAAGTTTCATATTGGCCCAATAAACAAATGAGCAAGTACATGTCCATCAATACAAATTCAGCCATCAACTTGATCCAAAATTTAGTGGCTGAACTTTGAAATAAGAAAAAGACAAGCCCAATCAAAAGCCCATAAAATTAAAGAAAGGAACCCAACAGAACACAAGCCCCATACAGTTCTCCAACTCTTGGAAATTGAAACTTCAAATTCAATTCAATTAAGTTCCTTGAAACTTCCACTAAAAGCCATCACTTCTCTCTTATCTCTCTTCTCTCTCTTGTTTCGGTCACATAACTCAAATAAGAAGAAGAAAGAAGAAAATGAATAACTACAGAAGATAGATTTTGAAGAAAGGCAAAAAAATTGTTGCCAAATCAAAGCAAAAAGGAGGGGCTTCGGTCAAGTAGCAAATTTCACTCGGTCAAAGGACATCAGAAGTTCATTTCCTCATTTGTGCTAGGACGAGGAACCAAGAAAAAAGCCACAAGGTCTCAAGCACAGCAGAAGTAACACTGGAGAATGTGAAGTCAACATGGTTCAGAAGCTCATCAACATTCAAAATCAAAACTTGGGGCCAAATTCTAGCTCAACGGTCAAGATTGAAGAAGGTTGAAGAAAAAGGATGAGAGAGAATAGGTAACATGCATGCAATAGACTCGGTTCTCTCTTTCCTCTCTGATGAATTCGTTGCTAGTCTCTAATGTTGGAGAAGAAGACAGTGTTAGGGTTGAACCTGATTGAACCTTGGAAGCTTTACTCTTCTATATTAAGGGTGAACGGCCAAGGGTTGAAGGCAAGGAGAGTAAGTGAAAAGCACAGAGTTCACTCTCATAGCTACCCAAGCCGTTAGAGTTCTTCTACTTCATGTAGTTCATTTAGTATTTTCTTTTTCTCAATTTTAATTTGTTATAGTCTCATTGAAAATGGTAAACATGGTGAGGTTTGTAAGAAACAGCCAATGAAAGGTAAAAGCTAACGAGTTAAATTGTGAGAGAAAGCCATAAGATGTCCTAGGTTTGCTTTGTACATCTTCCTATTTTGTGTCATGATCCTATGAAAATTCCCTTGCAAGTTGGGTTAGCATTTTGCGATTGAAAGCTAGGAAGGGTCCTAGTCAAATTCGGATTGGGTTAGAATCTAGATTTGTCCCACATAAGATTGGGTAGATCCTAGGGAAGCATTGGTGTTTGTAATCTTGAAAAAGAGATAGTGAAATTCCATTATAGTTGTGATGGAGATTGGATGTAGGCTACAATGCACTAAGTAGCTGAACCAGGATACATCTAGTGTTATTCCCTCTTCTCTACTTCGATTCTATCTCTGTTACTTAGGAGACAAAATGAAAATGTCTCTCAACTTGGTACGAGACAAAAAATAAAAATATTTCCTAAGTTTCTGTGAGAAAATAAAAGTGTTATATAGCAGAAAAAAAGCTAAGATTCAACACCCCTTCTCTTAGCCACTGATAACCATCAATTAGTATCAGAGTTTGGTCTCAATAAGATCAAGCTTTGCAGATTGGAGAAAAAGTCCTGATGGCAAATAATAGTGGTTCTAATGTGGTGGCCTATACTCTGACAGAAGGGCAATCCAGCAACAGACCTCCATTCTTCAATGAAAAGAACTACAGCTATTGGAAAGAGAGAATGAAGATCTTTGTTCAATCAGTAGATTACAACATTTGGAAGATCATTCTGAATGGTCCCCAAGTCCCAACCAAAATAGGAGTAGATGGCGTGGTCACTCCTAAGACTAAAGCCGAATGGAATGAGGAAGATAAAAAAAATAGAGCTGAACGCCAAAGCTTTCAACTTGCTTAATTATGCTATCAGCTTCGAGGAGTTCTGAAAGGCATTTAGATGCAAAAGAAATGAGACAAGCTTTAAGTTACTCATGAAGGCACTACACTAGTCAAGCAAACCAGAATAGATATGCTGAGCAAAGAGTACAAAATGTTCTCCATGAAGGAAGGAGAAATGAGATGAAATGTTTGAAAAATTCAACGTCATCATCACTGGCTTGAATGCTTTGGGGATCACTCACCTTGAACTTGTGCTAGTGAGGAAAGTTCTGAGAAGTCTCACTAAAGAGTGAAAAACTAAAGCTATAGTTATAGTTGAGAGCAGTGGCATTGATCAAATGACATATGATGATCTGAGAGGAAATTTGCTTGCTTTTGAAATTACTTATTTGAAAAATAACACAAAAAAGAAAGGAATTGCTCTTAAATCATTCACTAAGTTCCTGAATGATGAATCCAGTGGTAATTTATCTGACGATGAGTTTGTTATGTTCGCTAAGAAATTCAGGAAATTGATGAAGCAAAAGGAACGAAGCAAAGGAGGCAACTCAAGAAAACAAAAACGATACTTAAGCAAGATCATCTGCCACAACTGCAAAGAAGCTGCACATTACAAGTTTGACTGTCTGAAATTGAAGAAGGAAGAAAAGACCAAGAAGGAAAAGAAGAAATAGATGATGGCCTCTTGGGAAGACCTAGAAAACGATTATGATGAAGAGGTTGAATCGGAGACCAAATTCCAAACATGTTTCATGGCCGATCAAACTGATGAGGTAATTTTCATTGAACTTACCACTGAAGACCTTCATCTTATGATTGATCATTTCACTAAGAAACTAAGATACATCTTAAATGAAAATCATGAACTTGAATCTCAAAATGACATTTTAGAGACAGAAAATGGTTTTCTTAAAGATAAATTAAGGGAAGTTGAAAATGCTGTTGATTTTGTTAAAGAAAAAAAGAGGCTAAAGGAAAAACTTAAGGGCTGTGAGAAACAACATTCTGTGATCGCATACTTAAGTTGTTTTAAAGAAAATGAAAGGTTGTACAAAGAGGTAAAAAGTCTAAAAGAGGACCTAGCTAACTTTGCTCAAAGTTCTGAAAATTTGAATCAACTTTTGGTTAGTCAAAAACCTGTCTATGATAAAGCTGGTTTGAGTTTTCACAAGAAATCTAAAATATTTATTGAAAAATCCCCTTTTTCAAATATGGCTTCCACTTCGGATGACATAAAATTTCAAAACCCAACAAAACTGAAAAAACAGTAACCAAAAAAATTTTGTCGGTTATGCAATCAGAATGGGCATTTTCCTATTCAATGTTTCATAAGTGAAAGAATCATTGGAGATAAAGTGTATAAAGTAATTGAGAACTACAATGGTCTTGGACAATAGAGATGGTTTGACATTAAAGGATCCAAATGATTTGGATACCTAAGGTCACTTGAAAATTTTTGTAGGTTTGCCTAGCATCTAAAAGAAATGTCAACATGTGGTATTTGGACAGCGGATGCTCTAGCCATATGACCGGAAGGTCTACATTCTTCATCAAGCTAGATGAGTATGATGGAGGGTTTGCAACTTTCGGTGACAATGGAAAAGGAAAGATAGTGGCCATAGGTAAAGTGGGTAAGAATTTCTCATCCTTCATAAATGATGTTTTTTCTTGTTGATGGTTTAAAACACAACTTGCTAAGCATTAGCCAATTATCTGATCTTGGATATTTGGTTATTTTTAGAAGATTGAACTGCTTAGTCATTTGTGAAAAATCTGGTGAAATTTTGTTTGAAGCAAAAACATGTAAAAATGTGTATGGAATCACACTAGAGGATTTAAAAGATCAAAATGTAACTTGTTTTACCTCCATTGAATCTGAAAAATGGCTTTGGCATAAGAAATTGGGACATGTTATCATGTACCGAATTTCAAAACTTGTTAAAAAAAATTTAGTTAGAGGAATTCCCAAAACTAAATTTGACAAGGACTTCACTTGTGATGCTTGTCAATTGAGCAAACAAATAATATCTTTTTTTAAGCCCAAAGATGGAATCTCTACCAAAAGTCCATTAGAAATATTGCACATTGATCTTTTTGGTCCTACTAGAACTAAAAGTTTAGGAGGTAAACATTATAGCCTGGTAGTAGTTGATGACTACTCTAGATTTGGATGGGTACTTTTCTTAGCTCACAAAAATGATGCTTTCAGTGCTTTTCCTTCTCTTTGTAAAAGAATTCAAAACGAAAAAGATTTGAAAATTACGCATATAAGAAGCGATCATGGTAAAAAATTTGAAAATCAACAATTTGAAAATTTCTGTGATGAGTTTGGAATTTCTCATAATTTTTTATGTCCTAGAACTCCCCATAAACTGGGGTTGTTGAAAGGAGAAATTGAAGTCTTCAAGAAATGACTAGGGCAATGCTTAGTGAAAATGAGTTTCCTAAATTCTTATGGGCAGATGCTATAAACATAGCTCGCTACATTTTAAATAGAACCATCATTAGAAAACATTTAAAGAGAACTGCCTATGAACTATGGAAAGGAACCCCTCCAAATCTCAAATACTTTCACATATTTGGATGCAAATATTTTGTATTAAATAACAAATATAACATTGGAAAATTTGATCCAAAGTCTTATGAAGGTGTGTTTGTAGGATACTCAACTACAAGTAAAGCTTATAGAATCTATCTCAGAGAACATAGAACTATTGAGGAATCCGTACATGTGTCTTTTTCTGATACTAACTTCATTCCAAGTGCTATAAATGATGATGCAGGAAATAAAGTTGAGTGAAGTCCTCAAGTGAATCAAGAAAATGTCGATTCAGGTCCCTCTATGGAAACTGACAGTTCTGTACCTGCTCCTCAGAACGAAGGAGACATTTCTGTTTTGTCTCCTGATGATGCTAGAGAAATTAGATCGATGAACGATGCAGAACCAAGTCAAGGCTAAGGTGAATCCTCATCCCAAAAGCCTAGAAAGTGGAAGTTCTTGAAAAACTACCCACATAAGTTTATCATTGGAGATCCATCTCATGGAGTAACTACAAGATCCTCAAGAAAGAAAGCTGAAACTAACAATGTTGCTCTCTTATCCCATTCAGAACCTCAAAATGTGAAGCAAGCTCTTGAAGATCCCTCATGGGTAAAGGCCATGGAAGAAAAGTTAAGTCAATTTGAAAAGAATGAGGTTTGGTCTCTCATACCTTACCCAAATGGTAAGAAGGTAACGGGTACAAAGTGGATTTTCAGAAATAAATTGGGTGAGGTGATGCATATTCATCTAAGATAGATTAGTGAGCTAGTTTAGTTAGTTTTAGCTTAGTTTCATACATTTTCCTTGTAATAAACAAGCATTTGGATGACTTATTTCTTCATGCATCAATGCATAAAGTACTAGTTGAATTGTGGTCAATTTCATGAAATAATACAAGATGATATTGCTTTTAAATCAATGAAATATCTTGTGATTATTCATGGAATGGCAAAACTTTGATGCAATTGTTGTGGTTGATGACAAGTGAAGCAGAGAAGTAACAGGGGAAGGCAAAAAGCAGAGCATTAGCAATGCTAACGCAACATGTCACAAACACCAGGGGAGAGCATTAGCAACGCTAACGTTGCATGCCACCAATGCCAGGGAAGAGCGTTAGCAACACTAACGTGCAAGCCACAAACACCAGGGGAGAGCGTTATTGGCGCTAACGCTAGCCTCACAAACTCTAGCAAAGAGAGATGGTGGCAACATTATTGGCGCTAATGCTAGCCTCACAAACGCCAGCAAAGAGAGATGCTAGTAGCGTTATTCGCGCTAACTTGACCCTCACAAATGCCATGCAAGATATTAAAGGGCGTTAGCAGTGCTAACGTTGGCCCATTAATGGCAGACTCAAAGAGATAGGAGCGTTGGCCAGGCCAACACTGTTCTAACAACGTCCAAGGTCAACAAGCACCATGCAACGTAGCATTAGTAACGCTAACGCTAGCTTCAGTAACGCTAGGCACAACGTTAGTAGTGCTAGCACCACTTCAGCAACGCCAGGGCCTAAATGGCATGCACGCTTCAGTGTTATTAACGCTAACGCTATGCCCAATAACGCCTGCGATAGTTTTCGAACTTGAGATTAGAGAAATTGGCCATGGTGCGTATGCACGACCCAGTGCACGTACGCACAAAATGATGATATTTCAGGCATGTGTACACATGGGACAGAATGCTTACGCACAAGGGCAGATTTTACAATGGTGCTTACACACGTGCAGTGGTGCGTACACACAACTGAAGAATAGCGTTGGTAAAGCTAACGCTGGAGAAACGCTACATGAGCCTGGGAGTAGAATTTTCGTAGTGTTAGCGACACTAATGTCAACCCACTAACGCCAACTCCATGTTACCAATGCCAAGTACACAAAAGGGATCTGACTGAAGATTTGAAAGGTCCACTTCTAGAGATTTGAAGGTGTACCTCAGGAGCTAGAAAATTTGTATAGATAAGTGGCACTTTGAAATAGGAAAGGATTTTTGGGACATTTTGAATACCACACTCTAAATCACTTTTACTTTCATCTCTCATGTTTGTGCTTCTCTTTTTCTTCTTATTTTTGGATATTTAGTTTAATTTTCAGTTTGGAATTTTCTTTTAGTGAAGCTATGAGCAATAAACCCCAATTCATTAGGGGGAGAAACTCTGTTTTAGTTTCAATGGATTAATACTTATTCTCTTCTTCTCAATTCAAGTGTTTTTTATCTTAGAGAAAATCTTTGTGCTTCATAGACCCAATCACCATCGAGAGAGGGATTGAATCTACTTGAATTTCACGATGAACTTGAGAAAGGAGTCATGAAATTCAGATTGTGATTTGTCTCTCATAACCCTCTTGATTGATACATTCTTAGTAGATAAGTGAGATATAATCTCTTTGAATTGAAATCCTAGGGGTTGTGTGGCATTAAGATTAGGAATTGAGTTTCATCTTTTCTCATGAGCAATTAGATCAAGAGATTGGCAATTGTTTATGACAAGAGAAATTAGATTACCGAGAGATTGGAATCCAATTACTTATAATCTGCTATAGATCTATTTCACATGATTGAGAAGGAAATGATGAACTATTGATTCAGGAAGGATTATAATATCTCCAATCCCTAATGATATCACCCATTATCATTTTTTATCTTAATTCTCTTAAATTGCCAATTGAATTTGACACCCATTACCCCAATGTCCTTTACAATTATGCAATTTACATTTCTCTGCCATTTAGATTTCTGCTTTTAGTTTCTTGCAATTTAAGTTTCCTTCATTTACATTTACATTTCTCTTTAAATTCCATTGCTCTTTATTCTTATGCATTTTACTTTTCTTGTTATTGTACTTGTTGAATATACAAAAAAATTCATTAAATGTCTGTTTAACTAGAATATCCACTTAACTAAGGTTGCTTGATCTATCAATCTCTGTGGGATCGACCTCACTCAAAGTGAGTTATTACTTGTTACGATCTGTTATACTTGGCGGTGGAATCATTGTATAATTTTTTCGTATCAAGCTTTTGCGCCATTGCCGGGGATTCATGTAGATTGACAATGATTAAGACGATGGATACCTAGATTAAACTTTTTTTCTTCTATTTTGCACACTAACTGTTTGACACTTGGTGTCACCTAACTCTAACCTCACTCTCTTAAGAGTGATCACTCTTTCAAGTTGGTTTGTTTGTGTTCTGGTGTGTGCCAAGAGGAAGAAGAGGAGGATCAACTTCTTTTGATTTTGAACCCGAGAGGACTTTCCTAAGGTTAAGGAGAGACGCAAGAGGCAAAGAGGTTATTGGTGAAGAGGAGGAAGACCTATATCAAGAATGGAGGATGACATACACCATCAACATGAAGAGGTTGCTAACAATAATGTTCAACCTAGTAGAAGGATGTTAGCCTCTTATACCATTCCCAATCCCAGGAATTGTGGAAGCAGCATACTTACTCCTAATGTGCATGCAAATAATTTTGAGCTCAAACCTCATCTCATCACTCTAGTCCAGAACAATTGTCAGTATGAAGGAGGTTGGTGTGGAATTTATAACCCACACTTACTAACCAGCAAGTGCACCGGGTCGTACCAAGTAATACCTTACGTGAGTAAGGGTCGATCCCACGAGGATTGATGGATTAAGCAACAATAGTATTTGATAAGATTAGTTAGGCAAGAAGAAAAGAGTGTTTTGGTATTCAAAGAGCATTAAACACAGACAAATAAATAAGTTGGGAATAATATAATGAGAAGATAGTTAAGGTTTTAGAGTTATCTATTTTTCCAGATTAATTTTTTTATTACTAACTAATTTAATCATGCAAGATATAATTTCATGGCAAACTATATGTGACTAGGCCCTAATTCCTTAGACCTTCCTAGTCTCCTCTAAAATTCATTAACTGCCAATTCCTTGGTCAGTTAATTCCAATTAGAGGGTAAAAATTAATTTTCAGTTTATATGCCACAAAAGTTTTAATTACCCAAAAATAAGGGGATTATATGTCACGTATCCCATTAAATCCAAATAATTAAAATTTAAGATAATATGTTTCCAAGCTGTTGTTCAAGTAAAGAGCTTTTCCAAGTTTTACAAGAACTCAATTAGAACATGGGTCATACTTCCGTTCCACCCATATTCATAAAATAAGAGCGAAAACAATTATTGAAATATAAATAAAGCATGGAATAAATTAGAAAGATCAAATAAATTAATCCATTACAAATAGACAGAGCTCCTAACCTTAACAGTGGAGGTTTAGTTGCTCATGGAATGTAGAATAAAAATTTGTATAGAATTCCCTAATGGAATCCCTCTAATGTAATCTCATTTCCCTAAAAGAAGAGAAGTCTCCCCTTTTTATAACTAATCCTAATTAATTTAAAATTTAATTATCTAAAAATAAAAATAATATCTTTTCCTAAAAGATAAGATTTGAATTTAAATTTGAATTAATTAACAGATTTTCAGTTGATGGGTGGGGACCACTTGCTTTGTCCATTCTGCAGCTTCTAATATGTGTTTTTTGGGCTGGAAAGTGGGTCAAAAACAGTCCAGAAATCGTAACCAGCGTCATTTGTATTTTTGCAGATCGCGCATGTGACGCGTCCGTGTCACCCACGCGTTCGCGTCATTTGTGCAGATTCCAGTCCACACGTTCGCGTCAGGCACGCGATCGTGTCATTGCAATTTCTCCATTCCGCGCGGTCGCGTGAGCCATGCGTCCGCGTCGGTCTTCGCTGATCATCTCTTTGGTTTCTTCTTTTTCTCTGTAGAAACTTCATCAAATCCCTCCGAATGCTACCTAAAATAAATAAAATTGCACAAAACTCAAAATAGCATCCATAGTGCTAAAATATAATTAATTCTAAATTAAACTCAACAATTTAGATGCAAATTCACTAAGAAAAGATAGATAAGATGCTCACACATCAGAGGTCCCTTAGAAGACCCCAATCAACACTTGTCTGTATTTTTGAGAATATGTGATACAATTAAGGCAAATATGGTGTATCCTTACATATATAAGCTGCTTTTGTTTCGCTTCTCTCTAAGAGACAAAGCATCTCAATGGCTTGAAAGCTTTCCCAAGGAAAGCATCACAAATTGGGACGATTTGTTTAACAAGTTCTTAGCCAAGTTTTACCAACCCCAAAGAATCATCAAGTTGAAAACAGCGGTACAAACCTTCAGGCAAATGAAGGGAGAATCACTTTATGAGGCTTGGGAGAAATACAACGCACTAATAAGGAGGTGCCCACTAGACATGTTTAGTGAATGGGTAAGACTTCAAAACTTCTATTAAGGTCTCTCTCTAAAAGCAAGAAAAGCATTGGATTATTCCTTAGGAGGTTCATTCCAAATGATTAAGACTCTCGAAGAAGCACAAGACCTTATTGACATGGTGGCAAACAATCAAAATTTCTACTCTGCGGAGAGGCACACAACTTCAAAGAGAGGGATATTGGATCTTGATGGTGTGGATGCTATCTTGGCCCAAAACAAGCTCATGCACCAACAAATTCAGCAACAAATGGAGATGATGACTAAGAGGATGGATGGATTGCAACTAACTACTGTAAGCACACAAAGCCATGCTTAAGTGTCAAGTGGAGTGAATCATCATGAAGAAAGCTGTAAACCTTTCACTTATGAGCAACCAAGTTTGGAACAAGTTCAATTTATGAATAACACCTCAAATTCATTTCAACAAGACTCTTATGGTGATAGATACAACCCAGCATGAAGAAATCACCCCAACTTGAGATGGGGTAAGAATCAAAATCAAGGGCAAAGAAACTCTAATTCTCACAATTTCCACAATACAAATAACTACAACCACCCATCCACTAACAATAACCAATACAAGAACCACAAAACATATACGGCCAACCCCAAAACACCTTACAAAATACCATTCCCAACATCTCAAATAATTTCCATCAACAACCATCATATCCCACACAACCACAACCCCAATCATATCCAGAGTCCCAAATGATCTCTAGTCTAGAGGTACTAATGGAGAAATTCATCAAAGAACAAGAAATGGCAAAAAAAGATCAAGCCATAACAAACAAGAACCAAGAGGCCACAATAAGAAATCTTGAAAGACAAGTGGGGCAAATAGCTTGGCAACTTGCTGAGAGGCCAGCTACTGCCTTTCCAAGTGGCACAATTCCCAATCTAAATGAGGAATGTGAGGTTATTCAATTGTGGAGTGGCAAGATAGTGGGAGAAGGAATCAAGGATGCTAATAAAGAAGGAACAAAGACAGAGGAAAATGGTAAGGGAGATCACAAACCCAATGAATCACAAGCCTCAAGGAAAGACAAGAAAATCTGGGAGCCACAACCACAAGACCAGAAGGATGAGGTGAAGCCATATGTCCCTAAACTCCCTTATCCACAAAGGCTATACAAAGAGCTGAGAGATCAACAATTCCCGAAGTTCTGGGAGATTTTTTGGGAGCTTGAAATCAATATTCCATTAGTTAGTTGAGGCTTCAGAACAAATGCCACTATATGCAAAGTTTCTTCAAGAAGTCATCACTAAAGAAAGGAGTTGGAAGGAAAAGGAAACTGTGATCCTAACCCAAGAATGCAGTGCTATAATTCAAAAGGGCCTCCCACCAAAACTAAAGGATCCAGGAAGCTTCCTTATACCAAGCACCATTGAAAACATGAGTATTGAGAAAGCATTGTGTGACTTGAGGGCAAGCATCAATTTGATGCCACTCTCTATGATGAAGAAGCTGCTAATAGAGGAGGTTAAACCCACTAGAATGTCACTACAACTTGCTGATAGATCTCTAAATATACCCAATGGAGTTGTGGAAAACCTCTTGGTGAAGGTTGGAGAATTCATTTTTTCTGCTGACTTTGTGATCTTGGACATGGATGAGGAAGGGAGTAACTCAATCATTCTTGGAATACCCTTCTTAGCCACAGCCAGAGCAATAATTAATGTTGAAAAGGGTGAAATGGTTCTTAGGGTGCATGATGAGCCAATGGTTTTTAATTTTTTCAAGGCAATGCAATACCCAGCCGAGAAAGAAAACTGTATGAGGTTAGATGATGAACGGATATTTTATACGCTTTTTGGCATCATTTTCATATAGTTTTTACTATGTTTTGTTTAAGTTTGATTATATTTTCATAGGTTTTAGTGATAAATTTACATTTTTAGATTCTACCTTGATTTTGTGTGTTTCATGGTGATTTCAGATATTATCTGGCTGAAATTGAGGAGCTTGAGCAAAAGTCTGATTCAGAGATAGAGAATGCACTGTAGATGCTATCAAAATCTTACTTCTGTGCACTCGAAGGAGCTCTTCTGGAGCTACAAAAGTCCAAATGGTTCACTCTTAATGGCTATGGAAAGATAATATCCAGGGCTATCTAGAAATATATAATAGTCCATACTTTGCTTTGGAAATAAAGGCCCAAAATTAGCGCCCATTTCCTGACATCCAGCGCCCACAGGAGAGCAGCTGGCATTCAACGCCCAAAAGGGGGTCCCTAGCCAGCGTTCAATGCCCATAAGGAGTCATAGCTCGTGGAGACGCTCAAAGCTCAGCCCAAACACTCACCAAGTGGTCCTGAAAAGTGGATTTTCGCACCCTTAAGACTAGTCGATCGTATTTCTGTAATCTTTAGTTATTATATTAGTATATATACACAAGAGTTCACCCTTGTTAGGAGCTCTTGGACACTGTACATGTTTTCATTACTATTTTCTGTACAATATAAGTCACTAACCTCCTAAGGTTAAGGTTAGGAGCTCTGCTGAGTTTCACGGATCAATAATATTACTGTTCTAGTTCAATATGTCTGATTCTATTCTCTTATGCAACCTTGTTCTTTATCTTAAGAATTGAGGGTGACCCGTGACAATCACCCTTGTTCTACATGGGTTCCGTGCGAGTCCTGACCCGGATAGCATTGAACCAAAACTAGAGATTGCATTGCGAATTCCAATAGAGTACCTGGGTAACTTTGGATACGTGACATGAAATTCCATTGACCGTGGGTAAGTGAGGTCTCTGTGGCACTAAGGCTAGATTCAGAGAAGTAGCAGATTCTGATCCAAAAGATCTGACTTGTCAGTAGCACCTTGGGTAGGATCGTGAAGGGGAGTGGATTTCTTAGAGCTTCATCTTCTGCTATAGTGAGAAACCTAGAGGTGGCTTGATGAGAGGACATGAGTCACTTCAACATGGTGGATTATTGCAGTAGAGAAGGTAAACTTGATGAGAGGACATGAGTTAATCACTTACGACTGTCATTGAAGGAATTAGAAAGTTAATTAAGAAGACAGTAAGAAAAGTTAATCCAAAAAGACAAAGCATCTCTGAAGCCTCAACCGTTCTCATACCATTGATTTCACACCTACTCAGTAACGTTTTATTTATTTATCTGTTTTATGGTTTTTCTGTGACAAACTATATTTTCTATCCGCCTAACTAAGATCTCCACTCAATCCAACAATCTCCGAGGGATCGACCCTCACTCACCTGAGGTATTACTTAGATGACCCAGTATACTAGCCAGTCTATATTGGCGAAACGTGCAGAATCAGTTTCGTGCACCAAGTTTTTGGTGCCATTGCTAGAGATTGTTCGGGTTTGACAAACAACCGGATTATCTTGCTGCTTAGATTTGGTACCTTTTACTATTTTGTTTGAGTCTTTTATTTTCTTTTTCACAAAATAAATTTTTTTTCAAAAATCTTTGCTTTTCTTTTTGATCTTTACCATTTGTTTGAGTCCTTTTGTTCTTGTTCTTGTTCTTGTTAAAGTTTCAAACTTTCTTGTTTCCTTTGCAAAAAAACATTTCAAAAATAGTGTCTGATGACAAGTCATCTTAGCCTAGTTTCACTAGTCTTTTTCTTTGTTTTCATTAGGTTTTATGCACTTTCTTGCATTCTAAGTAAGTAATTTGGAATGGAAATGCATGACTTCTTTGAATCAAACAACCACCATATAATTGATGCTAAATCATGAGGTTTATGCTAAATTTAATTGAGTTTTAATGATTTATAAACCTTGTGAATTTGGTGATACTTTGATTGGTTGTTTTGATTAATTGTAGGTGAAGAAAAGAAGAAAGCGTGGCCTAAGAAGTGTGGCTCAAGGAAGAAAAAGTGTGGCCAAGAAAGGAGGGTGTGTGGCGCAACAAACCATGAAGCTCTCCCCAATAGCACCAAGCTCACTAAGTGAGCACTATACTTACTCCCAGGGAACCAAGGCACAATGCTCTGCTCACTTTGTGAGCTGAGCACAATATGAAGCCAAGAAACAAGGAAAGGAAAAACAATGTTCAGCTCACCAAGTGAGCATTATCGAGAGCACTAAAGAAATAATTCAAAAAAAAATAAGTTGCAAGTGCATGCTCCAAGGCTTGAACCCATGACCAAGGGGGATGAGGGAGACGCTACTCACAAGGAAAAATAAGCCAAAAATGGCCAAATGTATTCCCCAAGGTTCGAACTCAACACCTTGAGGAAGCAAGGAGCAAGGCACCACAAGAAAACCAAGGAAAAGCTTCAGCGCATGCTTCCCATGGGATTCGAACCAAGGACCTTCTCTTGGAAGAGCCAATGCTCAACTCACTTAGTGAGCAGAGCGCTACTTCATGGGCATCACGCAAGCACCAAGACACGGGCCGGGGGAGTGGAGCGCGCAACAAATTTGGCACGGTCCAGCATCACAAGGCACGCACAAGACATGCACCAAGGCACCAATGCCCAGCTCAACTTATGAGCTGAGCATTCCCCTGATGCATTGCACGCTACAAGGGAATCCACACAAGGCCTCAATGCTCAGCTCAACTTGTGAGCTGAGCATCCCCCTGGAAGTGGATTCTTCATGGGCTGAAAATTGAATTAAAAATCCAACTTAATTCATTTCTTCACCAAATCAAAAGCCCATCCAAATTCCAAGATCCAAGAATAGAAAGTGTATAAATAGGAGCTAGTTTGATGTAATTAAGACCTCTAGACTTCATTTTGAATTTTCCTTTTTACTTGCATTTTAATTTTGAACTTTGGAATTTCTTAGAGAATTGGGAAGGAGAATTGATCTCTCTTCTTCCTTGTTCTTGCTTGAGCACTCTCTAATTTTCTTGCTTTTGATCTTGGGTGAAGAATTGAAGGACTTCTGTTTCAATCTCACCTTGAGATCTCTTCTTTAACTTTTTGCATAATTGAATTTTACTTTCTGTTCATTTTTTCTTCTTCTGCTATTTCTGCAATTTGCTTTCCTTTATTTCTTTTGCAATTGTTCTTGTTGGATCAAGGAAGGATTTGAGATCTAGACTTGTTTTCTAGTCTGTTCCACTCCTGAGATCTTCAACCACTTTTAATTTGCTGCAAATTAAGCATTGCTTTTCTGTTCTAAATTCTTCAAGGCATTTTACTCTTCTGTTTGAGATCTACTTGTTCTTGTTTAATTTCTGCAATCCCAACTCCCAATCCCTTTTACAATTCAAGTAATTTACATTTCTTGCACTTTAAGCCTCAGCCATTTACATTACTTGCAATCTAAGTTTCTGCAATTTACATTACTTGCACTTTAAGATTCGGTCTCTTTACTTTCTTGCTCTTTGATTTACTGCAATATTCCCTTCTCCTTTTACATTCCACGCAATTTAGCTTCTATTAATGATAAACCACTCAACCAACACCTGATTCGCTTGACTAAATCAACCACTAAATTAAAATTGCTCAATCCTTCAATCCCTGTGGGATCGACCTCACTCTAAGTGAGTTTTACTACTTGATGCGACCCGGTGCACTTGCCGGTGAGTTTTGTGTCGGATCATTTTCCGCACATCAAGTTTTTGGCGCCGTTGCCGGGGATTGAAATAGATTGACAATGATTAAGTGAAGTGGAGGTCTAGATCAAGCACTTTTTCTTTTTTGTTTCTTTAATTTATGATTGACCCACTAACTGTTTGAATTTTTGCTTAAGCTAACTAAAACTTCACTTTAGCAATAGATTGAAGTGTCACTGGTTTTGTGTGTTTCTTATGTTTTGTTTATATGACAGATACAAGAAGAGCTACACCCACCTTTCATGAACAAGACGAACGAACTCTCAGGAGATTAAGAAGAGCTGAAAGAGGGAAAAACATTGTTGGAGAGGAGGAGTCAGAAGAAGAATTTCAAGACATGGAGGAACATTCAACCAATCCACCAGGAGGAGCAGCTAACAACAACAACAATCCACCACAGAGGAGAGTTTTGGCCTCCTACACATTTGCAAATCCCAGACATTGTGGAAGCAGCATCTTAACTCCAAATGTCAATGCAAACAATTTTGAACTAAAGCCACAACTTATCACTCTAGTTCAAAATAATTGCTCTTATGGAGGAGGAAAACTTGAAGACCCCAATCAACACTTGTCTACCTTCTTGAGGATTTGTGACACTGTCAAAAGCAATGGTGTGCCTCCTGACAGCTACAAGCTACTGCTCTTCCCATTCTCTCTCAGAGACAAAGCCACTCAATGGTTGGAATCCTTCCCAAGAGATAGCATCAACAATTGGGATGATTTGGTAACCAAGTTTCTTGCCAAATTTTACCCACCTCAAAGGGTCATTAGGTTGAAGACTGAGGTACAAACATTCACACAAACGGAGGTTGAACCCATTTATGAGGCATGGGAGAGATACAAAGCTCTAATCAGGAAGTGTCCTCCTGAAATGTTCACTGAGTGGGATAAGTTACAGAATTTTTATGAAGGGTTAACATTAAAATCCCAGGAAGCATTGGATCACTCAGCTGGAGGCTCTTTGCAACTCATGAAAACTGCAGAGGAAGCCCAGAATCTCATTGATATGGTGGCCAACAACCAGTACTTCTTTGCTCACCAAAGGCAACGTCAACCATCACAAAGGAAAGGAGTGATGGAGTTGGAAGGAGTGGATTCGATCCTAGCTCAAAACAAAATGATGCAACAGCAAATTCAACAACAACTTGAGCAAATGGCCAAGAGGATTGACAATCTCCAAGTTGCAGCAGTCAATACAAGCCAACCATCAACAACTTGGGGGCAAAATGAAGAAATTCAAGAGGAGCAACAGCAAGAGCAAGTCCAGTACATGCACAACCAAAATTCTGGATCAAATGAAGTCTATGGTGATACTTACAATCCCTCTTGGAAAAACCATCCCAACCTTAGATGGGGAGACAACCACAATCAAACTCAGCAGCCATGGCAAAGGAACTCAACTCAAAACAATTGGAAAAACACAAACCACAACAACCAGCCAAACACTAACCAAAACACATATAGAAAATCATAAAACACTTACCCCAACTCTAACCATCATCCATCCAATAACCAACTCACTAACCAAAATACTTACCATCAATCATCAACACCCCACTACCAACCAATCTCCCAAGACTCTCAGAGAATCACTAATCTAGAGATGCTCATGGAGAAGATGATGAAGAACCAAGAACTGACCACAAAGAACCAGGAAGCCTCCATGAAGAACCTAGAGAGGCAGATTGGGCAAATCTCCAAGCAGATTTCTGTTGAGAAACCATCAAGCTCACTACCAAGTGACACCATTCCTAATCCAAAAGAGGAGTGCAAGGCAATACAGTTAAGGAGTGGAAAAATCCTGCTAAAAAATGAAGAAGTTACCAAGAAGCCAAAGGAAAGTGACGAGAAACAAGCTGAAAAAGAGGCAGCCAATGATGAAGATGCAACAGCAAGCAATCAGCCTCAAGAAAAGGAAGACCAGGCACCAAAATTAAGAAAAGAGAAGGAAGCAATGGGAAAGTCAACAAAGGAACAAAAGCAGGAAGTGAACTTCACACCTCCATTGCCATATCCTCAAAGGTTCAGCAAAGAGACTAAGGACCAACACTTCCCAAAATCTCTTAAAGTCTTCAAGAAGTTGGAGATCAATATCCCCTTAGCCGAAGCACTTGAGCAGATGCCCCTGTATCCTAAGTTCTTGAAAGAGCTCATCAACAAGAAGAGGAGTTGGCAGGAAAAGGAGACTATACTTCTCACTGAAGAATGTAGTGCTGTGATTCAAGGATGTATTCCACCAAAGCTCACAGATCCAGGGAGCTTTGTAGTTTCATGCACCATAGGCAAAATGACCTTAGATAAAGCTCTCTGTGACCTTGGTGCTAGCATTAATCTGATGCCGTTATCAATGATAAAAGAACTTGCCATAGAAGAACTCAAACCCACCAGGATGTCTCTGGTGATGGCTGACAGATTAATCAAGACACCCAATGGCATTGTGGAAAACTTGTTAGTCAAGATTGGGGAGTTTATCTTCCCTGCAGACTTTGTAATTCTGGATACAGAGGAGGAAGGAAATAATTCAATCATCTTGGAAAGACCATTTTTAGCCAATGCCAGAGCTATTATTGATGTAGAGAAGGGGGAGATGATTTTCAGGGTGTATAATGAACAAATGGTCATCAATGTTTTCAAATCAATGCAACACCCCCCTGAACAAGAAAACTACATGAAGGTGGATATGATAGAATGTCTGGTGGAGGAAATGTTAGAAGCCACTTGTCATGAGCAACAGGAAGAAAAAGTGGCAGAAATTTGCAGTGAAGACAAGGAGAAAGAGAAGCCTCTGCCCCATCACCTCAAGTACGTGTTCCTAGGAGAAGGGGAGACCTTACTCGTAATCATCAACTCCTCCTTGAATATGGAAGAAGAAACAAGGCTGATTGCAGTGTTGAAAACTCACAAAGTAGCTTTGGGATGGACAATTGACGATATCAAAGGCATTAGCCCAACCATTTGTATGCATAAGATTTTGTTGGAAGAAGAATCAAAGTCTGTGGTTCAACCCCAAAGAAGGCTCAACCCAGCTATGAAAGAGGTAGTTCAAAAAGAAGTAATGAAGTTATGGAATGATGGAATAATCTTCCCAATCTCTGACAGCTCATGGGTGAGCCCGGTTCAAGTTGTACCGAAGAAAGGAGGAATGACGGTCATCACCAATGAGAAGAATGAGTTAATCCCTACTAGAAAAGTGACTGGGTGGAGGATGTGCATAGACTATAGAAGATTGAATGATGCCACAAGGAAAGATCATTTTCCTCTCCCATTCATTGATCAGATGCTGGAAAGATTGGCCGACCATGCCTATTGATGTGTGGAAAGCGATCCAACACAAAACTCACCGGCAAGTGTACCGGGTCGCATCAAGTAATAATAACTCACGTGAGTGAGGTCGATCCCACAGGGATTGAAGGATTGAGCAATTTTAGTTCGGTGGGTGATTCAGTCAAGCGAATCAAGCTTTGGTTGAGTTGTTTGTGTTGAACAGAAAGTAAATGACATTAAAAGTAAAAGGGAGAAGGGAAAATTGCAGTAAAATAAAGAACAGAGAAGTAAAAGTGCAGAAACTTAAAGAGCAAGAAAGGTAAATGACTGAAACTTAAAGTGCAAGAAACTTAAATTGCAGTAACTTAAATGGCAAGAAAGGTAAATGACTTGAATATAAAAGGGAATTGAGGAATGGGATTGCAAGAATTAAACAAAGAACAAGTGAATTACAGTAAATGGTTGGGCAGAAAGTAGATCAAAAGCAATAAGCATGCAACAGAATTCAAGTAAAATTCTGCAGAGGTTCACAGATGAACCAAAAGTGATCTCAGGATCCCAAGGGCTTAGGTAGCAAAGCCTAAGACCCAATTTCCTTCCCAGATCTAGATTCAGTAAGCAATTGACAGAAAATTGAAGAAGAAGCAATTGAATAACAGAATTGAAAGTGAATTGTGCAGTAAAATTAATGCAGAGAGATTGAATGGGAATTGGGACAGAATTTCCCCAATTTCACACACCCAATACTCAGAGAACAGAAAGTAGAATTGCCCAAGAGATTCGAGGAAGGAGACTCTCCTTTGATCCTCTTAGTTCTTGGTCAAATTCTTTCCAGAAGGTGAAAGCAAGTAAAATTGCAAAGTAATTGAAAATTTAAAAGTGAGTGCCAAGGTAGCTAAAAGAGGTGAAAAGTCCAGCCCCAATTACATCAAACTAAGTCCTATTTATACACTTTCTATTCTTGGATGATGGGATTTGGATGGGCTTTTGGATTGGTGAAGAATTGGATTCAAATTAATTTTTAATTTGAATTTCAGCCCAAGATCCACTTCCAGGAGGCTGCCCTGCCCTTGTGGAGGGCAGGGCAGAAAATTGATGCATGGCACAAAGATTTGGTGCGGCGTGGTTGCTTGTTGGTGCGAGTTGGTGCGCACGTTTTGCTTCTTGGTGCGCCACACAAGATCCTGCCCGCGCCAAGGGCAGGGCGGGGAGTTTTGGATGCGCCAGAATTTGAGACGCGCGCGGATGGTGCTGCCAGATGCAAAATTGATGCGCCAGGAAAGGAGATTGGCGCGCGGGACGCGCGTTGGTGCCTTGGAGGCTGCCCTGCCCGCGCCAAGGGCAGGGCAGGATTGGGTTGGTGCGGTCAGAGAGGAACGCGCGCGCCAGGATCGTGCCAAGGGAGAAATTTTGGTGCGCCATGGAGAAAAATTGGTGCGCCATTCAAATTTCTGCCCTGCCCGCGCCAAGGGCAGGGCAATGACCAATCCTCCATGCCGTGGGTTCGAGTCTGGGACCTTGCAAACACGCTACTCATTTTTCTTTATTTCTTGGCATGGCAATTGGTCTCAAGGCTTGGCTTCCTCATGGTTCTTGGTTCGAAACTTGTAGCTTGCATGGGTGCCATTTTCTCTTGGATTTCTTTCCTCATGGAGCACGATCCTGCCCTCCACAAGGGCAGGGCAGAATTTGTTTCTCATGGCTCCAAGGCACCATTTTGTGCTCTGCCCTTGAAGTGGGCAGGGCAGAATCGCCTATGCTTGGCTCGGTCACTAATGCTGCCCTCCTAGAGGGCAGTCTGCCCTTGTGGAGGGCAGAGTTGCTTCTCCCTTTAGTTACGGCACACTTCCCCTTTCCTTTGCCACGCTTTTCTTCTCTTGTGTCACACTTCTTAGGCCACGCTTTTCATTTTCTTTTCTTTTTCTTCACCTAAAATAAACCAAACAACCACTCAAAGTATCACAAAAATCAAGAGGCTTATAAATCCATTAAAATGCAATTAAAATTAGCTTAAACCTCATGATTTATCATTAATTTCATAGTGGTTACTTGATTTAGAGAAGTTATGCATTTTCACTCCAAATCCTTTACTTATGATGCAAGAAAGTGCATAAATGCTAACTAAACAAGTGAAATTAGCTTGAAAAATGGGTATATGATGACTTGTCATCACAACACCAAACTTAAACCTTGCTTGTCCCCAAGCAAGCATCAAAACTAAGAGTAGATGATATGAAATAGAAAAGCACATAAATCCTTATTATGCAGATAGCAGAACTTCAATTCATGGGGCATTTATGCAGACAATGATACTCACTTATTGTTGCTGCTGCATAATACATATCTTGCATCAAAGGTTTGCTAACTTGCTGTTATAAGACTCTTCCTTTTACTCACTCCCTTGCTAACTCTTCTTGGCTTATAATGCTTTAACAAGCTTTTTATTCTTTAAGGGGTTTGGTGTTAAATGTTGCAGCTTAGCCTTTGGCTTCATTTTCTTTTATTTTGCTCAACATCTTTCCACCACAGACACTTAGTTCACTCAATTATCCTTAGGATCATTGATGCCCAGCATCTCTTTGGATCACTAAGTGCTTTGTATCTAAGTTGCTCTTTATTGTGGACTTTCAATTGGCCATCCCAAATCAGTTGATCTAAGTGACCGGGTTTCAAAATACCCCTTAGAATTTACTCATCCAAGCAGATCTTAGTACAAGAACACCACAGGCATTTGTCCTAAGGTTCAAACCATTGGTGTCCAACCTTTATTCTTTATTTTTCTTGCCATTTTGGCTTTTTCTTTCTTTCTTTTCTTTCTGTTTTTGTTACCAAGGGTGTTTCATTATAGATAGAAGTCTTTGTAACAGCAAGCTAACTCACAAGTAATGAGAATGATATTATGCAACACTTATTTGATGAGTTATGCATTTAATCAACACATGTGCCACCACCAACTTCCATTCATACTCATGCAACATTGGATTTTTCTCTTTTCAATTCAAACCAAACTCTTTTATTCAAGCATATGGAAACAAAGCAAGATTTAAAGCTAAGTGATGGATACAAGCATTATGCAGACTTGACATTTTCACAAGCTATTTATTGACTATCCTAAAATGATAAACAAGGAACAGATAATGCATAAAGCAAAGGAAAATAAATGATGGAGGCATATCATGTTTCAGACATGCATCTCCTTATTAGAAAATTGAAAGAAGGGGGAATGAAAGAACTTTGCCACCTTCTAATGATCATGGCTGCTGCTTGATTCTCCCTTCTTCTTCTTTCTCTTCCCTGTCTTGGAGTAGTCTCGGACCTCTTCACTAGGACACCTTCTAGCCCAAACAGAATCTAAGAGTCCTTTGAGCCCAAAAGTTTCCAATGTGCCAAAGGTTGATTCAGTGTGTAGCCGAGTTTTTGCTTGTTGTTTAGCTAAGAATTCAGGGCATTGCTCAAATGGCTTGATCTCAGGATTGAGTGTTGGCAAATTGTGGGTCAAGTACTCCAACCTTGCTTGCATGTTTTCATCATATTCTATTCTGTGTGCATGTCTGACTTCTCCCAATGTATGATGAACATTCTTCCATTGATAAAGGTTGTGACTATATTCCGATGCTTTAGCTTGACTGAAATACAGCTTGTCATATGATTCCTTGAATTCTTTGTATTGTTCTTTTTGCCCTTCAAGGATCTGTGTTTGAAATTCTTGCTGCTGAGTCATCATCTGTTGTTGCCATCTCTCTTGTCTTTCCTCCATTTGATGCTGCCAAGCTTCTCTTGCTTCTTTTTCTTTCAAGAATTGCTCCATAAATTCAGGATGGGGCTCTTGATATTTCTCTTGGCCCTCTTGACTTTGGCTTTGTTGGATCTGCATAAGTTGATTCTGACCTTGTTGAGCCTGCATGAGTTGCTGAGTTAACTCTTCAATTGATTTTTGCAATTGGCTCATATCTATGGCATCATAAGCCTGATTTCGTCCTTCCTCTCTTTGTGTTCTCCTTTGTCTAGGAGCTACCACCCCTTCTTGATTCTCTTCTTCATTGACTCCTTCCATGCTCTTCTTGGTAATCCATTTTCCCACCTTCACTTTTGTCATGTCTTCATCTTCAAAGATCACATTGGCCCTGTTACATAGCCTGAGAATGGTACTTGGATGCCCAAGGCCTTTTGAAGTGCTTGTGCTATCGGCCATTTCCTGAATGCTGTTGGCTATGAGTTGTGCAACATTGATCTCACCTCCATGCAAGATGCAGTATGTCAAGAGAGCTCTTTTGATTGTAACCCAAGAGGCATTTCCAGTAGGAAGAATAGATCTCCTCACTATCTCAAACCATCCTTTAGCCACAGGAGTGAGATTGATTCTTCTTATGTGACTTGGAACCCCCTTTGAGTCTCTTTCCCAATCTGTGTTTTCCATGCATATTCCTTGCAGGATCTCATCAGGATCGTTTTTCTTTTGCAATCTAGCTTCATAGCTCAGCTCTGGATAAGTTATGGTTCTCAGCTTGAGAGCTCTTGTGATGGCAGCAGGGCTAAAACTCACTTCAACCCCTCGGACATAGCTTGTGTAGGGAGTACTGTTTTTGTTTTCTTTGGCAGCATTTGCATAAAACTCCTTGATCATTACAGCACTTATGTCAGTCAGAGGAGCGCACAAGAGTTCCCACCTTCTTTCTCGAGTGATCTGCTTCATGATGGGATAGTCTCCTTCCCTCAAATCAAAGCCTTTCTCATAAATGATATTCTTTGCCACCATGAACCTATGGTATCTCCCCTCATGAAATTGGGACCTAAATTTGATTGCATCAAAGTTTGGGGGTTCGGTTATCATAGGCTCTTTTCCCGGCCTTCTTTGTGAGCTTGAGGAGACCATTAGAATTAAGGTGAAAAGAAGGAAGATGTGAGAGTAAAAGAAGGAATATGTGTTGTATATAGGATGAACTTCGGTTCGGTTTAGATATGTGAGGAGAGGGAATTAAGTTGGTTTTGGAAGTAGAAGAGAGAATGTGGTTTTTAATGTGAAGATGGCTTGAATGAAATGGAGTGTATGCTGGGTGAGTATACGGTTATTTACAGGCAATGCTTCCAAGCCTTTCAACAAAACCACAATGAATGAATGAGGAGGGAACCGTGAGTGTCCATGAAGGGTTGAGATTGGTTTGCTTATTTAAAGAATGCATGGGATGGACGGCTTGCATGCATGGTTGAGGCTTGACAGGGATTCACCTCCCATTGGTTGCATGTATTTAAGTGTCCAAGAATGCATGCATGCAGATTTTGTTTCCCCATGAACACGTTCCCCTAGGCACATGTGACCTCCCTCACATGGCTCCTCATAGCCGTGGTCTTTCTTGAGCTTTGTCTTAATCTTCTTCTCCTGCAAGAGTCAAGATAGCTAGCCTTAGACCATTAATAAGGTTGTTGGCAATTAATTTGTATTAAAGAGAAAGAATTGTTTTGTATATATAAAAAAATTTTTTTTATGGTCATTTGTGTCCCTTAATTAAAGCTGTTGAAGTTTGGTGAACACCAAACTTATCTTTTATTAAAGGAATGGCCGAACAACACAAACTACTCTCACAATTGATGCATTTTTCAAACAAATTGATGTATGATCTTCTTGTCTGTATGGTTTTGAGTCCATGATTGGAAAATGATCCCCTGAATCTTGTTGCATAAGCGGACACCAAACTTAGTGTTTGGTCACATGCTTTATCAAAAGTCTTATGCATAATGAAATTGGGTGTGCCTCTTTAGAAGTTTGCCATGTGCTTCAAAATGACATGTGCATTTACCAAGCATGAAAATTCAAAACCATGTTTAGAAGAATCATAGTTTATTAAGTAAAAGGAAAGACAGAAATCTTAAACCATGGGTTGCCTCCCATGAAGCGCTCTTTTATTGTCATTAGCTTGACATTAACCTCCCTTTAAGGTGGTTGATGTTGGTGATGTCTCAGCTTGTCACCTCTCACTGTCAGTTTTCTCTGTGTGCTTTGATGCTCAATCTCCATATGCTCAAGAGAAAGGATTTTGTTGACAGTGTAATAGTCTTCTGCTCCCTGCTGTTGGTATATTAATTGCACCTTATCACCCTTAGAGAATCCTTCAGTTGGGATTTTCTTGTTCTTCCACCCTTTGTGAGCCTTTTTCTTATTCTTCACCTTTTTCTTGCTTGTTGATCTTCCTTTCTTGACAGTTACGTGAGTTGTGATGCCTTCCTTCTTGTTGATTACTCCTACTTCCTTGTGATGCCCATTTTCTTCTTGTATCTGGTTGTTTACTTGTTCTACTCCCTTTTCAGTTGGTTGCTCTGGAAGAAGATCATCACTTATTCTGCTTGTTTCTTCATTCTTTTGCAATTCTGGGAGAACTTTCAGGATAATGCTCTCCTCATGCATCCTAAGAGTTAACTCTCCTTGCTCTATGTCCACAATGGCTCTAGCCGTGGCCAAAAATGGTCGCCCAAGTATTATGGAGTCATTTTCATTTTCTGAAGAGTCCAGGATCACAAAGTCTGCCGGATAGATGAACTTTCCAACCTTGACTAAAAGGTTCTCAATCAGCCCCTTAGGATAGATTATTGATTGATCCACCAGTTCCAAAGTCATCCCTGTTGGTTTCACTTCCTCTATGCCAAGCTTTTTCACTAGAGAATATGGGATTAGATTTATGCTTGCTCCTAGATCGCACATCCCCTTGTTGATAAACAAGTTCCCAATAGTGCATGATAAGAAAAATCCTCCAGGATCTTCAAGCTTGGGAGGAAGTCCCTTTTTGATGAGTGCACTACACTCTTCACTAAGCATCACAGTTTCCTTCTCATTCCAACTTCTTTTCTTGTTGATGAGCTCCTTTAGAAACTTAGCATACAGTGGCATTTGTTCCAAGGCTTCTGCCAGAGGTATGTTAATTTCTAATTTCTTGAAAGTTTCAAGAAACTTGTGGAAGTGCTGGTCCTTTGTTTCCTTGTGAAATCTTTGTGGGTAAGGCAGTGGTGGTGTTGAGCTCTTCACCACTTGATACTGTTTTGGAGTTGGTTCCTCCATGATTTGCTTGCCCTTCTTTGAACTCTGTAGCTTGTTTTCTCCCTCTGTGAGCTTTTCTGAAGCATTCTTGCTTATCTTGTCCTTGTTACTTGCTTCAGTGTCCTTTGTTGGCTCAGTGATATCTTCCATAGGCTTCTGAGTTACTTCTTGGTTGCCATCTGTCAACACCCTTCCACTTCTTAGTTGCACCACCTTGCATTCTTCCTTTGGGTTGGGAATGGTATCACTAGGTAGTGAACTTGAGGGTTTCTCAACAGAGATCTTCTTGGAGATTTGGCCAATTTGCCTCTCTAAGTTCTTCATGGCAGCATCTTGATTCTTGGTGGTTTGTTCTTGGCTTTTCATTAGTTTTTCCATGAGTACTTCTAGATTGGTAATCCTTTGTGAATCTTGTGTGATGGGTTGGTTTTGGGTGGTGATGGATGAAGATAGGTGGTTTGGTTAGTTGGGTGGTTATTGGGTGGGTATTGGTTAGAATTTGGGTGGTTGTTTTGTGGTTTTCTGTATGAGTTTTGGTTAGTGTTTGGCTGGGAGTTATGGTTTGTGTTTTTCCAATTGTTTTGACCTGTGTTTCTTTGCCATGGTTGTTGGTTTTGGTTATGGTTGTCTCCCCATCTAAGGTTTGGGTGATTCTTCCAAGATGGATTGTAGGTATCTCCATAGACCTCATTTGTTCCCTGATTCTGGTTGTGCAAGTATTGAACCTGCTCTTGTTGTTGCTCCTCTTGAGTTTCTTCACTTTGCACCCAAGTGTTTGGAGGTTGGCTTGTGGTGCTCACTGCTGCCACTTGCAAGCCATCAATCCTCTTAGCCATTTGCTCAAATTGTTGTTGAATCTGTTGTTGCATCATCTTGTTTTGAGCTAAGATTGAATCAACTCCTTCCAACTCCATGACTCCTCTTCTCTGTGATGGTTGACGTTGTCTTTGATGAGAAAAGAAGTATTGGTTGTTGGCCACCATATCAATGAGGTTTCGAGCTTCCTCTGTGGTTTTCATGAGTTGTAGAGAGCCTCCAGCAGAATGATCAAGAGCTTCTTGAGCTTTAAGGGTGAGACCTTCATAGAAGTTTTGTAGCTTGTCCCACTCAGTGAACATCTCTGGTGGACATTTCCTCAATAGAGCCTTGTATCTCTCCCATGCTTCATATAAGCTCTCGGCCTCCAATTGAGTGAAGGTTTGAACCTCTGTCTTCAACCTTAGGACTCTTTGAGGGGGGTAGAATTTGGCAAGAAACTTGCTCACCAAGTCATCCCAAGTGTTGATGCTTTCTTTTGGAAAAGTCTCTAGCCATTGAGTTGCTTTGTCCCTGAGAGAGAATGGGAAGAGTAGCAACTTATAGCTATCAGGGGGCACACCATTTGTCTTCACTGTGTCACAGATTCTCAAAAAGGTGGACAAATGTTGGTTTGGGTCCTCCAAAGGCCCTCCTCCAAAAGAACAATTGTTTTGCACCAGAGTAATGAGTTGTGGCTTGAGTTCAAAGTTGTTGGCATTGACATTGGGAGTGAGAATGCTGCTCCCACAATGCTTGGCATTTGCAAAGGTGTATGAAGCCAAAACTCTTCTCTGTTGGTCATCGTTGGCTCTTCCTTCAGGTTGAGTGGTATCTCTTTCCATGTCTTGGAATTCCTCCTCAGATTCTTCTTCTTCTCCAACAATATTCTTCCCTCTTTCAGCTCTTCTGATTCTCCTGAGAGTTCTTTGATCAATTTCAGAAATAATGTGGGAAGATCTTCCTATACCTGACATACAAACACACAACAATAAACACACAAACCCAGAGAGTTAACAAAACTTCAATCTATTGCTAGAATGAGGTTTTGGTTGGTTAGTTTAAGCAAAATCTCAAACAGTTAATGTGTTAGTGAGAGTTAGAACAACAGAAAAGTAAAAATGCTTAATCTAGATCTCCACCTCACTTAATCATTGTCAATCTATTTCAATCCCCGGCAACGGCGCCAAAAACTTGATGTGTGGAAAGCGATCCAACACAAAACTCACCGGCAAGTGTACCGGGTCGCATCAAGTAATAATAACTCACGTGAGTGAGGTCGATCCCACAGGGATTGAAGGATTGAGCAATTTTAGTTCGGTGGGTGATTCAGTCAAGCGAATCAAGCTTTGGTTGAGTTGTTTGTGTTGAACAGAAAGTAAATGACATTAAAAGTAAAAGGGAGAAGGGAAAATTGCAGTAAAATAAAGAACAGAGAAGTAAAAGTGCAGAAACTTAAAGAGCAAGAAAGGTAAATGACTGAAACTTAAAGTGCAAGAAACTTAAATTGCAGTAACTTAAATGGCAAGAAAGGTAAATGACTTGAATATAAAAGGGAATTGAGGAATGGGATTGCAAGAATTAAACAAAGAACAAGTGAATTACAGTAAATGGTTGGGCAGAAAGTAGATCAAAAGCAATAAGCATGCAACAGAATTCAAGTAAAATTCTGCAGAGGTTCACAGATGAACCAAAAGTGATCTCAGGATCCCAAGGGCTTAGGTAGCAAAGCCTAAGACCCAATTTCCTTCCCAGATCTAGATTCAGTAAGCAATTGACAGAAAATTGAAGAAGAAGCAATTGAATAACAGAATTGAAAGTGAATTGTGCAGTAAAATTAATGCAGAGAGATTGAATGGGAATTGGGACAGAATTTCCCCAATTTCACACACCCAATACTCAGAGAACAGAAAGTAGAATTGCCCAAGAGATTCGAGGAAGGAGACTCTCCTTTGATCCTCTTAGTTCTTGGTCAAATTCTTTCCAGAAGGTGAAAGCAAGTAAAATTGCAAAGTAATTGAAAATTTAAAAGTGAGTGCCAAGGTAGCTAAAAGAGGTGAAAAGTCCAGCCCCAATTACATCAAACTAAGTCCTATTTATACACTTTCTATTCTTGGATGATGGGATTTGGATGGGCTTTTGGATTGGTGAAGAATTGGATTCAAATTAATTTTTAATTTGAATTTCAGCCCAAGATCCACTTCCAGGAGGCTGCCCTGCCCTTGTGGAGGGCAGGGCAGAAAATTGATGCATGGCACAAAGATTTGGTGCGGCGTGGTTGCTTGTTGGTGCGAGTTGGTGCGCACGTTTTGCTTCTTGGTGCGCCACACAAGATCCTGCCCGCGCCAAGGGCAGGGCGGGGAGTTTTGGATGCGCCAGAATTTGAGACGCGCGCGGATGGTGCTGCCAGATGCAAAATTGATGCGCCAGGAAAGGAGATTGGCGCGCGGGACGCGCGTTGGTGCCTTGGAGGCTGCCCTGCCCGCGCCAAGGGCAGGGCAGGATTGGGTTGGTGCGGTCAGAGAGGAACGCGCGCGCCAGGATCGTGCCAAGGGAGAAATTTTGGTGCGCCATGGAGAAAAATTGGTGCGCCATTCAAATTTCTGCCCTGCCCGCGCCAAGGGCAGGGCAATGACCAATCCTCCATGCCGTGGGTTCGAGTCTGGGACCTTGCAAACACGCTACTCATTTTTCTTTATTTCTTGGCATGGCAATTGGTCTCAAGGCTTGGCTTCCTCATGGTTCTTGGTTCGAAACTTGTAGCTTGCATGGGTGCCATTTTCTCTTGGATTTCTTTCCTCATGGAGCACGATCCTGCCCTCCACAAGGGCAGGGCAGAATTTGTTTCTCATGGCTCCAAGGCACCATTTTGTGCTCTGCCCTTGAAGTGGGCAGGGCAGAATCGCCTATGCTTGGCTCGGTCACTAATGCTGCCCTCCTAGAGGGCAGTCTGCCCTTGTGGAGGGCAGAGTTGCTTCTCCCTTTAGTTACGGCACACTTCCCCTTTCCTTTGCCACGCTTTTCTTCTCTTGTGTCACACTTCTTAGGCCACGCTTTTCATTTTCTTTTCTTTTTCTTCACCTAAAATAAACCAAACAACCACTCAAAGTATCACAAAAATCAAGAGGCTTATAAATCCATTAAAATGCAATTAAAATTAGCTTAAACCTCATGATTTATCATTAATTTCATAGTGGTTACTTGATTTAGAGAAGTTATGCATTTTCACTCCAAATCCTTTACTTATGATGCAAGAAAGTGCATAAATGCTAACTAAACAAGTGAAATTAGCTTGAAAAATGGGTATATGATGACTTGTCATCACCTATTATTACTTCTTGGATGGGTATTCCGGGTACAACCAAATCATGGTGGACCCCAAAAACCAAGAGAAGACTGCCTTCACATGTCCATTTGAAGTTTTTGCATACAGGAGGATGCCTTTTGGGTTATGCAACGCCCCAGCCATGTTTCAGAGGTGTATGCTTTCCATCTTCTTTGATATGGTTGAAAAATTCTTAAAAGTCTTCATGGATGATTTTTCTGTCTTTGGCAATTCATTTATTACTTGTTTGCATCATTTAACTCTTGTTTTGAAAAGATGCCAAGAAACTAAC
Organism: Arachis stenosperma; assembly: GCF_014773155.1. NCBI lineage: Eukaryota > Viridiplantae > Streptophyta > Magnoliopsida > Fabales > Fabaceae > Arachis > Arachis stenosperma. The sequence goes on along the minus strand of NC_080385.1, from coordinate 84,409,890 downwards.
TTGGTCTTGAACTGAAAAAAATGCCATTTCATGGTTCCTGAAGGGATAGTTCTTGGGCATAAAGTGTCATGCAAAGGTATAGAAGTTGATAAAGTAAAAATAGAAATTATTGAAAAACTTCCTATACCCGTTAATGTGAAAGCAGTAAGGAGTTTTCTGGGGCATGCTGGTTTCTACAGAAGGTTTATCAAAGATTTCTCAAAAATAGCAAAGCCGTTGAGCAATTTGCTAGTGATTGACAACCCTTTCATCTTTGATGGCAACTGTAAGCATGCCTTTGAAACCTTAAAGAGAAAACTCATCACAGCACCAATCATCACACCCCCTGATTGGAACTTACCTTTTGAACTTATGTGTGATGCAAGTGACCTTGCTATTGGTGCTGTGCTGGGACAAAAGAAAGATAAGTTGCACCATGTCATATATTATGCCAGCAAAGTGTTAAATGAAACACAGAAAAATTATACCACCACCGAGAAAGAACTTTTGGCAATTGTTTATGCATTTGATAAGTTTAGGCAATACTTGATTGGCTCAAAAGTTATAGTGTACACTGACCATGCCGCTCTCAAGTATTTAATGTCTAAACAGGATTCAAAGCCAAGGCTTATTAGGTGGGTGCTGCTGCTACAAGAGTTTGATATTGAAGTAAGAGATAGGAAGAGAAGTGAAAATCAAGTGGCAGATCATTTATCAAGGGTACCACAAGAGGCCTATCAAGATAGACCATAACAAGTAAATGAGAATTTCCCTGATAAGCACCTGTTTCAAATTCAACAAGCACCTTGGTTTGCTGACATAGCAAATTACAAAGTAGGAAGGAAGATACCTCAAGACTTCTCTAGGCAACAAGTGAAAAAGTTACTCAATGAAGCAAAGAAGTTCTTGTGGGACGAACTCTTCTTATTCAAAAGGTGCTCCGATGGAATGATTACGAGATGTGTCCATGAAAATGAAATGAAGGACATATTGTGGCACTGTCATGGTTCAGCATATGGTGGACACTTTAGACCAGAGAGAACAGCTGCAAAGGTACTACAAAGCAGTTTCTATTGGCCAACTATCTTCAAGGATGCCAGAGAGTTTGTTCACCAATGCAATGAATGCCAAAGAGCTGGAGGATTGACAAAAAGGAATGAGATGCCTCAGAATTTCATCTTGGAAGTAGAGCTATTTGACTTATGGGGTATTGATTTCATGGGGCCTTTTCCCCCTTCTTACTCTTTCAGATACATCTTGGTGGCAGTGGAGTATGTCTCAAAGTGGGTGGAAGCCATAGCCACAACCACTTGTGATGCACAGATTGTCCTTCAATTCCTTAAGAAGCATATCTTCACCAGATATGGAGTACCCAAGGGTCTTATCAGCGATGGTGGTGGCCACTTCTGCAACAAACAATTGGAGAAGCTCCTCCACAAATATGGAGTAATCCATAAAGTAGCCACACCATACCATCCTCAGACTAATGGCCAGGCTGAGCTAGCAAATAGAGAGTTGAAGAGAATTTTAGAAAAAACAGTGGGAAGTACAAGGAAAGATTGGTCCAGGAAGTTAGAAGATGCACTCTGGGCATACAGGACAGCTTTCAAAACTCCCATTGGGAAGTCCCCATTTCAGCTATTATATGGAAAATCTTGTCACCTCCCTATAGAGCTTGAACATAAAGCTTTTTGGGCTACTAAACTCCTCAACCTTGATGCTCAAGCAGTAGGAGAAAAGAGGCTGCTACAACTAAATGAGTTGGATGAGTTTAGACTAGAAGCTTATGAGAGTGCTAAGATATAAAAAAAAAAGAGCTAAGAGGTGGCATGACAAGAAGATCTCAAAGAAAGAGTTCAAGCCAGGACAGCAAGGGCTCCTGTATAACTCAAGGCTCAAGATCTTTCCTGGCAAGCTCAAGTCCAAATGGACAGGTCCATATCTAGTAACAAAAGTTTTTCCTTATGGAAGTCTTGAACTGCTAGATGAAGCTACAAAGAACCACTTCACAACAAATGGGCACAGAGCAAAGCCGTATCTAGGAGGACAATGGGACAAGGAAAAAGAAGTTCAGAATCTGAACTGAACAAGCACAAGCACAGAGAATGTCAAGCTAGTGACAATAAAGAAGCGCTTGTTGGGAGGCAACCCAACCTGAGGTAGTTTTCTTTTCATAGCTATTTTAATAAAAAGGTTAATTAGCTTTATCTACATTGCAAGAAGCTAAGTTTGGTGTCGCACACCGAAACAATCTGAGGGAGAATGAAGGATTCTAAGTTTGGTGTTCCACCAAAGTCTCATGATAAAACACATTCTCACTTTCTGCATAATGCCAGCCTCAAGTAATCAGATAAACTAGTTAACTATTTGCTATTTCATAGTTTTTAGTTGTATTACTGGTGCACGAAATTGCAATAACACTTTTGCAATCCCGCACAACTAACCAGCAAGTGCACTGGGTCGTCCAAGTAATACCTTGCGTGAGCAAGGGTCGATCCCACGGAGATTGTCGGCTTGAAGCAAGCTATGGTTATATTGTAAATCTTAGTCAGGATATCAGAAATTATCAGGATTGATTGTAAAAAGTAAAAGAACATGAAATGGTTACTTGTATTGCAGTAATGGAGAATAGGTTGAGGTTTGGAGATGCTCCATCTTCTGAATCTCTGCTTTCCTACTGTCTTCTTCATCAAACACGCAAGCCTCCTTCCATGGCAAGCTCATGTAGGGTTTCACCGTTGTCAATGGCTACCTCCCATCCTCGCAGTGAAAGCTAATGCACGCACTCTGTCACAGTACTGCCAATCACCGGTTTGGTTCCCTCCCCTACCGGAATAGAATCCCTCTTTTGCGTCTGTCACTAACGCCCAGTAGGTTACAGGTTTGAAGCACGTCACAGTCATTCAATCATTGAATCCTACTCAGAATACCACAGACAAGGTTTAGACCTTCCGGATTCTCTTGAATGCTGCCATCAGGTCCTGCCTATACCACGAAGATTCCGATTAAAGAACCCAAGAGATAACTACTCAATCTAAGATAGAACAGAGGTGGTTGTCAGGCACGTGTTCATAGTTGAGAATGATGATGATTGTCACGGATCATCACATTCATCCGGATTAAGAACAAGTGTTATCTTAGAATCGAAGCAAGCATGATTGAATAAGAAACAGTAGTGATTGCATTAATCCATCAAGACACAGCAGAGCTCCTCACCCCCAACCATGGGGTTTAGAGGCTCATACTGTGGAAAGAAACGTGTACAAAATGTTATGGGGTCATAAGGTACGGATACAATGTCAAAAGATCCTATAAGTAGTAAACTAGTGTCCTAAGGTTTACAGAATTGAGTAAATGACAGAAAAATCCACTTCCGGGCCCACTTGGTGTGTGCTTGGGCTGAGCAATGAAGAAATTTCGTGTAGAGACCTTTTCTGGAGTTAAACGCCAGCTTTCATGCCAGTTTGGGCGTTTAACTCCAAATTTTATGCCAGTTCCGGCGTTTAACGCTGGAATTTCTGTAGGTGACTTTGAGCGCCGGTTTGGGCCATCAAATCTTGGGAAAAGTATGGACTATTATATATTGCTGGAAAGCCCAGGATGTCTACTTTCCAATGCCGTTGAAAGCGCGCCAATTGGGTTTCTGTAGCTCCAGAAAATCTACTTCGAGTGCAGGGAGGTCAGAATCCAACAGCATCTGCAGTCCTTTTCAGTCTCTGGATCAGATTTTTGCTCAGGACCCTCAATTTCAGTCAGAAAATACCTGAAATCACAGAAAAACACACAAACTCATAGTAAAGTCCAGAAAAGTGAATTTTAATTAAAAACTAATAAAAATATACTAAAAACTAACTAAAAGATACTAAAAACATACTAAAAACAATGCCAAAAAGCATACAAATTATCCGCTCATCACAACACCAAACTTAAATTGTTGCTTGTCCCCAAGCAACTGAAAATCAAAATAGGATAAAAAGAAGAGAACATACTATAGACTCCAAAATATCAAATAAACATAGCTCCAATTAGATGAGCGGGACTAGTAGCTTTTTGCCTCCGAACAGTTTTGGCATCTCACTCTATCCTTTGAAGTTCAGAATGATTGGCATCTATAAGAACTCAGAACTCAGATAGTGTTATTGATTCTCCTAGTTAAGTATATTGATTCTTGAACATAGCTAGTGTATGAGTCTTGGCTGTGGCCCAAAGCACTCTGTCTTCCAGTATTACCACCGGATACATACATGCCACAGACACATAATTGGGTGAACCCTTTTTTAGATTGTGACTCAGCTTTGCTAAAGTCCCCAATTAGAGGTGTCCAGGGTTCTTAAGCACACTCTTTTGCCTTGGATCACAACTTTATTTCCTTCTTTTTCTTTCTTTTTCTTTCTCTTTTTTTTTGAAAAATATATATATATATATATTTTTTTTTTGGATTCACTGCTTTTTCTTGCTTCAAGAATCAATTTGATGATTTTTCAGATCCTCAATAACAGTTCTCTTTTCTCCTCATTCTTTCAAGAGCCAACAAATTTAACATTCTTAAAAACAACAAATTCAACAGACATATGCACTGTTCAAGCATTCATTCAGAGAACAAAAAGTATTGTCACCACATCAAACTAATTCAACTAGTTTCAGAGATAAATTTCGAAACCCTGTACTTCTTGTTCTTTTGTGATTAGAGCATTTTTCTTTTAAGAGAGGTGATGGATTCATAGGACATTCATAGCTTTAAGGCATAAACTTAAATTTTATTAATTATGAACTAAGAACAAGACTCAAATATAGATATAAGATGAGACTAAAAAAAAATATAAAATAAGACAAAAAACGAAAAAAATATAGGCTCCTAATGATAGAGGTTTTCACAGAGTTAGGACTCAACAACCTTGATTTTGAGAAGTGGATGCTCCCTCAGCTTGAGAGGAGAGCTTTTGGCGTTTCATCTCTTGGATTTCACGCCCCTGCTTCTCTTGTTCCTTCAGCAATTTGCAGAGCATGCAGTTTTGATTCTGCTGTTCTTCCTTCAGTTGCTCCATAGTCTCTTGCAACTTGTTAATAGATGCTTCTAGGTTGGCCCAGTAGCCAATTTCAGGGAGTTCAGGGAGGAACTCATGCGCCCTCCTTTTGATGGAGTTGTCTTGCACTTGTCCTTCCATTGACTTCTTGGTGATTGGGTGTTCAATGGGTATGAATTCATCTACTCCCATCTTCACCCCAGCCTCTTTACAGAGCAAGGAAATCAAGCTTGGATAAGCCAATTTGGCTTCAGTGGAATTCTTATTTGCAATTGTGTAAATCTCACAAGCAATCACATGATGGACCTCCACCTCTTTTCCAAGCATAATGCAATGAATCATCACTGCTCTCTTGATGGTGACCTCAGAACGGTTGCTAGTGGGCAATATGGAACGCCCAATAAAGTCTAGCCAACCTCTTGCAATTGGTTTCAGGTCTCCCCTCTTGAGTTGGTTTGGGACACCCTTAGAATTGGTTATCCACTTAGTTCCAGGGAGGCATATGTCCTCTAGAACCTGATCCAACCCCTTATCTACTCTCACCATCCTCCTATTAAAGGAATCAGGATCATCTTGCAGTTGAGGCAACTTGAATATTTCTCTTATTTTGTCCAGATGGAAGTATATAACTTTCCCTCTGACCATGGTTCTATGGGTATGGTAAGCAGTTCCAGTCATTCTCTGCTTATCTGTTAGCCACAGATTTGAGTAGAATTCCTGAACCATGTTCCTTCCAACCTTTGTCTCAAGATTGGTTAGAACTTCCCATCCTCTGTTTCGAATTTGCTCTTGGATCCCCGGATATTCATCTTCTTTCAGATCAATTTTAACTTCCGGGATCACTGACCTCAGACCCATTATTTTATGATAATGGTCTTCATGTTCTTTGGTTAAGAACTTCTCTTCATTCCAAAGATTCTTTGGATTATTCTCTTTCTTGCCTCTTAAATTGGTTTGTTTTCCCTTAGGAGCCATGATATTGATGAATCTTGGCTTAGTGATCACGGAAAAGCACACCAAACTTAGAGGTTTGCTTGTCCTCAAGCAAAAGGAAAGAGAGAAGAAAGGGGGAGGAAGAGAAAATTCGAATGGTGTGGGCAAAAGGGGGTTCCAAACGTGAATTTATAAGGGAGGGGAGAAGAGATTTCGAAAAAATAAAAATTTGAAAGGAGATTTGAGAAGATAAGAAAAGAAATTGAGAAAAGGGTGAGTTTTTGAAGAAGATTTGGGATTAATTTGAAATAGATTTGAAGAATGGTTTTGATTTGTGAAGATTTGAAAGTGAATAATGAAAGGTTGAAGTGCATTTATGTAGAAGAGTATGGTTAAAAAGAGGAAAGTTTGAAAAAAATTGAGTTGAAAACAAAAATGTGGTCCCCCCACCTTTCTGGCGTTAAACGCCCAGAATGGCACCCATTCTGGCGTTTAACGCCCATTTGCTACCCCTTTTGGGCGTTTAACGCCCAGCCAGGTGCCCTGGCTGGCGTTAAACGCCAGAAATCCTTTATCACTGGGCGTTTTTCCAAAACGCCCAGGATGCTGCACACCTGGCGTTAAACGCCCAGAATGGTGCCCATTCTGGCGTTTAACGCCCAAAATGGTACCATTACTGGCGTTAAACGCCCAGAATGGTGCCCATTCTGGCGTTTAACGCCCAAAATGCCCCTTACTGGCGTTTTTTTCGCCAGTAAGCTCATTTTCTCTGCTTTTTGAGCTGAATCCTTCTGTAACTCTGTGAATTCCTTCATTTTTGATACTTGCCTCTGTAAGAACTAATCATACACCTTCCTAATGACTGGGTTGCCTCCCAGCAAGCGCTTATTTACTGTCTTTAGCTGGACTTTCACTGAGAATCACTCAAGTCTCAGTTTTGAGCATTCCTGCTCAAAATTTCCTTCAAGATAGTGCTTGATCCTCTGTCCATTAACAATGAACTTCTTGTCAGAATCAATATCCTGAAGCTCAACATATCCATATGGTGATACTCCTGTAATCACATACGGACCCCTCCACCGGGATTTGAGTTTTCCTGGAAACAATTTGAGCCTGGAGTTGAAGAGCAGAACTTTTTGTCCTGGCTCAAAGACTCTGGTTGACAATCTCTTGTCATGCCACTTCTTTGCCTTTTCCTTATAAATTTTTGCATTTTCAAAGGCATTGAGTCTGAACTCCTCTAGCTCATTTAGCTGGAGCAGTCTTTTCTCACCAGCTAACTGTGCATCCATGTTTAGGAATCTGGTTGCCCAGTAGGCTTTATGTTCCAGTTTCACAGGCAAATGACAGGCCTTCCCATACACCAGTTGGTATGGAGAGGTGCCTATAGGAGTCTTGAATGCTGTTCTGTATGCCCACAGAGCATCATCCAAGCTCTTTGCCCAATCCTTTCTTCGGGCCATCACAGTCCGTTCCAGGATTCTTTTTAGCTCTCTGTTAGAGACTTCAGCTTGCCCATTTATCTGTGGATGATACGGAGTTGCCACTTTATGGCTGATTCCATATCTAACCATAGCAGAGTATAGCTGTTTATTGCAGAAATGAGTGCCCCCATCACTGATTAGCACTCTGGGGACGCCAAACCTGCTGAAAATGTTTTTCTGGAGGAATTTCAGCACGGTTTTGGTATCATTAGTGGGTGTAGCAATTGCTTCTACCCACTTAGATACGTAGTCCACTGCCACCAGAATGTAGGTGTTTGAGTATGATGGTGGGAATGGCCCCATGAAGTCAATTCCCCATACATCAAACAATTCTATCTCTAATATTCCTTGTTGAGGCATGGCATATCCGTGAGGCAGGTTACCAGCTCTTTGGCAACTGTCACAGTTACGCACAAACTCTCGGGAATCTTTATAGAGAGTAGGCCAGTAGAAGCCGCACTGGAGAACTTTAGTGGCTGTTCGCTCACTTCCAAAATGTCCTCCATACTGTGATCCATGGCAGTGCCATAGGATCCTTCGTGCTTCTTCTCTGGGTATACACCTGCGGATCACTCCGTCAGCACATCTCTTAAAGAGATATGGTTCATCCAAAAGGTAGTACTTGGCATCTGAAATTAGTTTCTTTCTCTGCACATAACTGTACTCTTTGGGTATGAACCTCACAGCTTTATAGTTTGCAATATCTGCAAACCATGGAGCTTCCTGAATGGCAAAGAGTTGCTCATCTGGGAAAGTCTCAGAGATCTCAGTAGAAGGGAGGGACGTCCCAGCTACCGGTTCTATCCGGGACAGATGATCCGCCACTTGGTTCTCTGTCCCTTTTCTGTCTCTTATGTCTATATCAAACTCTTGCAGAAGCAACACCCATCTTATAAGTCTGGGTTTTGAATCCTGCTTTGTGAGTAAGTATTTAAGAGCAGCATGGTCAGTGTACACAATCACCTTTGATCCCACTAGGTAGGATCTAAACTTGTCAATGGCATAAACCACTGCAAGTAACTCTTTCTCTGTGGTTGTGTAGTTCTTTTGTGCGTCATTTAGAACACGGCTAGCATAATAAATGACGTGCAAAAGCTTGTTATGCCTCTGTCCCAACACTGCACCAATGGCATGATCACTGGCATCACACATTAATTCAAATGGTAATGCCCAATCTGGTGCAGAGATGACTGGTGCTGTGACCAGCTTAGCTTTTAGGGTCTTAAATGCCTGCAGACACTGTGTGTCAAACACAAATGGTGTGTCAGCAGCTAACAGGTTACTCAGGGGTTTAGCAATTTTCGAAAAATCCTTGATAAACCTTCTGTAGAATCCTGCATGCCCCAAAAAGCTTCTGATTGCTTTAACATTGGCAGGTGGTGGTAATTTTTCAATTACCTCCACCTTTGCCTTATCCACCTCTATTCCCCTGCTTGAAATTTTGTGCCCAAGGACAATTCCTTCAGTCACCATAAAGTGACATTTCTCCCAGTTTAAAACCAGGTTAGTCTCTTGGCACCTTTTCAAGACAAGTGATAGGTGGTTAAGACAGGAGCTGAATGAGTCTCCATATACTGAAAAGTCATCCATGAAGACTTCCAGGAATTTCTCTACCATATCTGAGAAGATAGAGAGCATGCACCTTTGAAAGGTTGCAGGTGCATTGCACAGACCAAAAGGCATCCTTCTGTAGGCAAACACGCCAGAAGGGCAAGTGAATGCTGTTTTCTCTTGGTCCTGAGGATCTACTGCAATTTGGTTGTAGCCTGAATAGCCATCCAAAAAGCAGTAGTAATCATGACCAGCTAGTCTTTCTAGCATTTGGTCTATGAATGGTAAAGGAAAATGATCCTTTCTGGTGGCTGTATTGAGCCTTCTGTAGTCAATACACATGCGCCACCCTGTGACTGTTCTTGTAGGAACCAGTTCATTTTTTTCATTATGAACCACTGTCATGCCTCCCTTTTTGGGAACAACTTGGACAGGGCTCACCCAGGGGCTATCAGAAATAGGATAAATAATCCCAGCCTCTAGTAATTTAGTGACCTCTTTCTGCACCACCTCCTTCATGGCAGGATTTAGCCTCCTCTGTGGTTGGACCACTGGTTTGGCATTATCCTCCAATAGGATCTTGTGCATGCATCTAGCTGGGCTAATGCCCTTAAGATCACTTATGGACCACCCAAGAGCTGTCTTGTGTGTCCTCAGCACTTTAATTAGTGCTTCCTCTTCCTGTGGATTTAAAGCAGAGCTTATAATCACTGGAAAAGTGTCACCCTCTCCCAGAAATGCATATTTCAGGGATGGTGGTAGTGGTTTGAGTTCAGGCTTAGGAGGCTTATCCTCCTCCTGAGGAATTTTCGAAAATTCCTTTGCCTCCTCTGGCTCTTCCTGATCAGTTTGAGCATCTTTGAAGATGTCCTCAAGCTCTGATTCTAGGCTTTCAGCCATATTGATCTCTTCTACCAGAGAGTCAATAATGTCAGCGTCCATACAGTCCTCTGGTGTGTCTGGATGCTGCATAGCTTTTACAGCATTCAACTTGAACTCATCCTCATTGACTCTCAGGGTTACTTCCCCTTTTTGTACATCAATGAGAGTTCGTCCAGTTGCTAGGAAAGGTCTTCCTAGAATGAGAGTTGCACTCTTGTGCTCCTCCATTTCCAGCACCACAAAGTCAGCTGGAAAGGCAAATGGCCCAACCTTTACAATCATGTCCTCTATTATGCCTGATGGGTGTTTAATGGAGCCATCAGCAAGTTGGAGGCATATCCTGGTTGGTTTGACTTCTCCAATCAACCCAAGCTTTCTGATAGTGGATGCAGGTATTAGATTGATGCTTGCTCCAAGATCACATAAAGCTATCTTGGTGCAAGTGCCTTCTAATGTGCATGGTATCAGAAAGCTTCCAGGATCTTGAAGCTTTTCTGGTAAGCTTTTTAGAATGACTGCACTGCATTCTTCAGTGAGAAACACTTTTTCAGTTTCTCTCCAATCCTTCTTATGACTTAAGATTTCCTTCATGAACTTAGCATAAGAAGGTATTTGCTCAAGTGCCTCTGCAAATGGAATCTTTATTTCAAGAGTCCTTAAATAATCTGCAAAGCGGGCAAATTGCTTATCCTGTTCCGCCTTGCGGAGTTTCTGAGGATAAGGCATCTTGGCTTGATATTCTTCAACCTTAGATGCTGCAGGTTTATTCCTTACAGAAGTGGTTGAAGAAGCCTTGTTAGAGGGATTACTGTCAGCACTCTCAGGTGTCTGATTTTCCCTTGGCGTTTGGACGCCAGGAATGGGTGGAAAATGGGCGTTTAACGCCAACTTTTCCCCCTTTTCTGGCGTTTGAACGCCAGAACTGGGCAAGGAATGGGCGTTTAACGCCAGCTTTCCTTCCCTTTCTGGCGTTTGAACGCCAACATTCCTCTCTGGGCTCTTACTGTCCTCAGAGGGATTTTGAACAGTGGGTTGGTTGTCCTCTGTCATTTGTTCCTTATTTGGCTTTTTGCTCTTTTGAACAGTGTTATTCAAGGTCTTTCCACTCCTCAATTGAACTGCTTGGCACTCCTCTGTTATCTGTTTAGATATTTGCTGTTTTGCTTGATTCAACTGTAGTTCTATGCTCTTATTAGCAACTTTAGTTTCATGGAGCATCTCTTTAAATTCTGCTAACTGTTCTGTCATCAGGAGCAGTTGTTGATTAAGCTCCATTATCTGTTCTTGAGGATTAGAGTCAGTGACTACTGTCATGACTTCCTCTTCTGGAGGGAACTCATTACTAGAGTACAGATACTGGTTTCTAGCAACAGTGTCTATAAACTCTTGAGCTTCTTCAATTGTTTTCCTCATGTGTATAGATCCACCAGCTGAGTGGTCTAAAGACATCTGAGCTTTTTCTGTAAGCCCATAGTAGAAAATGTCTAACTGTACCCACTCTGAAAACATTTCAGAGGGACATTTTCTTAGCATACCTCTATACCTCTCCCAGGCACTATAAAGGGATTCATTATCCTCTTGTTTAAAGCCTTGGATGTCCAGCCTTAGCTGTGTCATCCTTTTTGGAGGGTAAAAATGATTCAGGAATTTGTCTGATAACTGTTTCCATGTCTTTATGCTTGCTGTAGGTTGGTTATTTAACCACCTTTTAGCTTGATCTTTTACAGCAAATGGAAACAGTAATAGTCTGTAGACATCCTGATCTACCTCTTTATCATGCACTGTGTTAGCAATTTGTAAGAACTGTGCCAGAAACTCAGTAGGTTCTTCCTGTGGAAGACCAGAATACTGGCAATTTTGCTGCACTATGATAATGAGTTGAGGGTTTAGCTCAAAGCTGCTTGCTTTAATGGGAGGTATACAGATGCTACTCCCATATGCAGCTGTAATGGGGTTAGCATAAGACCCCAGAGTCCTCTTGGACTGATTAATTCCACTTGAGTCCATAATGGACAAAAGGGAAATGAGAATGATTGCAAAGAGATAAATTTTGTTTATTTTTAAATTTTTTTTTGAAATAACCGAAAAAAAATAAAATAAAATAAAATAAAACAAAAGGAAAATAAAATAAAGAATTCGAAAATCAAAGGGAAAATGAGATCAAAGCAAATTGAGAACTGAATCAATTAGTAAAAAAAAGATTTTGAAAACAGCAATTAAAAAGATATGATTGAAAAATTTTTATGAAAAAGATTTGATTCTAAAAAAAAGAGGAAAGAGAAAAACACAAAAAGACACCAAACTTAAAATTTTTAGAAAATCAAACACTAAATTTTCGAAAATTTTGAAGGAAAAACACAAAGAGAACACCAAACTTAGAACTTTTGTGAATCAAAAAGGGACTAAGAATAGGAAAAATTCGAAAATCAAAAGAAAAACAACAGCCTGCAATTGACACCAAACTTAAAATATGAAACTAGACTCAACTAAAAGACTCTAAACCAACAAAAATAAAATAGTCCTAATCTAAGCAACAAGATAAGCCGTCAGTTGTCCAAACTCGAACAATCCCCGGCAACGGCGCCAAAAACTTGGTGCACGAAATTGCAATAACACTTTTGCAATCCCGCACAACTAACCAGCAAGTGCACTGGGTCGTCCAAGTAATACCTTGCGTGAGCAAGGGTCGATCCCACGGAGATTGTCGGCTTGAAGCAAGCTATGGTTATATTGTAAATCTTAGTCAGGATATCAGAAATTATCAGGATTGATTGTAAAAAGTAAAAGAACATGAAATGGTTACTTGTATTGCAGTAATGGAGAATAGGTTGAGGTTTGGAGATGCTCCATCTTCTGAATCTCTGCTTTCCTACTGTCTTCTTCATCAAACACGCAAGCCTCCTTCCATGGCAAGCTCATGTAGGGTTTCACCGTTGTCAATGGCTACCTCCCATCCTCGCAGTGAAAGCTAATGCACGCACTCTGTCACAGTACTGCCAATCACCGGTTTGGTTCCCTCCCCTACCGGAATAGAATCCCTCTTTTGCGTCTGTCACTAACGCCCAGTAGGTTACAGGTTTGAAGCACGTCACAGTCATTCAATCATTGAATCCTACTCAGAATACCACAGACAAGGTTTAGACCTTCCGGATTCTCTTGAATGCTGCCATCAGGTCCTGCCTATACCACGAAGATTCCGATTAAAGAACCCAAGAGATAACTACTCAATCTAAGATAGAACAGAGGTGGTTGTCAGGCACGTGTTCATAGTTGAGAATGATGATGATTGTCACGGATCATCACATTCATCCGGATTAAGAACAAGTGTTATCTTAGAATCGAAGCAAGCATGATTGAATAAGAAACAGTAGTGATTGCATTAATCCATCAAGACACAGCAGAGCTCCTCACCCCAACCATGGGGTTTAGAGGCTCATACTGTGGAAAGAAACGTGTACAAAATGTTATGGGGTCATAAGGTACGGATACAATGTCAAAAGATCCTATAAGTAGTAAACTAGTGTCCTAAGGTTTACAGAATTGAGTAAATGACAGAAAAATCCACTTCCGGGCCCACTTGGTGTGTGCTTGGGCTGAGCAATGAAGGAATTTTGTGTAGAGACCTTTTCTGGAGTTAAACGCCAGCTTTCATGCCAGTTTGGGCGTTTAACTCCAAATTTTATGCCAGTTCCGGCGTTTAACGCTGGAATTTCTGTAGGTGACTTTGAGCGCCGGTTTGGGCCATCAAATCTTGGGCAAAGTATGAACTATTATATATTGCTGGAAAGCCCAGGATGTCTACTTTCTAATGCCGTTGAGAGCGCGCCAATTGGGCTTCTGTAGCTCCAGAAAATCCACTTCGAGTGCAGGGAGGTCAGAATCCAACAGCATCTGCAGTCCTTTTCAGTCTCTGGATCAGATTTTTGCTCAGGACCCTCAATTTCAGTCAGAAAATACCTGAAATCACAGAAAAACACACAAACTCATAGTAAAGTCCAGAAAAGTGAATTTTAATTAAAAACTAATAAAAATATACTAAAAACTAACTAAAAGATACTAAAAACATACTAAAAACAATGCCAAAAAGCATACAAATTATCCTCTCATCAATTACCTTTAGCAAGGAAAAATGATTTCACAGATAGTTAAATTGTGCATGAGAAATATTGGCAAGGAACTAAGTTTGGTGTTCACACACCAAAGTAAGTTCAAAAGCCCACAAACAAGCTTTGCAGGTTAAACAGATACCTAAAGGGCTTGAAAAGCAAGCAACGTTTGAAGAATATGCAGGAAAATAGCCAACACATCAGGGAACATCTGCATTATGACTTACAAGGAACAAACAGAAGGAAGAATGAAAAGCTGCAACCCAACAGGTTGTATTTACACTTGATCCTTGTTGTTGTGTAATGATTTAATTCAGAGAGCCCTTTATGTCTGGCTGAAATAATTATTTAGTTTCTAGTGGAAGTACATGTTGAAAAAGAAAGCTATCTGCACAATTTTTTGCTTGAAAGTTATCTGCATAATAATTGTCATCACTCATTAACTTGAATACTTCGTTTTGTTTTTCCTTGATGTCTGAATAAAAGAGAGATATTTGATTTAGAAAAGTAATTGTTCAATGTTGCAAAAGTTAGAATGAGAGTTAGTGGTGCTATGTGTTTGATTAAATTGTTAGCTCATAGAATAAATGCTGCAAAATGACTTGTTACTTGAAGCCTAGGCTAGTTTGCTGCTATTATTTCTCAAGTATTGAAAGTCCCATGAAAATAAACCAAAACAGAAAGAAAAAGAAGAAGAAAAGCCAAAAGTTGGCAAAGAAACAAACAATAAGGCTAGACACCAATAGCTTGGACCCTAGGACACATGCCTGTGGTGTTCATGTACTAGGATATGCTTGGACAAGTAGGTTCTAAGGAGTATTTTAAAACTTGGCAACTTAGATCAACTGATTTGGGATTGCCAACTGAAAGTCCACAATAAAGAGCAACCTAGCTACAAAACATTTAGTTATCCAAAGAGATGCTGGGCATCAATGATCCTAGGAAGAAAGAGTGAGCCATGTGTCTATGGTGAAGAAATGTTGAGTGAAATTAAGCCAAAGGCCACTGCAACATTTGCCACCAAGTCTTTAATAAGTAATAAGCTCTTTATGCAAAAGAAAGAAGAAAAGCTACCAAGGGAAGTGATCAAAAAGTAAGACATTGTAGCAGCAACCTTAGTGGACCCTTAAGGAAATATTGTTTGTTTTGACAGCAAGTAATAAATGGGCTACTTTGGTTCTGCATAAAACCCCATAGACCAAATTCAACTATCTGCTTAATAAGAACATATATACTTATCTATTTCATTCTATCCTCTCTTGTGTTTGATACTTGCTTAGGGACAAGCAAGATTTAAGTTTGGTGTTGTGATGACAAGTCATCTTAGCCTAGTTTCACTAGTCTTTTTCTTTGTTTTCATTAGGTTTTATGCACTTTCTTGCATTCTAAGTAAGTAATTTGGAATGGAAATGCATGACTTCTTTGAATCAAACAACCACCATATAATTGATGCTAAATCATGAGGTTTAGGCTAAATGTAATTGAGTTTTAATGATTTATAAACCTTGTGAATTTGGTGATACTTTGATTGGTTGTTTTGATTAATTGTAGGTGAAGAAAAGAAGAAAAGAAGAAAGTGTGGCCTAAGAAGTGTGGCTCAAGGAAGAAAAAGTGTGGCCAAGAAAGGAGGGAGTGTGGCGCAACAAACCATGAAGCTCTCCCCAAGAGCACCAAGCTCACTAAGTGAGCGCTATACTTACTCCCAGGGAACCAAGGCACAATGCTCTGCTCACTTTGTGAGCTGAGCACAATATGAAGCCAAGAAACAAGGAAAGGAAAAACAATGTTCAGCTCGTCAAGTGAGCATTATCGAGAGCACTAAAGAAATAATTCAAAAAAAATAAGTTGCAAGTGCATGCTCCATGGCTTGAACCCATGACCAAGGGGGATGAGGGAGACGCTACTCACAAGGAAAAATAAGCCAAAAATGGCCAAATGCATTCCCCAAGGTTTGAACTCAACACCTTGAGGAAGCAAGGAGCAAGGCACCACAAGAAAACCAAGGAAAAGCTTCAGCGCATGCTTCCCATGGGTTTCGAACCAAGGACATTCTCTTGGAAGAGCCAATGCTCAGCTCACTTAGTGAGCAGAGCGCTACTTCATGGGCATCACGCAAGCACCAAGACACGGGCCAGGGGAGTGGAGCGCGCAACAAATTTGGCACGGTCCAGCATCACAAGGCACGCACAAGACTTGCACCAAGGCACCAATGCTCAGCTCAACTTGTGAGCTGAGCATTCCCCTGATGCATTGCACGCTACAAGGGAATCCACACAAGGCCTCAATGCTCAGCTCAACTTGTGAGCTGAGCATCCCCCTGGAAGCAGATTCTTCATGGGCTGAAAATTGAATTAAAAATCCAACTTAATTCATTTCTTTACCAAATCAAAAGCCCATCCAAATTCCAAGATCCAAGAATAGAAAGTGTATAAATAGGAGCTAGTTTGATGTAATTAAGACCTCTAGACTTCATTTTGAATTTTCCTTTTTACTTGCATTTTAATTTTGAACTTTGGAATTTCTTAGAGAATTGGGAAGGAGAATTGATCTCTCTTCTTCCTTGTTCTTGCTTGAGCATTCTCTACTTTTCTTGCTTTTGATCTTGGGTGAAGAATTGAAGGACTTCTGTTTCAATCTCACCTTGAGATCTCTTCTTTAACTTTTTGCATAATTGAATTTTACTTTCTGTTCATTTCTTCTTCTTCTGCTATTTCTGCAATTTGCTTTCCTTTATTTCTTTTGCAATTATTCTTGTTGGATCAAGGAAGGATTTGAGATCTAGACTTGTTATCTAGTCTTTTCCACTCCTGAGATCTTCAACCACTTTTAATTTGCTGCAAATTAAGCATTGCTTTTCTGTTCTAAATTCTTCAAGGCATTTTACTCTTCTGTTTGAGATCTACTTCACTACAATTAAATTTTCTCTTTTATGTTTAATGCAATTTACTTGTTCTTGTTTAATTTCTGCAATCCCAACTCCCAATCTCTTTTACAATTCAAGTAATTTACACTTCTTGCACTTTAAGCCTCAGCCATTTACATTACTTGCAATCTAAGTTTCTGCAATTTACATTACTTGCACTTTAAGATTTAGTCTCTTTACTTTCTTGCTCTTTGATTTACTGCAATATTCCCTTTTCCTTTTACATTCCACGCAATTTAGCTTCTGTTAATGATAAACCACTCAACCAACACCTGATTCGCTTGACTAAATCAACCACTAAACTAAAATTGTTCAATCCTTCAATCCCTGTGGGATCGACCTCACTCTAAGTGAGTTTTACTACTTGATGTGACCCGGTGTACTTGCCGGTGAGTTTTGTGTCGGATCGTTTTCCGCACATCAGTGTCTTTTGTTTGAGTCCAATGTCAATTCTTAAGTTTGGTGTCCTTTGTGTGTTCTTTGTTTCCTTCGAATTTTTGAATTGTTCTTAGTGTTCTTTCTTGGTATTCAAGATGTTCTTGTTTCTTTTGTTGTTTTGATCTTAAAAATTTTTAAGTTTGATGTCTTTTGGTGTTTTTCTTTTCAATTTTTGAAAATTAGTACTCTTTGATCTAAAAATTTTAAGTTTGGTGTCTTTTGGTTGTTTTTTTCTTTGTTCATTAATTCAAAAAATAAAAAAATATCTTTTTATCTTAATTTTCAAAATTTCCAAAATATTTTCAAATTTTAATTTCAAATCATTATCTTATCTTATCTTAATTTCAAATTTCAAAATAAAATCTTTTTCAAAAATTAAATTTCAAATCTTATCATTTCAACTTATTTTCGAATCCTTATCTTATCTTGTTTCAATTTCAAAATTCAAAATCAAATCTTTATCAAATCTTTTCAATTCTTATCTTATCTTTTTTTTTTAAATTAAAAAATTTTAAAATCAAATATTTTCGAAATTCAAATCTTTTTCAAAATTCAAAATCTTATCTTATCCTAATTCAAATTCAATTTTTAAAATTCAAAATTTAAAATTCAAAAACTCAAAATTCAAATTTCAAATTTCAAATTTCAAAATCAAATCTTTTTCAAATCTTATCTTATTTTCAAATCTTTCTTAATTAGTTACTTGTTTTCTCTTCCTTCTTTTTCAAAACTTCCTAACTAATTCTTTTCTCTTCTATTTTCGAAAACATCCCTTCTATTTCTATCTCTTCTTTTTCAAAAATCATCTTTCAATTTTCAAAACCTTTTTAGTTAATTAGCTTTTAATTTCATCTTTAATTAATAATTAAAATAAAAAAATATTTGAATTCTCGTCCCTCTTTTTACTTCTTAATTTTTGAATTTTTTACCCCTTTATTCGAATTCTTCTTCTCACTCTTCTGTCTTCATTTTTCTTTCTTCTTCACATCTCACAGGAAGTTCTGCATCCTTTGACATAAAGATCCCATTCTTTTTCTTTCTTGCTTTCTTTTTCTTATTTATGAGCAGGAACAGAGATAAAGAACCTCTCTTTGATCTTGATCCTAAACCTGAGAGGACTCTAAGGAAGTCTTTGCAATAAGTTAAAGCACAACACTCTGGAAGAGATCTCACATAACTTTTTGAACAAGAAACTGAAAGTACAGACATGGCAGCTGAATTGAATAATGAAGGAGATGCAAGGAAGGTTCTTGGTGACTTAACTGCACCAACTTCTGACTTCTTTAGAAGAAGTATCTCCATACCTGCCACTAGAACAAATAACTTTGAGATTAAGCCTTAGTTAGTCTCTTTAATGCAACAGAATTGTAAATTTCATGGACTTCTATTGGAAGATCCACATTAGTTTCTATCTGAATTTCTGCAAATCTGTGACACTGTAACGACTAATGGAGTGGATCCCGAGGTCTACAGGCTTATATTTTTCCCTTTTGCTATTAGAGACAGAACTACGATATGGTTGGATTCTCAACCTAAGAAAAGCCTGGAATCTTGGGAAAAGTTGGTCAATGCTTTCTTGGCCAAGTTTTTTCCACCTCAAAAGATGAGCAAGCTCAGGGTGGAAGTTTAAACCTTCAGACAAAAAGAGGGTGGATCCCTCTATAAAGCTTGGGAAAGATACAAGCAACTGATCAAGAGGTGTCCTACTGACATGCTCTTAGAGTGGTCTATCCTAGGAAACTTCTATGATGGTCTATCTAAGATATCCAAGATGTCCTTGGATCATTCTGCTGGTGGATCACTCCACTTAAAGAAAATACCTATAGAGGCACAAGAACTCATTGAAATGGTTGCAAACAACCAATTCAGGTACACTTCTGAGAGGAACCCTATGAACAATGGGGTAGCTCAGAAGAAAAGAGTTCTAAAGGTTGACACTCTGAATGCTATATTGGCTCAGACCAAGATCTTGACCCAACAGGTCAATATGATTTGTCAGCATTTATTTGGAATGCAAGCTGCAGTTGGCTGTACTTAGGACACCTCCTATGAAGGAGATGCCTATGATCCAGATCAACCTTCACTGGAGGAGGTGAATTACATGGGAGAACCCTATGGAAACTTGATGCTACGATTTTAGGAAATTGCACGATCGGCAAAAATTCCTTCCGGCAAGTGCACCGGTTATCGTCAAGTAAAAACTCACAATAGAGTGAGGTCGAATCCCACAAGGATTGGTTGAGTGAGCAATTCGGATTAGAAGTGTGTTCTAGTTGAGCGGAATCAAGATTTAGATGAGAATTTCGGAATGTAAAATTGGCGGTAAACGTAAATGGCAAGAAATTGAAATTGCAGAATCTTAAATTGCATGAATTAAAGAGCGAGAAGCTAAATTGCTGAAATTAAAAAGGATCGGGGTGATTGCATGAATTTAATTGCAGAATGTAAAGAGAAAGTGGTAGATCAGAAATGGGGAATTCATTGGGTTTCAGGAGATATTGAGATCTCCGAATCAAAACATTTTTATCCCTTTCTCAACCAATGCATTCATTGAATTTTTCTTGTCAATCTTATATGATTGGATCCCAATCCCTTAGCTCACCAATTCTCTCTAAAAATAAACAAATTCCCAATCCCTTGGTTTAAATGTTCATAAGAAGAGATGATGCTCGATAACTGATTATACCACACAGTTTCATGAACCACAATTTGGTAGGATTACATGTCACAATATCCATCCAAACCCCAATCCAATTCACTGTGAGAAAGCTTCTCTAGCATGAATCCTCCATTCCTTTCCCAAGGTTCCGAAGGATTCCAATTATGGATAGTTTCTTTCCCAAGACAACTAACCAATGGAATTAGATCGAGAAGCTTTCTAACAAAATTCAAGAGAAAAGATTGAAGAAGAAGATAAAAACTATTATTGATTCATTGAATTACAATAGAGCTCCATAACCCAATGAAAGGGGTTTAGTGAGTCATAGCTCTGAATTCAATTACAAAAAGTATGAAAACTCGAAAAATGATCAAAAGTTCCTAAAAGTGTCCTTACTAACTTAAATTCTATCCTATTTATACACTTTCTAAATTGACCTTCTGTTGTGTTTCTTGGGCTTTGAGGCCTTTCCCTGATTTCCTTTTGCTTTGGGTTTATGATCCATAATCCTAATGAGGCTGCTGATCCAATTCTGTAACATTCATTGAGCCAACTTAGTGATAATCAAGTAATGACACATGACTCAACAAATTGAAATTCCAGACTCATCAATTCTTCAGGCCCAATCCCATAAACCATGATATTCAATTGGGTTTCATACCAGAGTACGTTTAAGTTAATGTTTGTGCTCAAATGCTAACTTAAACTGCAATATCTTTGGCCCAGAAACCTTTTCAAATAGTGGCGTTTAAGTTGCAGTTTAAGCTTAAACTGCAACTTAAACGTTGGACACTCCTGGAGGTGGTAGAATTCAAGCACGTTTAAGCTTCAGTTTAAGGTTAAACTGAAGCTTAAATGTGGAAATGGAAGAAAGCAACCATGGAGGGTAAAGTAGTCGAACACGTTTAAGCTTCAGTTTAAGGTTAAACTGAAGCTTTAACGTGGAAATGGAAGAAGGCAACCCTGGAGTGTGGAATTGTCGAACACGTTTAAGCTTCAGTTTAAGGTTAAACTGAAGCTTAAACGTGGAAATGAAGAAAGCAACCCTGGAGGAGAATTTTGGTCGAACACGTTTAAGCTCCAGTTTAAGGTTAAACTGAAGCTTAAACGTGGAAATGAAGAAAGCAACCCTGGAGGAGAATTTTGGTCGAACGCGTTTAAGCTCCAGTTTAAGGTTAAACTGGAGCTTAAACGTGGAAATGAAGAAAGCAACCCTGGAGGAGAATTTTGGTCGAACACGGCTCCCTGGTGCATTTCTCATTTCTGGCGTTTAACTTCCAGTTTAAGGTTAAACGCCACTTTCAGCTTTTCCTCAGCTTTCATGATTTTGGCGTTTAAGCTCCAGTTTAAGCTTAAACTGGAGCTTAAACTGGAGCTTAAACTGGAGCTTAAACTCCACATGTGATATTCAAGCTTCCTTTATTGATTTTGTTGCTTCCTTGCCTAGCCTCTTCTTCCCTGAAATCATCCAAACAACTGCATCAAAGTCTTGCAAAATTTCATGAGAAATCTTCCATTCATAGCATTCAAGTAATATAACTAAAAACTCATGGAATTTGCATCAAAATCATACTGTTTGGATGGTTCATTGCTTTGTTATTCATTTAACCATTCTTGGTTACTTTAAGCTCAAGAAAATGCATAAAACAACTAAAACTAACAGAAAAATGCTAGTGAAACTAGCCTAAGATGCCTTGGCATCAGAGAACCATATGGAAACACCTACAACCCTTCATGGAGGAATCATCCTAACCTCTCATGGAAGGATCAACAGAAGCCTCAGCAAGGTTTCAACAACAATCAAGGTGGAAGAACCTAGAATAGGCTTAACAACAGACGACCATTGACGTGAGCGGAAATCGGCAGATTAAGAATTAATTAGAAAATTGGCATTGCAAGTACAGTTCTTAACCGACAAAAATCCACTCGTCAATTTAGAAAAGGGTTGTCACAAATTTTAGAAATAAAATACTAGGAGTATGAGTCCCAGGTCGTCTCCCAACGAGTTGCAGGAAGATGTATGTGCTATTTTATCAATCAGAGGTTTTCAAAAGGGGTTTTGAATTTGATGAACGAAAAATTAAATTAGAGAATTTATATGACTTAAATAAAATCTTGACCGGGAGAAGATTAATTGGAAGTTCTATCCTTGTTAGAATTTTATCAAGAGCAATTAATAATTAGTCATTGTTTACATTTAGTTAACCCTCAACGAATGAAGGAAAGTCAAATTAAAAGTCAACTTCTATTCACAAGTCCTAATCCTCTCCCTTGGAAAGGATTAGAGTTAGTGACTAACAAGCCAACCAACAATGAACCAATTACAATTGAACTCTTGAGTATTCTAACTCAAGGTTCTCCTTTTAATCATCTCCCAATCAAGTTGGGGGACTACTCCATAATCATAATTGTAGACTTTACCAAATTAATAGGGGAAGTAGAGGAAGACATAATAAATAATAATAAAAGAGATTAATTAAAAGTAAAAATAGTCTTATATTAATGGTGCACGAAATTGCAATAACACTTTTGCAATCCCGCACAACTAACCAGCAAGTGCACTGGGTCGTCCAAGTAATACCTTGCGTGAGCAAGGGTCGATCCCACGGAGATTGTCGGCTTGGAGCAAGCTATGGTTATCTTGTAAATCTTAGTCAGGAGATCAGAAATTATCAGGATTGATTGTGAAAAGCAAAAGAACATGTAATGATTACTTGTATTGCAGTAATGGAGAATAGGTTGAGGTTTGGAGATGCTCCATCTTCTGAATCTCTGCTTTCTTACTGTCTTCTTCATCAAACACGCATGTCTCCTTCCATGGCAAGCTCGTGTAGGGTCTCACTGTTGTCAGCAGCTACCTCCCATCCGCGCAGTGAAAGCTAATGCACACACTCTGTCACAGTGCTGCCAATCACCGGTTTGGTTCCCTCCCCTACCGGAATAGAATTACTCTTTTGCGTCTGTCACTAACGCCCAGTAGGTTACAGGTTTGAAGCATATCACAGCCATTCAATCATTGAATCCTACTCAGAATACCACAGACAAGGTTTAGACCTTCCGGATTCTCATGAATGCTGCCATCAGGTCCTGCCTATACCACGAAGATTCCGATTAAAGAACCCAAGAGATAACTACTCAATCTAAGGTAGAACAGAGGTGGTTGTCAGGCACGTGTTCATAGTTGAGAATGATGATGATGATTGTCACGGATCATCACATTCATCCGGATTAAGAACAAGTGTTATCTTAGAATGGAAGCAAGCATGATTGAATGAGAAACAGTAGTAATTGCATTAATCCATCAAGACACAGCAGAGCTCCTCACCCCCAACCATGGGGTTTAGAGACTCATGCTGTGGAAGAAAACGTGTACAATGTCATAAGGTTGCATAAGGTGCATAAGGGTCTGATTACAGTGTAAAAAGGTCCTATAAGTAGTAAACTAGTATCCTAAGGTTTACAGAAATGAGTAAATGACAGAAAAATCCACTTCCGGGCCCACTTGGTGTGTGCTTGGGCTGAGCAATGAAGGAATTTCGTGTAGAGACCTTTTCTGGAGTTAAACGCCAGTTCCCATGCCAGTTTGGGCGTTTAACTCCAACTTTTATTCCAGTTCCGGCGTTTAACGCTGGAATTTCTGAGGCCGGATTGCTACGCGGGTTTGGGCCATCAAATCTTAGACAAAGTATGGACTATTATATATTGCTGGAAAGCCCTGGATGTCTACTTTCCAATGCCGTTGAGAGCGCGCCAATTGGGCTTCTGTAGCTCCAGAAAATCCACTTCGAGTGCAGGGAGGTCAGAATCCAACAGCATCTGCAGTCCTTTTCAGTCTCTGGATCAGATTTTTGCTCAGAACCTTCAATTTCAGTCAGAAATTACCTGAAATCACAGAAAAACACACAAACTCATAGTAAAGTCCAGAAAAGTGAATTTTAACTAAAAACTAATAAAAATATAATAAAAACTCAACTAAAACTACCAAAAACATACTAAAAACAATGCCAAAAAGCATACAAATTATCCGCTCATCACAACACCAAACTTAAGTTGTTGCTTGTCCCCAAGCAACTGAAAATCAAACAAGATAAAAAGAAGAGAATATACTATAGACTCCAAATTATCAATGAAACATAGCTCCAAATTAGATGAGCGGGACTAGTAGCTTTTTGCCTCCAAACAGTTTTGGCATCTCACTTTATTCTCTGAGGTTCAGAATGATTGGCTTCTTTAGGAACTCAGAATCCAGATAGTGTTATTGATTCTCTTAGTTAAGTATGATGATTCTTGAACACAGCTACTTATTGAGTCTTGGCCGTGGCCCAAAGCACTCTGTCTTCCAGTATTACCACCGGATACATACATGCCACAGACACATAATTGGGTGAACCTTTTCAGATTGTGACTCAGCTTTGCTAAAGTCCCCAATTAGAGGTGTCCAGGGTTCTTAAGCACACTCTTTTTGCCTTGGATCACAACTTTATTTCTTTCTTTTTCTTTTCTTTTTCTTTCTCCCCTTTTTTTTTCGTTTTTCTCCTTCTTTTTTTTTTTTTTTGTATTCACTGCTTTTTCTTGCTTCAAGAATCATTTTTATGATTTTTCAGATCCTCAGTAACATGTCTCCTTTTTCATCATTCTTTCAAGAGCCAATAATTTTAACATTCATGAACAACAAATTCAAAAGACATATGCACTGTTCAAGCATACATTCAGAGAACAAAAGTGTTGCCACCACATCAAACTAATTAGGCTAGTTTTAAAGATGAATTTGAAATCCTGTACTTCTTGTTCTTTTGTGATAAAAACAGTTTTCATTTAAGAAAGGTGATGGATTTATATTGATAGCTTTAAGGCATAGACACTAAGACACTAATGATCATAAGACACAAACATAGATAAACATAAAGCATAATTTTCGAAAAAAAAAAAAAAAAACAGAAAAGCAAAGAACAAGGAGATTAAAGAACGGGTCCACCTCAGTAATGGCGGCTTGTTCTTCCTTTTGAAGGTCTTATGAAGTGCTTGAGCTCCTCAATGTCTCTTCCTTGTCTTTGTTGCTCCTCTCTAATGATGATGGAGTGTTCTTGATGCTCCACCTTTAGTTGTCCCATGTTGGAGCTCAACTCTCCTAGGGAGGTGTTAATTTGCTCCCAATAGTCTTGTGGAGGAGAGTGCATCCCTTGAGGTATCTCAGGGATCTCTTGATGCAAGGGGTCTCTTGTTTGCTCCATCTTCTTCTTAATGATGGGCTTGAGGTTATGCCTTCTCAGTTGAACCGGCTTTGGATGCCATAAATGGTTATGGAAAAACAAAAAGCAATGCTTTTACCACACCAAACTTAAAAGGTTTGCTTGTCCTCAAGCAAAAGAAGAAAGAAGAGAGTAGAAGAAGAAGAAATGAGGAAGAAGGGAATGGCTTTATGTTTGGCCAAAGAGGGGGAGAAGTGGTGGTTTATGAAGGATGGATGTGAGTGGTGAAGAGAAAGAGATGTTGAGGTGATTGGTGAATGGGTGAAGAAGAAGGGAGAGTGGTGGGGTTGTTTGGGGATCCTGTGGGGTCCACAGATCCTGAGGTGTCAAGGAAAAGTCATCCCTGCACCAAATGGCATCAAAATCCACGTTTTGACCCATTTCTGGCGTTAAACGCCGGGCTGGTGCCCATTCCTGGCGTTTAACGCCAGGTTTTTGCCCTTTACTGGCGTTTAACGCCAGTCTGGTGCCCCTTTCTGGCGTTAAACGCCCAGAATGGTGCCAGACTGGGCGTTAAACGCCCAACTGCTAGCCTCACTGGCGTTTAAACGCCAGTGAGTTCTTCCTCCAGGGTGTGCTGTTTTTCTTCCTGTTTTTCATTCTGTTTTTGCTTTTTCAATGGATTTTGTGACTTCTTATGATCATCAACCTACAAAAGACATAAAATAGCAAAAGAAATTAGATAAAATATAACATTGGGTTGCCTCCCAACAAGCGCTTCTTTAATGTCAGTAGCTTGACAGTGGGCCCTCATGGAGCCTCACGGAGGCTCATAGCAATGTTGGAACCTCCCAACACCAAACTTAGAGTTTGGTTGTGACCTCCCAACACCAAACTTAGAGTTTGACTGTGGGGGCTCTGATTCAAGACTTTCAGTCATATTGACCTCCTCCACCAAAGAGTCAATAATATCAATGCTCATGCAGTCATGTGATGTGTCTGGATGCTGCATAGTTTTGACAACATTCAACTTGAACTCATCTTCATTGACTCTGAGGGTTACTTCCCCTCTTTGTACATCAATGAGAGTTCGTCTAGTTGCTAGGAAAGGTCTTCCTAGAATGAGAGTTGCACTCTTGTGCTCCTCCATTTCCAGCACCACAAAGTCAGTTGGAAAGGCAAAGGGCCCAACCTTGACAATCATGTCCTCTATTATGCCTGATGGGTGTTTAATGGAGCCATCAGCAAGTTGGAGGCATATCCTGGTTGGTTTGACTTCTCCCGCCAACCCAAGCTTTCTGATAGTGGATGCAGGTATTAGATTGATGCTTGCTCCAAGATCACATAAAGCTGTCTTGGTGCAAGCACCTTCTAATGTGCATGGTATCATAAAGCTTCCAGGATCTTGAAGCTTTTCTGGTAAGCTTTTCAGAATGACTGCACTGCATTCTTCAGTGAGAAACACTTTTTCAGTTTCTCTCCAATCCTTCTTATGACTTAAGATCTCTTTCATGAACTTAGCATAAGAAGGTATTTGCTCAAGTGCCTCTGCAAACGGAATCTTTATTTCAAGAGTCCTTAGGTAGTCTGCAAAGCGGGCAAATTGCTTATCCTGCTCCGCTTGGCGGAGTTTCTGAGGATAAGGCATCTTGGCTTTATATTCTTCAACCTTAGTTGCTGCAGGTTTATTCCTTACAGAAGTGGTTGGAGAAGCCTTTTTAGAGGGGTTACTATCAGCACTCTCAGGTGTCTGAATCCCCTTTTTCGTTTGAATGCCAGGATTGGGTGGAAATTGGGCGTTTAACGCCAACTTTTCCCCCTTTTCTGGCGTTTGAACGCCAGAACTGGGCAGGGACTGGGCGTTTAACGCCAGCTTTCCCTCCCTTTCTGGCGTTTGAACGCCAATAGCATTCCTCTCCGGGCTCTTACTGTCCTCAGAGGGATTTTGGATAGTGGTTTGGCTATCCTCTGTCAATTGTTCCTTATTTGGCTTTTTGCCACTTTGAGCAATGTTGTTCAATGTCTTCCCACTCCTCAGTTGAACTGCTTGGCATTCTTCTGTTATCTGTTTAGATAGTTGCTGCCTTGTCTGATTCAATTGTGCTTCCATATTCTTGTTAGCAATTTTAGTTTCTTGGAGCATTTCTTTAAATTCAGCTAACTGTTTTGTCATCAGTTGCAATTGCTGATTAAGCTCAACCATCTGTTCTTGAGGGTTAGGATCAGTGGCTACTGCCATAACTTCTTTTTGTGTAGAGAACTCATTGCTAGAGTACAAATATTGATTTCTAGCAACAGTATCTATAAGCTCTTGAGCCTCTTCAATCGTCTTCCTCATATGTATAGACCCACCAGCTGAGTGGTCTAAAGACATCTGAGCTTTTTCTGTGAGCCCATAGTAGAAGATGTCCAACTGTACCCACTCTGAAAACATTTCAGAGGGACATTTTCTAAGCATACCTCTATACCTCTCCCAGGCATTATAAAGGGATTCATTATCCCCTTGTTTAAAGCCTTGGATGTCCAGCCTTAGCTGTGTCATCCTCTTTGGAGGGTAAAAATGATTCAGGAATTTGTCTGATAACTGTTTCCATGTCTTTATGCTTGCTGTAGGTTGGTTATTCAACCACCTCTTAGCTTGATCTTTTACAGCAAATGGAAACAGTAATAGTCTGTAGACATCCTGATCTACCTCTTTATCACGTACTGTGTCAGCAATTTGTAAGAATTGTGCCAGAAACTCAGTAGGTTCTTCCTGTGGAAGACCGGAATACTGGCAATTTTGCTGCACTATGATAATGAGTTGAGGATTTAGCTCAAATCTGCTTGCTTTAATGGGAGGTATACAGATGCTACTCCCATATGCAGTTGTAATGGGGTTAGCATATGACCCCAGAGTCCTTCTGGACTGCTCAATTCCACTTGAGTCCATAATGGACAAAAGGGAAATGATAATGATTGCAAAGAGATAAATTTTGTTTTTTTTTTTTTTTAATTAATTAACCGAAAAAAATAAAAATAAAATAAAACAAAAGGGAAATAAAACAAAAAAATTCGAAAATCAAAAAGAAAAATAAGATCAAAGCAAATTGAGAACTGAATCAATTAGTTAATTAGAGAGATATGATTGATAATTATTTTGAAAAAAGATATGATAGAGAAGATATGATTGCAAATAAAAATGATTGAAAAGATATGATTTTGAAAATCTTTGACTAATTTAATGCAAAATTTCGAAAATTATGATTAAAACAAGGAAAGGATATATTTTTTTATTTTTAAATTTTAATGAGGAAAGAGAAAAACAACAGAATGACACTAAACTTAGAAATTTTAGATCAAAGCAAAGATATCAAACAAGAAAACTTTGAATGTCAAGATGAACACCAAGAACACTTTGAAGATCAAGATGAACACCAAGAACAAATTTTTGAAAAATTTTTAAGTGAATAAAAGCACAAAAGACACAAAACTTAAAATTTTTAGAAAATCAAACACAAATTTTCGAAAACTTAAAAGAAAACACAAAGAAGACACCAAACTTAAAAATTTTTATGAAACAAAAAGGGATTAAGAACATGCAAAAACGAAAATTTTAAAAGAAAAAATAAAAGCATGCAATTGACACCAAACTTAGAATATGAAACTAGACTCAAATAAAAGACTCTAAACCAACAAAAACAAACAGTCCTAATCTAAGCAACAAGATAAGCCGTCAGTTGTCCAAACTCGAACAATCCCCGGCAACGGCGCCAAAAACTTGGTGCACGAAATTGCAATAACACTTTTGCAATCCCGCACAACTAACCAGCAAGTGCACTGGGTCGTCCAAGTAATACCTTGCGTGAGCAAGGGTCGATCCCACGGAGATTGTCGGCTTGGAGCAAGCTATGGTTATCTTGTAAATCTTAGTCAGGAGATCAGAAATTATCAGGATTGATTGTGAAAAGCAAAAGAACATGTAATGATTACTTGTATTGCAGTAATGGAGAATAGGTTGAGGTTTGGAGATGCTCCATCTTCTGAATCTCTGCTTTCTTACTGTCTTCTTCATCAAACACGCATGTCTCCTTCCATGGCAAGCTCGTGTAGGGTCTCACTGTTGTCAGCAGCTACCTCCCATCCGCGCAGTGAAAGCTAATGCACACACTCTGTCACAGTGCTGCCAATCACCGGTTTGGTTCCCTCCCCTACCGGAATAGAATTACTCTTTTGCGTCTGTCACTAACGCCCAGTAGGTTACAGGTTTGAAGCACATCACAGCCATTCAATCATTGAATCCTACTCAGAATACCACAGACAAGGTTTAGACCTTCCGGATTCTCATGAATGCTGCCATCAGGTCCTGCCTATACCACGAAGATTCCGATTAAAGAACCCAAGAGATAACTACTCAATCTAAGGTAGAACAGAGGTGGTTGTCAGGCACGTGTTCATAGTTGAGAATGATGATGATGATTGTCACGGATCATCACATTCATCCGGATTAAGAACAAGTGTTATCTTAGAATGGAAGCAAGCATGATTGAATGAGAAACAGTAGTAATTGCATTAATCCATCAAGACACAGCAGAGCTCCTCACCCCCAACCATGGGGTTTAGAGACTCATGCTGTGGAAGAAAACGTGTACAATGTCATAAGGTTGCATAAGGTGCATAAGGGTCTGATTACAGTGTAAAAAGGTCCTATAAGTAGTAAACTAGTATCCTAAGGTTTACAGAAATGAGTAAATGACAGAAAAATCCACTTCCGGGCCCACTTGGTGTGTGCTTGGGCTGAGCAATGAAGGAATTTCGTGTAGAGACCTTTTCTGGAGTTAAACGCCAGTTCCCATGCCAGTTTGGGCGTTTAACTCCAACTTTTATTCCAGTTCCGGCGTTTAACGCTGGAATTTCTGAGGCCGGATTGCTACGCGGGTTTGGGCCATCAAATCTTGGACAAAGTATGGACTATATATATTGCTGGAAAGCCCTGGATGTCTACTTTCCAATGCCGTTGAGAGCGCGCCAATTGGGCTTCTGTAGCTCCAGAAAATCCACTTCGAGTGCAGGGAGGTCAGAATCCAACAGCATCTGCAGTCCTTTTCAGTCTCTGGATCAGATTTTTGCTCAGAACCTTCAATTTCAGTCAGAAAATACCTGAAATCACAGAAAAACACACAAACTCATAGTAAAGTCCAGAAAAGTGAATTTTAACTAAAAACTAATAAAAATATAATAAAAACTCAACTAAAACTACCAAAAACATACTAAAAACAATGCCAAAAAGCATACAAATTATCCGCTCATCAATTAATAAACTATGAAAAATAATCCAATGTCAGCTCTGGATAAATTAAGAATATGGAAGAGTAAATGAAAAGTAAAATGACAAGCTATAATGCCTAGTACCGGAGGTAGACTCTTCTCAAAAGCTAAAGCCAAAATTCTTCAAAATCCTAATTTATGAATGTTCAAGTCAGAAACCTAGGGGAGGAGTAAATTCAGATCTAAAATCATGAAACTGTGTGGAATAAATTATTGTTTTGTCTCTGCATGTTCCCTGGCTCTAATTTGTGTTTCTGGACCGAAAATTGGTTTGAAATACGGCCCAAAATCTGTGCCAGCGACTTCTGAAATTCTGCAAATCGCGCACGTCACACGGCCGCGTCGTCCACGCGTTCGCGTCACTCAGTGTTTCTCGTACCACGCGTGTGCATCGTCCACGCATTCGCGTCGTTCATGCAGCTTCCACTGCGCGGTCGTGTCAGGCACGCGAGTGCGTCACTCTAATTTCTTCCATTTTGCACGGTCGCGTGAACCTTGCGACCGCGTGACTTCTTGCTGGTCATCTTCTCAATTCCTTGTGTTCCTTCCATTTTTGCACGCTTCCTCTTCATTCCTTATGCCATTCCTACCCTATGAAGCCTGAAACACTTAACACACAGATCACGGCATCGAATGGTACGAAGGAAGATAAAAATATACAACTAAAAGGTCTTTAGGAAGCAAGTATTCAATCATAGAATATTTTTAGGAAGGAATTATAAATACATGCAAATCATATGAATAAGTGGGCAAATACCTGATAAAACCACACAATTAAACACAATATGAATCACAAAATAGTGGTTTATCAATATTCCCATCATCTCAGCAACAGATGGAGACATTTAAGCAGAGCCTTTCTAACTTAGCAACCATAGTCTCTGAGCTCTCTAAGACCACTCATAGTTTCATAATAGAAACAAGGTCCTCCATAAGAAATCTGGAGGTGCAAATTGTTCAGTTGAGCAAGAGAATCCCTGAGACCCATCCTAACACTCTTCCTAGTAACACTGAAGTTAACTCAAGAGAAGAGTGTAAGGCTATTGATGACCGGAATTCACTCACTATATAATGAATTCGTTCTTTGGAAGCCCACCAATATATCGTCAAGTTATAACCAACTATGAGTGGGGTCGAATCCCATAGAGATTGGTCGATTAAGCAACTTTAATTAATGGGTGAATTAGTCAAGTGATGAGCGGATAATTTGTACGCTTTTTGGCATTGTTTTTAGTATGTTTTTAGTATCTTTTAGTTAGTTTTTATTATATTTTTATTAGTTTTTAGTTAAAATTCACTTTTCTGGACTTTACTATGAGTTTGTGTGTTTTTCTGTGATTTCAGGTATTTTCTGGCTGAAATTGAGGGACCTGAGCAAAAATCTGATTCAGAGACTGAAAAGGACTACAGATGCTGTTGGATTCTGACCTCCCTGCACTCGAAGTGGATTTTCTGGAGCTACAGAAGCCCAATTGGCGCGCTCTCAACGGCGTTGGAAAGTAGACATCCTGGGCTTTCCAGCAATATATAATAGTCCATACTTTGCCTAAGATTTGATGGCCCAAACCGGCATTCAAAGTCACCTCAAGAAATCCCAGCGTTAAACGCTGGAACTGGCACCCAAATGGGAGTTAAACGCCCAAACTGGCACCAAAGCTGGCGTTTAACTCCAAGAAGAGTCTCTACACGAAATTGCTTCATTGCTCAGCCCAAGCACACACCAAGTGGGCCCGGAAGAGGATTTTTTTGTCATTTACTCATTTCTGTACACCCTAGGCTACTAGTTTCTTATAAGTAGGACCTTTTACTATTGTATAGAAATCTTTTGATCACTTTTAGATCTCTGGATCATCTTTTGATCACTTTTAGATCTCTAGATCATCTTTGGATTGTTTTTGATCCTTTGATCATCTTTGGACATCTAGTTCTTAGATCATTTGGGGGCTGGCCATTCGGCCATGCCTAGACCTTGTTCTTATGTATTTTCAACGGTGGAGTTTCTACACACCATAGATTAAGGTGTGGAGCTCTGCTGTACCTCGAGTATTAATGCAATTACTATTGTTCTTCCATTCAAATTCCGCTTGTTCTTTATCCAAGATATCACTTGTTCTTCAACATGATGAAGGTGATGATTGACGCCCATCACCATTCTCACCCATGAACAAGGTGACTGACAACCATTCTTGTTCTACAAGCATCTGAGGCTTAGTGAATATCTCTTGGATTCCTGATTGCACGATGCATGGTTGATCGCCTGACAACCGAGTGCTCGCCTGACAAACGAGCCAGCCATTCCGTGAGATCAGAGTCTTCGTGGTATAGGCAAGAACTGATGGCAGCATTCAAGAGAATCCGGAAGGTCTAACCTTATCTGTGGTATTCTGAGTAGGATTCAATGACTGAATGACTGTGACGTGCTTCAAACTCCTAGCAGGCTAGGGCGTTAGTGACAGACGCAAAAGTATCAATGGATATTATTCCGGCCTGAACGAGAACCGACAGCTGAATTCCGCTATGCCGTGACAGGACATATGCAATCGCTTTCACTGAGAGGATGGGAGGTAGCTGCTAACAACAGTGAGACCCTACACAAGCTTGCCATGGAAAGGAGTAAGAAAGGATTGGATGAAGACAGTAGGAAAGCAGAGAGACGGAAGGGAAGGCATCTTCATACACTTGTCTGAAGCTCTTACACCAATGATAAACATAAGTATCACTATCTTTATCTTCTATGTTATTTTCGTTCATCATCATATATATTTGAGTTTGCCTGACTAAGATTTACAAGATGACCATAGCTTGCTTCAATGCTAACAATCTCTGTGGGATCGACCCTTACTCACGTAAGGTTTATTACTTGGACGACCCAGTGCACTTGCTGGTTAGTTGTGCGAAGTTGTGTAATGCCATGGAATTGAACCACCAAGTTCTTGGAGTTCATGACCAGGGATTATTTGAGTTGTGAAAAAGTATTGTTCACAATTTCGCGCACCAAGTTTTTGGCGCCGTTGCCGGGGATTGTTCAAGTTTTGAGCAAGCTTTTGGTAACATCAGTGCCAAGATCCGGCAACAACATCAAGTTTTTGGTGTTATTGCCCGGGATTGTTTAGGCTGGACAACTGACGGTTCATCTTGTTGCTTAGATTAGGTATTATTTTTTTTCGAAATTCTTGAAGATGAATTCTAGAGTTTCATGATGATTTGTTGAAATCTGGCTGGCTGAGAAGCCATGTCTAATCTGATTGGACCGAGGTTTCAACTTATCACCACAAGAGCTTGTTGATTCTCATCAATTTTGCTCTTGGAGCAGTGATCTGCTAAGATTGGCTGACCTTTGGTCATGTCTAGTGTTTTGGACCGAAGCTTTCTTTGAAAGCTTGGCTGGCTGTGAAGCCATGTCTAATTCCTGGACCGGAGTCTCAGACTAGCACTGCACTGATTCCTGGAATTCTCATTAAGAATTTTGATACCTTTTCCCATTTAATTTTCGAAAAACACAAAAAAATTACAAAATCATAAAAAGACCAAAAATATTTGATGTTTCTTGCTTAAGTTTAGTGTCTCATCCTAAGTTTGGTGTCAAATGCATGTTTTTGTTATAATTTTCGAATCCATGCATATTTCTTTGTTTTGATCTTTGAATTCTATTGACTTGAAGTATTTTGTGTGTCTCATATGCATTTTCATATTGTTAGTGTCAGTAGTACACAAACTGCTAAGTTTGGTGTCTTGCATGCATTGTTATTTGATTCTTGTCACATTTTGATTATTAAAAAAATCCAAAAATATTTTTAATTTGTGTCTTTTCAAGTCAATGATACAAAGAATTGAAGATTCAGAACATACTGCAGAGGAATTATACAGAAAAAGCTGAGCATTCAAAAATGCCCAGTGAAGAAGGCAGACTGGCGTTTAAACGCCAGCCAGGGCACCTGGTTGGGCGTTTAACGCCCAAAAAGGTAGCATTTTGGGCGTTAAACGCCAGAATGTATACCATTCTGGGCGTTTAACGCCAGGATGGTGCTAGGAGGAAGATTTTGTTTTCAAAATCAATTTTTTTCAAATTTTCAAAATCAAATCTTTTTCAAATCATATCTTTTCAATCAAATGTTTTCAAAATCAATTTCTTTCCATTTTCAAAGATACTTACTAACAATTAATGATTTGATTGAACATCTCAAAATTGTTGCCTTTTCTGTTGAGAAAGGTTTTATGTTTGAATCATATCTTTTCTTGTTAGGCAAGTTATTAATTTTTAAAATCAAATCTTTTTCAAATTGTTTTCAAATTACATCTTTTAAAATTGTTTTCAAATCATATCTTCTCAATCACATCTCTTTGACCATAACTTTTCAATCATATCTTCTCAATCACATCTTTTTCAAAATAGTTTTCAATCAAATCTTTTTGATTTCTAATTTCAAAATCTTTTTCAAAAATCACTTGATCTCTTTCTCACTCTTGTTTTCGAAAATCAATTAAGTGTTTTTCAAAAATGTTTTCAAAATATTTTAATTAATTTTCGAAAAATCTTCTTCCCTCCTTCTCACATCCTTCTAATTATGGAGTACTACTCCTTCTAAATGCACAATTCGAACCTTATCTAATTAAAGTTCGAATTCTTCTTCTCCTTCTTCTTACTATTTCTCTTTTCCTCTGACACTTCAAGGAATATCTATACTGTGACATAGAGGATTCCACATTTTCTTTTTCTCTCCTCTTTCATATGAGCAGGAGCAGAGACAAAGGCATTCTTGTTGAAGCTGATCCTGAACCTGAAAGGACCTTGAAGAGAAAGCTAAGAGAAGCTAAAGCACAACTCTCTTTAGAGGACCTGACCGAATTCTTCAAGGAAGAAGAACACATGGCAGCCGAAAACAACAACAATGCCAACAATGCAAGGAAGGTGCTGGGTGACTTCACTGCACCTACTCCTGATTTTTATGGGAGAAGCATCTCTATCCCTGCCATTGGAGCAAACAACTTTGAGCTTAAGCCTCAATTAGTTTCTCTAATGCAACAGAATTGCAAGTTTCATGGACTTCTAATGGAAGATCCTCATCAGTTTTTAGCTGAGTTCTTGCAAATCTGTGACACAGTCAAGACTAATGGGGTTAACCCTGAGGTCTATAGACTGATGCTATTCCCTTTTGCTGTAAGAGACAGAGCTAGAATATGGTTGGATTCTCAACCTAAAGAAAGCCTGGACTCTTGGGAAAAGCTAGTCAATGCCTTCTTGGCAAAGTTCTTTCCACCACAAAGATGGAGTAAGCTTAGAGTGGAAGTCCAAACCTTCAGACAGAAGGATGGAGAATCCCTCTATGAAGCTTGGGAAAGATACAAACAATTAATCAGAAAATGTCCTTCTGACATGCTTTCTGAATGGAGCATCATAGGTATTTTCTATGATGGTCTCTCTGAACTATCCAAGATGTCTTTGGATAGCTCTGCTGGAGGATCTCTTCATCTGAAGAAGACGCCTACTGAAGCTCAAGAACTGATTGAAATGGTTGCAAATAACCAATTCATGTACACTTCTGAAAGGAATCCTGTGAACAATGGGACTAATCAGAAGAAAGGAGTTCTTGAAATTGACACTCTGAATGCCATTTTGGCTCAGAATAAAATATTGACTCAACAAGTCAATCTGATTTCTCAAAGTCTGTCTGGAGTGCAAAATGCACCAAACAGTACTAAGGATGCTTCATCTGAGGAAAAAGCTTATGATCCTGAGAACCCTTCAATGGAAGAGGTAAATTACCTGGGAGAACCCTATGGTAACACCTATAATTCTTCATGGAGAAATCACCCAAATCTCTCATGGAAGAATCAAGAGAGACCTCAACAAGGTTTCAATAATAATGGTGGAAGAAACAGGTTTAACAATGGTAAACCTTTTCCATCATCTTCTCAGCAACAGACAGAGAGCTCTAAGCAGAATACCTCTGACTTAGCAACCATGGTCTCTGATCTAATCAAAACCACTCAAAGTTTCATGACTGAAACTAGATCCTCCATTAGGAATTTGGAAGGACAAGTGGGTCAGCTGAGCAAGAAAATTACTGAACTTCCCCCAAGCACTCTCCCAAGTAACACTGAAGAAAATCCAAAAGGAGAGTGCAAAGCCATAAATATGGCCGAATTCTGGGAGGAAGAAGAGGCAGTGAACGCCACTGAGGAAGGCCTCACTGGACGTCCACTGGCCTCCAATGAGTTCCCCAATGAGGAACCTTGGGAATCTGAGGCTCAAACTGAGACCATAGAGATTCCCTTGGACTTACTACTGCCTTTCATGAGCTCTGATGAGTATTCTTCCTCTGAAGAGGATGAGTATGTCACTGAAGAGCAAGTTGCTAAATACCTTGGAGCAATCATGAAGCTAAATGACAGGTTATTTGGAAATGAGACTTGGGAGGATGAACCCCCTTTGCTCATCAAAGAACTGGATAACTTGTCTAGGCAGCAATTGCCTCAAAAGAGGCAGGATCCTGGGAAGTTTTCTATACCTTGTACCATAGGCACCATGACCTTCAAGAAGGCCTTGTGTGACTTGGGGTCAAGTGTAAACCTCATGCCCCTCTCTGTAATGGAGAAATTAGGGATCTTTGAGGTGCAAGCTGCAAAAATCTCACTAGAGATGGCAGACAACTCAAGAAAACAAGCCTATGGACTTGTAGAGGATGTTCTGGTTAAGGTTGAAGACCATTACATTCCTACTGATTTCATAGTCCTAGAGACTGGGAAGTGCATGGATGAATCCATCATCCTTGGCAGACCCTTCCTAGCCACAGCAAAGGCTGTGATTGATGTTGATAGAGGCGAATTAATCATTCAAGTGAATGAAGAATCCTCTATGTTTAAGGCTCAAGGATATCCCTCTGTCACCATGGAGAGGAAGCATAAAGAGCTTCTCTCAAAACAGAGCCAAGCAGAGCCCCCACAGTCAAACTCTAAGTTTGGTGTTGGGAGGCCACAACCAAACTCTAAGTTTGGTGTTGAACCCCCACATTCAAACTCTAAGTTTGGTGTTGGGAGGTTCCAACACGGTTCTGAGTATTTCTGAGGCTCCATGAGAGTCCTCTGTCAAGCTAATGACATTAAAGAAGCGCTTGTTGGGAGGCAACCCAATGTTTTATAGTTAACTATTTTCTTTTGTTATTTTATCTTTTTTGTAGGTTGATGATCATAAGAAGTCACAAAAATAATGAAAAAAGCAAAAACAGAATGAAAAACAGGAAGAAAAACAGCACACCCTGGAGGAAGAAGCTGCTGGCGTTTAAACGCCAGTAAGCCTAGCAGTTGGGCGTTTAACGCCCAGTCTGGCACCATTCTGGGCGTTTAACGCCAGAAAGGGGCACCAGACTGGCGTTAAACGCCAGGAAAGGGCTATAACCTGGCGTTAAACGCCAGAAATGGGCATCAGCCCGGCGTTTAACGCCAGAAATGGCTCAAAACGTGGATTTTGATGCCATTTGGTGCAGGGATGACTTTTCCTTGACACCTAAGGATCTGTGGACCCCACAGGATCCCCATAAACCCCACCACTCTTTCTCTTCTTCTTCACCCATTCACCAATCACCTCAACATCTCTTTCTCTTCACCACTCACATCCATCCTTCATAAACCACTACTTCTTCCCCTTCTGGCCGAACCACAAAGCCATCTTCCTCTCCTCCATTTCTTCTTCTTCTACTCTCTTCTTTCTTCTTTTGCTCGAGGACGAGCAAACCTTTTAGGTTTGGTGTGGTAAAAGCGTTGCTTTTTTGTTTTTCCATAACCATTTATGGCATCCAGAGCCGGTTCAACTGAGAAGGCATGACCTCAAGCCCATCACTAAGAAGAAGATGGAGCAAACAAGAGACCCCTCTCATCATGAGATCCCTGAGATACCTCAAGGGATGCACTTTCCTCCACAAGACTATTGGGAGCAACTGAACACCTCCCTAGGAGAATTAAGTTCCAACATGGGACAACTAAGGGTGGAGCACCAAGAACATGCCATCCTCCTCCATGAAATTGGAGAAGATCAAAGGATCATGAGAGAGGAGCAACAAAGACAAGGAAGAGACATTGAGGAGCTCAAGCACTCCATAGGATCTTCAAGAGAAAGAAAGAGCCGCCATCACTAAGGTGGACCCGTTCTTTAATCTCCTTGTTCTTTATTCTTCTGTTTTTTTTCGAATTTTAGTGCTTTATGTTTATCTATGTTTGTGTCTTATGATCATTAGTGTCTTAGTGTCTATGCCTTAAAGTTATGAATGCCCTATGAAATCCATCACCTTTCTTAAATGAAAACTGTTTTTATCACAAAAGAACAAGAAGTACAGGATTTCAAATTCATCTTTAAAACTAGCTTAATTAGATTGATGTGGTGACAATACTTTTTGTTCTCTGAATGTATGCTTGAACAGTGCATATGTCTTTTGAATTTGTTGTTCATGAATGTTAAAATTGTTGGCTCTTGAAAGAATGATGAAAAAGGAGACATGTTACTGAGGATCTGAAAAATCATAAAAATGATTCTTGAAGCAAGAAAAAGCAGTGAATACAAAAAAAAAAAAAAGAGAAAAGCAAGTGAAAAAAAAAAGAAGGAGAAAAACGAAAAAAAAGGGGGAGAAAAAGAAAAAGAAAGAAAAAGAAAGAAATAAAGTTGTGATCCAAGGCAAAAAGAGTGTGCTTAAGAACCCTGGACACCTCTAATTGGGGACTTTAGCAAAGCTGAGTCACAATCTGAAAAGGTTCACCCAATTATGTGTCTGTGGCATGTATGTATCCGGTGGTAATACTGGAAGACAGAGTGCTTTGGGCCACAGCCAAGACTCAATAAGTAGCTGTGTTCAAGAATCATCATACTTAACTAGGAGAATCAATAACACTATCTGGATTCTAAGTTCCTAAAGAAGCCAATCATTCTGAACCTCAGAGGATAAAGTGAGATGCCAAAACTGTTTGGAGGCAAAAAGCTACTAGTCCCGCTCATCTAATTTGGAGCTATGTTTCATTGATAATTTGGAGTCTATAGTATATTCTCTTCTTTTTATCTTATTTGATTTTCAGTTGCTTGGGGACAAGCAACAATTTAAGTTTGGTGTTGTGATGAGCGGATAATTTGTACGCTTTTTGGCATTGTTTTTAGTATGTTTTTAGTATCTTTTAGTTAGTTTTTATTATATTTTTATTAGTTTTTAGTTAAAATTCACTTTTCTGGACTTTACTATGAGTTTGTGTGTTTTTCTGTGATTTCAGGTATTTTCTGGCTGAAATTGAGGAACCTGAGCAAAAATCTGATTCAGAGACTGAAAAGGACTGCAGATGCTGTTGGATTCTGACCTCCCTGCACTCGAAGTGGATTTTCTGGAGCTACAGACGCCCAATTGGCGCGCTCTCAACGGCGTTGGAAAGTAGACATCCTGGGCTTTCCAGCAATATATAATAGTCTATACTTTGCCCAAGATTTGATGGCCCAAACCGGCGTTCAAAGTCACCTCAAGAAATCCCAGCGTTAAACGCTGGAACTGGCACCCAAATGGGAGTTAAACGCCCAAACTGGCACCAAAGCTGGTGTTTAACTCCAAGAAGAGTCTCTACACGAAATTGCTTCATTGCTCAGCCCAAGCACACACCAAGTGGGCCCGGAAGAGGATTTTTATGTCATTTACTCATTTCTGTACACCCTAGGCTACTAGTTTCTTATAAGTAGGACCTTTTACTATTGTATAGAAATCTTTTGATCACTTTTAGATCTCTGGATCATCTTTTGATCACTTTTAGATCTCTAGATCATCTTTGGATTGTTTTTGATCCTTTGATCATCTTTGGACATCTAGTTCTTAGATCATTTGGGGGCTGGCCATTCGGCCATGCCTAGACCTTGTTCTTATGTATTTTCAACGGTGGAGTTTCTACACACCATAGATTAAGGTGTGGAGCTCTGCTGTACCTCGAGTATTAATGCAATTACTATTGTTCTTCCATTCAAATTCCGCTTGTTCTTTATCCAAGATATCACTTGTTCTTCAACATGATGAAGGTGATGATTGACGCCCATCACCATTCTCACCCATGAACAAGGTGACTGACAACCATTCTTGTTCTACAAGCATCTGAGGCTTAGTGAATATCTCTTGGATTCCTGATTGCACGATGCATGGTTGATCGCCTGACAACCGAGTGCTCGCCTGACAAACGAGCCAGCCATTCCGTGAGATCAGAGTCTTCGTGGTATAGGCAAGAACTGATGGCAGCATTCAAGAGAATCCGGAAGGTCTAACCTTGTCTGTGGTATTCTGAGTAGGATTCAATGACTGAATGACTGTGACGTGCTTCAAACTCCTAGCAGGCTAGGGCGTTAGTGACAGACGCAAAAGTATCAATGGATATTATTCCGGCCTGAACGAGAACCGACAGCTGAATTCCGCTATGCCGTGACAGGACATATGCAATCGCTTTCACTGAGAGGATGGGAGGTAGCTGCTGACAACAGTGAGACCCTACACAAGCTTGCCATGGAAAGGAGTAAGAAAGGATTGGATGAAGACAGTAGGAAAGCAGAGAGACGGAAGGGAAGGCATCTTCATACACTTGTCTGAAGCTCTTACACCAATGATATACATAAGTATCACTATCTTTATCTTCTATGTTATTTTCGTTCATCATCATATATATTTGAGTTTGCCTGACTAAGATTTACAAGATGACCATAGCTTGCTTCAATGCTAACAATCTCCGTGGGATCGACCCTTACTCACGTAAGGTTTATTACTTGGACGACCCAGTGCACTTGCTGGTTAGTTGTGCGAAGTTGTGTAATGCCATGGAATTGAACCACCAAGTTCTTGGAGTTCATGACCAGGGATTATTTGAGTTGTGAAAAAGTATTGTTCACAATTTCGCGCACCATCAAGCTAATCAATAGAGATTGTTGGAAGCAGAATTCTAAATTAGCAGAAATGTAAATGACTTAGAAGCAAAGAAAAGCAATAAAGTGCAAGGTAAGTAAATGGCAAGAATGTCAGGTGCTGAAACATAAATGACTGAATAATAAATGGGAAATGGGTAATGACAAAAATTAAAGAAAGCTATAAAGAATAAGGAAGATAAGAATAAGGGAAATTCATTGGGATTAGGAGATGTTGCTCTCTTTGGATTAAATTCAGCTCATCTCATCTTCAATCATGCAACTCATTGACCTCTTGGCAATCATGATTGATTGAATCCCAATTCCTTGGTGATTCAATCTCTCAAATCTTGATAATCAGCCAATTCCTTGGTCTCATTGCTCATGAAGAGAGATATGCTTGGTCTCTGATTATACCACACATCCTCATAAATCCAAATAGTGGATGGATTTCATGTCACCATATCCAATCCCAAAACCCAGATCTACTCAAGTGTGAGAAGGGATTTCAAGCATGGTTTCATGTTTCATTTTCTAAGGTTCCAATGAAACCCATTTTGCATTCAACCTCTTTCCCAAGATGATTGAAAACTAACATGAAGAACGGAATTCCTTCTAGTAAATCAAAGAGAGGATGAAGAGAGGAAGAAATTTACTATCATTAATCCATCAAGTACAACAGAGCTCTCTCTCCCAATGAGAGGGAGTTTATCTACTCATAGCTTAGAAAAAAAGTACAAGAGATGGAAGAAGATGAAGTGAAGTCAAAACTAAAAACCCAAAACTAACTTGCCAATCCCCCTTTCAGTACTCTCAAGGGGTATATATACTACTTCCTATCACTAGAATTAGAAAGTACCAAAGAGAAGGAAAATTACAACTGAAAAGAAAAAGGAAAAACTTATAAAATGAACCATGTGCCTGGCGTATGACTGGCGTTTAAGTGGCATGCCACGCCTAGCACCTCATCATGGCTTCGCACGCCATGCCTGGCACCCAAGTGGTACGCCTCCTTTGTCAAGCTAACCTGGGGTGCCACGTCTTTGAGCTCAAGTGGCACGCCCAGTGTCTTTCCTTTGCTCAGCTAGCCTCGCGTGCCATGCCTTTGAGCTTAAGTGGCACGCCCAAGGATCTTTTCTCCCCTCTTCTTCTCTAGAATTTTGAACTGGCATGGTGTGCCCGTGTCTGGCGTGCCACGCCCATAGTAAGCACTTCATCCTTCTTCATTGGAAAACAATACTGGCATGCCACGCGTAGTAGTTGGTGTGCCACGCCCTTGATGGAGACTTCATTCTTCTTCTCTGAAAGTTAATACTGGTATGCCACGCCCAGTAGCTGGCGTGCCACGCTCTTGATAGGGACTTCATCCTTCTCCTCTGGAAGTTAATACTGGCGTGCCACACCCAGTAGGTGGCGTGCCGCGCCCTTGTTGATGCATGACTAAGTCCCTCTGGCGTGCCACGCCTACTGTTCAAATGGCACACTCATGGTTATTTTGTCTTGGCGTGCCATGCCTAAAATCCCAAGTGGCACGCCCAGTCTTCTTCCTTGTGAGCTTGTGCTGGCGTGCCACCCCTTCGAGCTCAAATGGCACGCCCAGTCTTCTTCTTCCTTGTGAGCTTTTGCTGGCATGCAATGCCTTCGAGCTCAAGTGGCAGGCCCAGTATTGGTATTTGAAGTCTTCAAGCCTGGCATACCACGCCTAGAACTCAAGTGGCACGCCCCAGGTACGAGCAAGGTTGGTGTGCCACGCCTTCGAACCCAAGTGGCACGCCCAATGTTGAACCTTCATCTTTCTTCTCTGGACCAATGAACTGGCGTGCCATGCCTTCGAGTCAAAGTGGCATGCCCATTGTTTATAATGGAGTTGGCGTGCCACCCCCAGCCTGGCGTGCCACGTCCCCCTTGTGGTCTTCAAAAGTGCTATCTGGAAAGTATAGTTGGCGTGCCACGCCTGGCCCTGGCGTGCTATGCCCATAGTCAAGCTCATTGTCCATTCTCTATAATTTATAAATGGCGTGCCACGCCCATTGAAAGCTCCATTGACTTCTTCTCTGGATTTGATTACTGGCGTGCCATGCCTTCGATCTTAAGTGGCATGCCCATTGTAATTCTTTCTCGTTACTTCTTTGGAGTTGTTAATTGGTGTGCCACGCCCCTTAGCTGGCATGCCACGCCCATTCAAATTGTGGGCGTTTGTACCAAGTGGCACGCCCAGCTCACACGCTCAGCTTCTTTTTCTTGTTTCCTCATTCTTTTGTTGCTCTTTTCACCTGAAATTCAACAAAACTCACTTCAAAGTAATGTAACATAATATTCACCATTTAATTCTTGAAATAGCATTAATTGAATGAGATTCTACTCTTTTTATGGCCC
Organism: Arachis stenosperma; assembly: GCF_014773155.1. Classification (NCBI taxonomy): domain Eukaryota; kingdom Viridiplantae; phylum Streptophyta; class Magnoliopsida; order Fabales; family Fabaceae; genus Arachis; species Arachis stenosperma. Next base: position 84,366,139 of record NC_080385.1, on the reverse strand, counting down.
TTTTTTATTAGAGAAAGAGGTAGATGATGCAATTCATCACAACACCAAACTTAAGCTTTGCTTGTCCCCAAGCAAATCTATCTGAATTATTCTTAATTGATTGAGACTTGACCCTTGCAAGAGTGTATTCACAATTAAGGATAAAGGCTAAGTATCAACTCATGCATGAATTTTATTATTTTCATACCATAATAAACTCTTAAACTTTTGAGGATTCTTTTTAAGTGCCTGCCTTAGGAGACCTTTCTATTGATTGTCACTTTGAAGTAGTAAGACTTATTCTTTTTCCTCTGATTGTTCTTTTCTTTCCACTTCTCTTTTGTTGCTATTTGATTGACCACGACTCTAGGTGCTTTGTCTCAAGATGACCCTTTAGATTAAGCTTTCAATTAGCACTCCAAAACCAGTTGGTTTTAAAGTACTACGTGTTGAAACACCCCTAAGAATTTACTTGCTCAGGTCTCTCTTCTTGACACATCTTCACCACAAGCATCTACTAGGACCTTGGCTTTTTAAACTACTTATTTCTTTCTTTTATCCTAGTAGTTGATGCTCAGAGCCTTGGGTCTTTTACTTACTACTTCTTGGTTCTATGGATATTCAAGGGTCATCCTTAGCATATACTTGTTATATCCTCTATGTCTAATTGTTCATTATGATTTATTTACTTCCAGATGTTCAATTATGATTCCATACTTGTTCCTCATCTCTTAATCTTGAATTTCTCACTTGGGTCTTAGTCTCTTTCTCTTGTTTTTACAACAACTCATCCTTGATTCTATGAGAACAAACTACTTTTATTGATACAATGAAACTTTATCAAATAAAGACATTCTCTTTCTCAAATATAAACATAAACATAAAGGACTCATAAAAAGACTATAAATCATAAAGAAACTAAATAACAACTAGATAACTAAATAAACTACTAAACAGAAATTTAGAATTGAAATTTTAACCATGGGACTCAACAACCTTGTATTTTTGGAGCAGCTTCAATGTATAGGCCCTTTCCCTTTATCCTCTTTCTTTGAGGAAGACTCATCACCATCCATCTTCTTGGATGTTCCTTCTTGTGCAGGGGTGTCTTTTGGCTTCCAAAAGCCTAGCCCCCTCATATAAGTTCTTTCATCTTCTTTGTGCTTGGCTAGTATTTCTTCTTGCCTAGCACTCAGCTCTTCCATACCTTGCATGAATTTGGGATAACCGGGGTTCAAGACGGCCACAGCATTAAACAAGTGATTCAGCTTTGCTTGTATATTTATCATACTACCTTCTTGAAGTGGTTCTAGCCTCATAGAGATGCCTAAACTCAGCAAGGCTCCTCTGCTGCCATTGATTTTGCTCTATAATTTTGTTGAGGCTGCTTTGCATCTCTCCCCAGTAGAATTGGCCTTGTTGCTCCTTCATGTATTCCATACTCCCTTGGAGTTGCTGGATACTTTCTTGCATTTGGTCGTATTGCTTCTGCTAGTCCCTTAGTTGACTTACATCCTCTCTCAAGTGGTTAATGTCTCCTTGCATTTGGTGGATATTTCCTTGCATTTTCTCCCAGTTGAAATCTTCAAGGAATTGTGGAATTGGTGCAGGAAGTGGTAGGTATAGTAGTTGAACAAAAGCCTCTTCATGTTGTGGTGGCCCTTGTGGTTTTTGTACATGAGCCTTTTGCCCTCTGGCTCTTTGTTGTAGTGGGTTGATGGCCACCACCTTCTCCATCTTCTTGGCAGTAATTGGGTTGTCTTGATCCACCAATATCTCATCAATTACTTTCTCCACTCCAGCTTCATCACAAAGCCTCTGGATAATACTTGGGAATGCAAGTCTTGTGCTATCCTTGGTGCTTTTTAGCACCCTATGAATGTTATTTGCAATCATTTCCCCCACATTGACATTTTCCCCTTTCATGATGTTGTAGATGAGTACAGCTCTTTCCAAAGTAACCTCCGAAGTGTTGGAGGTGGGGTTGAGGGATCTCCTCACAAAGTCCAACCACCCTCTAGCTTGCGGGCACAAGTCTCTTCTTCTCAGTTGGTTTGGCTTCCATCCTTGTCATTGATCCATTGAACGTTTAGAACACAAAGCTCGTTTAGGATTTCCTCAAACCCAGGGTCAAGTTGTTTCACCCTTTCTTCTAGCTCTGGGTGGAATTTGTGCGCTTCACCATCAGCATGTTGTCTACGTTGGAAAGGCTATAGTCAATGCTCTTCCCCCTCACATAGCTTTGATAGTCATAGGTTTGCCCAGGCTGAGGCACAGCATTAGTATAAAATTCCCTTACCAAGCTCTCCACCACCTTCTTTGGTGGGTTACAAAAAAGTGCCCAGCCTCTATTGTTAATCTCTATATTGATTTCTCTGTGCTCATTCCTCCCTAGTTAGAATCCAACTTCAGGGACGATTTGCCTCTCACTCACCCACCCATAAAACTGATTTTGGTGGAAGAGTGAGAGGAACTTGAACTCATTATAACTTGATGAGCCAGAGCCAGTTTCCTTGGTCTTTATTTTCTTTGATCTAGAGGCTTTTAGTAGTGCCATTTAGATGAGAAAAGAGGATTTGAAAGGGTGATAGAAAGGGTTGAAAGAGGGAAAGAAAGAAGCAAAGCAAAGGTTTACTCTAACACCAAACTTAGGACTTGATTATCCCAATCAAGAAAGCAAGAAAGAAGAGGGAAAGAAAGAGAGAAAATAAGAAATGCAGAAGGAAGGTTTCGGTTGTGAATAGTAAGGGTTGTAGTGTGGAAAAAGATGGAAAGGTGAGTAGTATTTATAGGGGTGAGAAGAGAGGTCTAGAAGGTGGGAATTGGAATAAAAAATTGAATGTTTTCCCACTTGGGAGTGGCTCCTAGCATGGAAAGAGGTGCCAACCCCTATCTCTTAAGCTTTCTTCAGGTGTTTGATTCCCAAAGTGTAAGTACACTTTGACTCCTTAACTTGATAAGCTATCAATGTCATATGGGCCCCTCCTCTTTCCTGAAAATACAATTTGAAACCCCCATTAGTAATTAGAGAGAATGCTTTATATTCTTCTAGTTAAAAGGAATTTAATGGGTGTCTTTTGGACATCAAACTTAAATTCATTACATATAGTATTTGGTCACATGATTGGACTTTATTGTGTACATTATGAGTGGAATAAATTTAATTCGTTCACACTCTTCCACTTTCAATTCATATGTGCACAATAAAGTGGTCATTTATGTACCCTCCAATTTACTAATTGCCTTCAAACATGAATGAAATGGGCTGTACATATGGCTCTCTTACGATGGTGGCCACACCAAACTTAATTTTGGGCTTACTCCAAAGATTAATCCAATTGTTTTGATGTAAGCTCAAATTAAGTGGGTTAGTGGCCACACCAAACTTAGCTCTTTAGCTAGTTTCTTAGCCCAATTAATCAACCTGAAATAATGCAACATGCATCTTTACAATTCCAGTAAACTAGAGAACTTTGAAAAAAAAAAGAAGCAAATCAAGGAACTATCAACTAATTAACTATCAAATAAAATTGAAAATTAAAAAACCTAAATGCGTAAACATAAACCATCCTAGAAAGTGGGAAATTGAAAGGATACAAGTGTTGGGGTGCCTCTCAACTAGCGCTTCCTTAATGTCACTAGCTTGACGATTCTTCCTTCTTTAGCTGAGGTTATAGTTCACTCTTTGCTCATCCAATGAGTCTCCCAAGTAATGCTTAAGCCTATGGCCATTGATAGTGAAAGTCTTTTGTGTCTTATCCTCCATAAGCTCCACATGACCATAAGGAGAAGCCTTAAGAATTGTGAAGGGTGTGGACCATCTTGACTTTAGTTTTCCTGGGAAGAACTTGAGCCTTGAGTTATTGAACAACACTTTTTGACCTACTCCAAACTCTCTCCTTGCTAGCTTTTAATCATGCCATTTCTTTGCTTTTTCCTTGTAAACCTTGGCATTTTCATAAGCTTGGGATCTGAATTCATCTAACTCATTGAGTTGCAACAATCTTCTTTCTCCAACAGCTTGATTATCAAAGTTCAGCATCTTTAGAGCCCAAAATGCTTTATGTTGAAGCTCCACTGGTAGATAACATGACTTCCCAAACACCAATTGGTGTGGAGACATACCAATGGGTGTCTTAAAAGCTGTTCTATAAGCCTATAGTGCATCATCTATCTTTTTGGACCAATCTTTTCTTGAGTTTCCAACAGTCTTCTCAAGGATTCTCTTCAGCTCTCTATTTGAAATTTCAGCTTAACCATTGGTCTGTGGGTGGTATAGGATTGCTATCTTGTGCTTGACACCATATTTTAGGAGAAGTGTCTCAAGTTTCTTATTGCAAAAATGAGTTTTCACATCACTTATAAGAGCTCTTGGAACTCCAAACTGACTGAATATATTCTTCCTCAAGAAATTAAGCACCACTTTATTATCATTTGTTGGAGTAGCTATGCCCTCTACCCATTTTGACACAGAGTCCACAACCACGAATATGTAGTTGTTTGAGTGTGAGGGTGAGAATGGTCCCATGAAATCATTTCCCCCAAATATCAAACACCTCTAACTTCATGATGAATCTGTGTGGCATTTCATTCTTCTTGGGTAGGTTGCCAGCTCTTTGACATTCATTGCACCTTGTCACAAACTCTTTTGCATCCTTGAATATTGTAGGCCAAAAGAATCTACATTGAAACACCTTGGCTGCAGTCCTTTCTCCACTAAAATATCCTCCATATGTGGATCCATGGCAATGCCAAAGGACCTCTTGTCCTTCCTCATGAGAAATGCATCTTCTTAGAATTCCATTAGGACACTTTTTGAATAGGTAAGGATCATCCCAAATGTAGTGCTTGGCATCATTGATAAGCTTTCTTCTCATATGCTTGTTGATATTGGAAGGTAGCTCTCCAATAGCCTTGAAATTAGCTATATCTGCAAATAAGGGAGCTTCTTGGATCATCATCAACTGTTCGTCCAGAAAGCTCTCATTCACTGGTGGGCTGTGTGCTTCATCTTCCTCAATTGGGATTCTAGATAGGTGGTCAGCCACTTTGTTCTCTACTCCGCTTCTATCCTTAATCTCAATATTAAACTCTTGAAGTAGTGACAAACCCCAATTTGACGGTTTGTTTTGTATTGAAATTAGAGCATCTTGATAGCCTTTTGTCACATTTAGCCTAGGAATTAGCATGATTTCGTTATCTCTCCCGTATTTGTGCTTAAGTGTAAAAACATGCTTTTTAAGCCTTATTTTGATGAATTCTATTTCCTCTTTGATTCCATAAGATGCCTTGATATGTTTGTTAGTAATCTCAGGATGAAATAGGCTAGGCATGGATCAAAGGAAGCAAGGAAGGAAGCATACAAGTGGAGAGAAGCATAAAAAGTCAAAGAAGCAAAGTCAGCCAAGCACGCGCACGCGCACAAGGCGCTCGCACGCACATTGCGAGACAGGCCAAGGACGCGCACGCGTACCACGCGCGCACGCGCCGATGATGGCACATGACCTCACTAAGGCAACACGTGCCTGGCGATTTTGGGAAGGTTTCAGCAACCAACTTTGGCGCCAAAATGCATATAAGAGCCAAGGATTGAAGGGGATTGACAACACATTAACACATTCACATCCATAGACTAATTCTAGATCATTAGTTAGATAGTTTAGTTTTAGAAGTTAGTTTCTAGAGAGAGAAGCTCTCACTTCTCTCTAGGATTAGGATTATTTCTTAGATCTAGGGTTTAATCTTTGCTTTCTTCTACTTCTACATCTCAATTCCTTGTAGTTACATTGGTTCTTCTTCCATTCTTTTGCTATAATCTCTCTTATGTTGTTCTTTTATTTTTTTATAGATCTAGTATTGTTCCTTTTTACTCTCTTCCAATTCAATAAAGGTAATTCATAATAAAAGTGTTTCTTTTGATTGTTGTTGTTAATTTCCTTCAATAATTGTTGTTAGATTTCATTCTTGTTGTTGATTTACTATGTTTTCCTTTTATGCCTACCAAGTGTTTGAGAAAATGCTTGTTTGGATTTTAGTGTAGGTTTTGTTTCTCTTGGCCTAGGTAGAGTAATTAGTGACTCTTGAGTTATCTAATTCCTTTGTTGATTGATAATTAGAGATTGCTAATTGATTTGAATGCCTCTAAAGCTAGTCATTCCTTTAGGAGTTGATTAGGACTTGAGAAATCAAATTGATTCATCCACTTGACTTTCCTCCATGGTTAGAGGTTAACTAAGTGGTAGCAATGAACAATTCTCATCACAATTGAGAAGGATAACTAGGATAGAACTTCTAATTTTCATACCTTGCCAAGAGCCTTTTATAGTTGTTAGTTTACTTTCATTGCCATTTACTTTTCATGCCTCATATCAAAACCCCAAAATAACTCACAACCAATAACAAGACACTTCATTGTAAATCCTAGGGAGAACGACCCGAGGTCTAAATACTTCGGTTTATAAATTTTAGGGGTTTGTACTAGTGACAAACAACTTTTTGTATGAAAGGATTATTGTTGGTTTAGAGACTATACTTCGACGAGATTTCATTTGTAAAATTCTAAACCGTCAAAAATCCATTCGTCAAGTAGCAAGATCCACCTTATCAGTCTAGGCTTAGATTCTTACTTGGTTAACAAATATTTAAGAGCTGCATGGTCAGTAAACACAATGACTTTAGAACCAATGAGATATGATCTAAACTTATTAAATGCAAAGACTATAGCAAGGAGTTCCTTCTCTGTGGTGTAGTTCTTTTGAGTCTCATTAAGAACTTTGCTAGCATAATAGCTTGTCTCTCTTCTATCCTAAAACAGCACCAACAGCAAAATTTGATGCATCACACATCAATTCTTTTTTAGAGATTTTGTGACGAAAAACCACCCCTTCAGTGACCATAAAATGACACTTTTCCTAAGCCCCAAAGCAAGGTTGTGCAAGCATTTAAAAAATGAATCACCAAATACAGAAAAGTCTTTCATGAATACTTTAATAAACCTTTCAATCATGTCAGAGAACATAGATAGCACGCACCTTTAGAGTGTGGCAGGTGCATTGCACAATCCAAAGGACATTCTCTTGCTTTTTAGGGTCCACTACAATCTAATTATAGCCTGAGTATCCATCCAAGAAATAGTAGTATTCATGTCCGGCAAGCCTCTCTAACATTTGATCCATAAAGGATAGAGGAAAATGGTCCTTTCTTGTGGCTTTATTGAGCTTCCTATAATCTATGCACATGCGCCATCCAGTCACTGTTCTCGTTGGTATCAATTCATTTCTTTCATTTGGCACAACAGTGATTCCTCCCTTCCTACTTGGACAAGCCTTACCCAAGGACTGTCTGAGATTGGGTAGATTACCCCTGCTTGCCACAACTTCAGCACTTCTTTTTGCACCATTTCATTCATTGTTGGATTTAATCTTTTTCGTGGTTGTCTTGTGGGCTTGGCATCTTCCTCAAGAAGGATTTTATGCATGCACATTGAAGGGCTGATCCCTTTTAAATCTGAAAGTGTCCATCCTATGGCATCCTTGTGTTGTCTCAACACATTGATAAGCTCCTCTTCTTGCTCCTCACTCAAGCTTGAATTAACGATGACTGGATATGTGTCATTGTCACCCAAGTAGGCATGCTTCAAGCTTGGAGGCAGGGTCTTCAACTCCAACTTTGGTGCTTCAACTTCCTTCTTACTTGCCTTGTCAAATATGATTGAGCCTTCCATGATTTCTTGTGGTAGTTCACCAGCTGAAACTTGTTGGTCTTGCTCCACAACTTCTTTACATTGTTCCTCTTATAGGACTCCTTGAACTAGCTTCTCCATTGTGTCCACCATCATGCATTCACCAAAGGACTCCTTTGGGTAGCTTATTGCCTTGAAAACATTGAATACCATCTTCTCTTCATGCAATCTTAAGACTAACTCTCCCTTTTGTACATCAATTATAGCTCCAGCAGTGGCTAAGAATGGTCTTCCTAAGATGATTGATGTGTGACAATCGGACTTTCTATCGGTAAAAAAATTCACAAATATAATCGCATTGTAAGTATAATTTCTAACACAATAGAGAATCCTTTCCTACAAAAGTTTTGTTTTTCACTTAAGCAAACCTAGTAAAAATAAATAATCGAAGTATTCAAACCTCGGGTCGTCTTCTCAAGAAATTGCAGAGAGGTATATTTTATTATTGGTTATGGAAAAAGTATATTTTTGGGGTTTTTAAAAGGGTTGAACAAGTAATTTTATTGACGAGAAAAATAAATTAATAATTAATAAAACTCTTGGCAAGGTATGAGAACTGGAATTCCTATCCTAGTTATCCTTATCAGGTGTGATAAGAATTGGGTTTTAACCCTACATGGTCAGCCTTTACTAAACAAAGGAAGGTCAAGTGGACTAATTAGCTTGATCCTCAAGTCCTAGTAAACCTTATGGAAGGACTAGCTTTAGAGTGATCCAGATCAATTAGTAATTCCAATTTCAATCAACAGCTGAGTTTGATAACTCAAGTGTCTCCAATTAATCAACCAAAGCTAAGAATGTAAAAAGCAAAAGAAAAATCATAGATCTGACATACCTCAACCAGCGTTTAAACATAAATTCAAATCTAACATGGAAAGGTTCATGAGCTAAATTGAAAAGATAAATATCAATTAAAGTAATAAAATAAAAGTAGAAAACAAATTAAAGGAACATTGAACCTGTGATGAAGAAGAAATAATCCTACATCCTAAAACTAGCAGAAATCCTAATTCCTAAAACCTAAGAGAGAGGAGAGAACTTCTCTCTCTAAAAACTACATCTAAATTATGAAAAGTGAATTATGAGTCATCAACCCTTCATTCCTCCACTTTGCAGCCTTTAATTTGTGTTTTCTGGGCTGGAAACTGGGCCGGAAATAGTCGAGAAATAGCTGGGACCGAATTCAAACACGTGCAGGTCCCTGGAATTTCTGCAGAACGATACGTCCGCGTGGTTCACGCGTGCGCGTCATTTTTCTGTATGGCCACTATAATAAATTATATATCAAATCGAAGGCCCGGACGTTAGCTTTTCAACGCAACTGAAGCCGCATCATTTGAAATTCTGTAGCTCAAGTTATGGCTGTTTGAGTACAAAGAGGTCAGGCTGACAGCTTTGGTAATTCCTTCAGTTTCTTGTATTCCTTCCACTTTTGCATGCTTCCTTTCTATCCTCTGAACCATTCCTGCCCTGTAATCTCTGAAATCACTTAACACACATATCAAGGCATCGAATGGTAATAAAAGAGATTTAAACATAGTAAAATTTCAAGTCCAAAGAGGCATGTTTTCAATCATAGCACAAAATCCAGAAGGAAAAAGTAAAACTTGCAAATCATATGAATAAGTGGGTAAAAAGTTGATAAAAAACCACTCAATTGAGCACAAGATAAACTATAAAATAGTGGTTTATCAACCTCCCCACACTTAAACATTAGCATGTCCTCATGCTAGCTCAAGAGAAGCTATAAAGGTGTGAAGAGGAATGATAGAGAGTATGCAATGCAACCTATCTATGTGAATGCAACTACATGCAAAATGTTTCTACCTACTTAGTTAAAAGTAAATAAGTTCTCCAAGACAAATATGAATCAAATTCCACTAATTCAAATTACACAATAAAAGACAAGTAAACTTGTAAGAAGATAGCTCATGAAAGCAGGGAACATAGAATCAAGCATTGAACCCTCACTGGTAGTGTATGTGCACTCTAATCGCTCTAATGTATAGGGTAATTCACACTATTCTTCTCTCGTCATGCTTTCTAAAACTTTGTTCTTCATCTAACTAATTAACAAATATTGAATGTACCGATGCAAACATCATGAGGTCTTTTCAAGGTTGTAATGAGGCTAAGATAAAGGTGAGGATATATGTATGGCCAAGTGAGCTATAAATTGAATTTTTGACTAACCTAAGCTCTCACCTATACACACACTCTATATACTTTTAAATTCATGCCTAGCTACCCAAAATTCCTACTTTTGTATCACATACTCATGTACCACATTTTTTATATTTCTTAATCACATGTGCATTGATCTTTCTATTAAAGCTTAACATTGGGGTATTTTTGTCCCCTTATTTATTTACTTATTTATCGAATATTTTTTAATTTTTCTCTTTTATTTTTTTATTTTTTTTTAGAAAAATAAACATAACTTATCAATGCACATGGATTTTCCATTATTTTTCTATTTTGATTTTTCATGAGTAGATACCCAAATTCTCAATATTTTATCAAAGTAAAAACATAACACATTCCCATATTAACCCATGTTCCCACAGTTTCCCCATACTTAGTTGATACATAATCTCTATCTTAAGCTAACCAAAGATTCAATTGGGATATTTAATTTATTTTTCTGCTTAAGGCTAGTGATGTGGTAAAATATTAAACAAATGGGGATAAAAGGCTTAAGGTGACTAACAAGGTGATTGAAAGGGTAGGCTTTTTTTTGGGGGATAAGTGAGCTAATAATCAAATAATGGCCTCAATCATATGCAAGCATGTAAATACACTAAATAGTGGACATATAGAATGGAACAAAGTAAAGATTGCAATTATAGAGAAGAAAACACACAAGAATAAAATATTTATAGTTAAATAATGTAACCATATAAATAAGCTCAAAATCTCACAGGTTGTGTGTTCTTTGGCTCAAAAACCATGTTCCAAATACAACTTCAAACAAATTTAACACATAGAAATTTTTAATTTTTTAATTTAAATTAGTGAAAATTTTCAAAAATAGGGTCTTAAAAAGAAACTCATTACTTTAACCAAGCAGTAACTAAATGCATAAAATAAAACATTGGTGTTGATAAGAAAATAACTAACCCCTGGAGATCAGTGTCGACCTTCCCACACTTAAAGATTGCACCGTCCTCGGTGCATGCTAAGATGTACAATTGGACGGGCTGCTCCAACTGATGCCTTTCTCTATAGATTATGCAGATTGACTTGCCTGTCTCCCCATATAGAAGTTCTTCCTTTTCCCTTCCTCGGTGGCCATCCTGAAAGAAGAAAAAAAGAAGGAAAGTAACCCAGAAATAAAGATAAGAAAATGAATAAAATATGGGTATTAATGCCAAATAATAAAGGTCTCAATTACATGGTAGCTACAACAAGCAAGTGAGAAAACAGTAAAAGCAATTGGCATATCAATGGTGCAAAAAGTGCAACAATGGGGGAGAGAATTAGTAAATAATGAAAGACAATATAAATTCATGTCAATGCAAAAGGAATACAGGGATCATAAAAGATTGATATTGACAGAAAAATAATACCACCCAACATTGTAAAACAAGTCACTAAACACAACAATAATACAAGAAAAGATACAACAATTGAAAAAGAAAATTTAACACCAATAAAAATATGCACGAAATTAAAATGCAATGAATGAAAGTATGCAAATAAATTAAGTAAAATAGAATAGAAGTGAAGAAGGATGAGAAGTTAAAGAGAGGAAGAAGAAGTAAGTAAGAAAGGAGGAAGGAAAAATTAGGATTGGGGAGGAAAAGATAAGATTTTTGGCGCTGATCTGAATAAGATGTGCGGTGCAGGCGACGCGGACGGTTGAAGCACGCGATCGCGTGGTGTGTGATAATTATCAGGTGACGTGGACGCGAGGGTCACGCGCACGCGTGACCTGATTTGTGCTATTGGTGCGAGTGTAGCCTCGTGTACGCATAACTCTCTATTCTAAATGCGCATTGCCAAAATTCAGGGTGACGCGTGCACATGGGTGACGCGCACGCGTGCATAGCCTTTCTTTTAAAATGATGCGGACGCGTGGGGCATGCGTTCGCGTGGTAGGGCTTGTGCTTCTAGCATAGTTCCAGCCCCGCTCTATCACAACTTGCTGCCATACACCCATTTACGTTGATTTTGCAAGGTCACGCGTGCGCGTGGGTGACGCGCACGTGTGGATGGCTGGATTCGCAAAGGGCGCGGATGCGTCAAGGACGCGTTCGTGTGGGCAAGTTTGTGCCTGAGGCACACCTCCAGCCACGCACCCGCGTGACTTTCTGTTCAATTCCCTTTTATCCCTAATTCTTTTTTGACGCAGACGCATCAGCGACACTGGCGCGTTGCGTGCAATTTGAATTTTTTTAATATGCAGAATGCAGAATGCAGAATGCAATGCTGATATGGATGATATGAATAATTCCAGGTTCAATAAAATAGAATAAAATAAAATAAAACTTTAAAACAAGCAAAACGAAATAAAAATTGAAATTGAAAAAGGAACGATCATACCATGGTGGGTTGTCTCCCACCTAGCACTTTTAGTTAAAGTCCTTAACTTGGACATTTGGTGAGCTCTCTGTTATGGTGGCTTGTTCTTGAATTCATCCAAAAATCTCCACCAATGTTTAGAATTCCAGTAGCCTCCGGGATCGCAAACTAGGCGCAGAAAACCTTCAAGCAAGTTAAAGCAAGTGACAAGGCCCCAAGAGTATTGATTGCTAGACTGAATTCTGGGGTCCCAAATCTTTCTTCTGCACCCGTCTTCTTGTCGATCATCATGATTCCATCCGGGTGGTTCAGCTTTAGAATTCTCACGTAAGCACCCAAACATCTTCTTAGACCCATTTAATCGAGTTCTACACCAACCTTTGCATTTAAACTTTGAGCTTTCAACCATAATGAACCTAGGATTGTGTTGCCCACCACTAACCATCTTCCTCTTACTCTTAATGCCACAAAGAGCTCTAAGTTGACCATCCGTCTCCAGTAGCCCATATTCAAGTGGGAAGGTAAAGGTCAAGGATAAGAATTTTACCCACTTGAATGTTGCGTCGGAAGGTAATGGCCTTGGGAGAGGTGTCTCTAATGAACTTGCAAGCTCCACTCCCTTGTGCTCTTCTTTGACAACTTCCACATCTTTGCAAGCTTCTTCAATATCAACCTCTTCCTCTTGGTAGCTTTCTTCCAATTCAATATCTTCTTCATTGCTCACCAAGGGCATGGGAGGTTGTGCCTCTTCTTCTTAAATCTCCATCTCTTGATCAACCTCTTCCAAGTCTTCAAATATGATATGCCTTGGAGGTTGTACACCTTCTTCAACATTAATTTCAAACGTCTTGGAAGGAGGCTCTATGACTTGACCTTCCCATAGAGGTTCAGCATCTCCTAAGTCTGCAACCACTTTTTCCTTTTCAATAATTGCTGCTTTGTCCAGTTGTTTAAGTATAAAATCATACTCCTCTTTGATGATTTCTTTTCTATGACAACTCCCTTCAACTACTCCTTCATCTGCAAAGGTCTCTTCTACCTTCACCTTTAGTGCCTCCTCTAGCTCCTTATGAAGTATGGATTCGCGAAGATGATCCCTTCTCTCTTGTTCCATGTCAATAGCATCATTGGGATCATGTTGCTCTTGGATTGATGGATGTGGGTGCTCTTCCATGGATGGTGGTGATGGGATGGAGAGATCATTCTGTGGTTGAAAAGGAAGTGCACTAGAGCTTGAGGGTTGAATACTGGAGGTAGAGGGTTGGTCCATGCGGAATATGAGATTTTGGAATTTAGAGGTGAGACCAATGAGAGAGGTAAGTGTGCTCTCCATGGAGGTTTGGGGTGGATATGAGGGTTCATTTTTTTGGAAAACAGGTTCATAATACGGAGGTGGTTCTTCTTGATAAGGATATGGAGATGGTGAATATTGAGGTGGTGGTTCTGGGTATGGTTCATATGGTGGTTGGTGTGGTGGATAAGGATTAGGGTTATATGGAGGTGAATGGTTGTAGGTGGCTTGTGAGTATGGTGGTTCAAATGTATGTTGTGGAGGTGATTCATAAGCATAGGGTGGGGCTTGTTGGTAACTACAAGGGGGTCCACCATATCTATCATCTTGGTATGCACCTCGGAATGGCTCTTGACCATAGTAATTTGGTGGAGGTGGGTTGTCACGAAAGGGTCCACCATAACTATTGTCCTGGTATGCATCACAGAATGGTTGTTGGTGATACATTGGAGGGAGTTATTGCCGAGAGGGTTGATCAAATCCTTGTGGCTCCTCCCATCTTTGATTCTTCCAACCTTGATGCCTGTTCTCATTAGAGCTTCCATTCCCTACAACAACATTGGAACCAAACTTGAAACCAGAGGCGTGAGAATTCATAGTAGCTAAAGAAAAAAAGAACTACTAAAAATTAATGAAAATAAACTCCTAAAACTAGAAACACTGACAAAAATATAAGATAAAGATTTGAAAAAGGTTTAAATTTTGAAAAAGTTTGATTTTTAAAATTTTAAATATTAAAATTTGAAATTTGATTTTGAAATACGATAAAATAAGATTTTAAAAAAAGATATGATTTTTGAAAAAGATTTGAATTTTGAAATTTAAAACTAAGATAAGATAAGATAAAAATTTTAAAAGAAAAATCTGAATATTTTTTTTTATTTTGAAATTTTCGAAAAAAAATCAATTAAAATAAAGAGAAAAGATATTTTTGAAATTAATGAGAAAAGAGAAAAACAATAAAATGACTCAAAACTTAAAATTTTTATATCAAAGCAAAGAAAACAAAAAAAGAAAAATATTTACAATAACCAATAATAAGGGACACGTTTGCAATTCCCCGGCAACGACGACATTTTGACGATCGGACTTTCTACCGGAAAAGAAATTCACAAATATAATCGCGTTGTAAGTATAGTTTTTAAACCAACAGAGAATCCTTTCGTACAAAAGTTTTGTTTGTCACTTAAGCAATCCCAATAAAAATAAATAACCGAAGTATTCAAAAGGGTTATGGAAAAAGTATATTTTTGGGGTTTTTAAAAGGGTTGAACAAGTAATTTAATTGACAAGAAAAATAAATTAATAATTAATAAAACTTTTGGCAAGGTATGAGAACTGGAATTCCAATCCTAGTTATCCTTATCAGGTGTGATGAGAATTGGGTTTTAGCCCCACTTGGTCAGCCTTTACTAAACAAAGAAAGGTCAAGTGGACTAATTAGCTTGATCCTCAAGTCCTAGTCAACCCTTATGGAAGGACTAGTGGTGGACGAAATTGTGTAAATCAATAGTGGGAATTTCAGATAGACGTATGGAGATGCTAGAATCCTCTCGAATCTCTACTTTCCTATTGCTTTCATCCAATCCTTCTTACTCCTTTCCATGGCAAGCTGTATGTAAGGCATCACCGTCGTCAATGGCTACTTTTCATCCTCTCGGAAAAATGGTCCTATGCGCTGTCACTGCATGGCTAATCGTCTGGAGGCATCACCCTTGCCGATGGCTACATCCCATCCTCTCAGTGAAAACGGTCCAAATGCTCTGTCACAGCACGGCTAATCATCTGTCGGTTCTCAATCAGGTTGGAATAGAATCCCTTGATTCTTTTACGTCTGTCACTAACGCCCAGCCTTCAGAAGTTTGAAGCTCGTCATAGTCATTCAATACTGGAATCCTACTCGGAATACCACAGACAAGGTTAGACTTTCCGGATTCCCGGGATCCTACTCGGAATACCACAGACAAGGTTAGACTTTCCGGATCCCCATGAATGCCACCATCTATCTAGCTTATACCACAAAGATTCTGTTGGGGAATCTAAGAGATATGCGCCCAGCCTAGAGTAGAACGGAAGTGGTTGTCAGTCACGCGCGTTCATAGGTGAGAATGATGATGAGTGTCACAGATCATCACATTCATCAAGTTGAAGTGCAACGTATATCTTGGAATAAGAATAAAAAGAATTGAATAGAAAGTAATGGTAATTATATTAAAACTTGAGGTACAGCAGAGCTCCACACCCTTAATCTATGGTGTGCAGAAACTCCACCGTTGAAAATACATAAGTGAAAGGTTCAGGCATGGCCGAATGGCCAGCCCCCTAAAACGTTATCAATGGCCTCCTAAGATGAAGAATAAAACAAAATTGAGACCAAAGATGAAACGTGATCAAAAGACGACTAATACAATAGTTAAATGTTCTATATATACTAGACTAGCTACTAGGGTTTACATGAGTAAGTAGTTGATGCATAAATCCACTTCCGGGGCCCACTTGGTGTATCTTTGGGCTGAGCTTGATCTATCCACGAGCTGAAGCTTTTATTGGAGTTGAACGCCGAGTTATAGCGTGTTTTTGGCGTTCAACTCCGGGTTATGACGTGTCTCTGGCGTTTAACTCCAGACAGCAGCATGTACTTGGCGTTGAGCGCCACTTTACGTCGTCAATTTCCGAATAAAGTATGGACTATTATATATTGCTGGAAAGCTCTGGATGTCTACTTTCTAACGCCGTTGAGAGAGCGCCATTTGGATTTCTGTAACTCCAGAAAATCTATTTTGAGTGCAGGGAGGTCAGATTCCAACAGCATCAGCAGTCCTTTTGTCAGCCTTTTTCAGAGTTTTGCTCAAGTCCCTCAATTTTAGCCAGAAATTACCTGAAATCACAGAAAAACACACAAACTCATAGTAAAGTCCAGAAAAGTGAATTTAACATAAAAACTAATGAAAACATCCCTAAAAGTAGCTTGAACTTACTAAAAACTACCTAAAAACAATGCCAAAAAGCGTATAAATTATCCGCTCATCAACTAGCTTTAAAGTGATCCAGATCAATCAGTAATTCCAATTTCAATCAACAGCTGAGTTTGATAACTCAAGTGTCTCCAATTAATCAACCAAAGATAAGAATGTAAAAAGCTAAATAAAAATCATAGATATGATATACCTCAAACTGCGTTTAAACATAAATTCAAATCTAACATGGAAAGGTTCATGAGCTAAATTGAAAAGATAAATATCAATTAAAGTAATAAAATAAAAGTAGAAACAAATTAAAGGAACATTGAACCTGTGATGAAGAAGAAATAATCCTACATCCTAAAACTAGCAGAAATCCTAATTCCTAAAACCTAAGAGAGAGGAGAGAACCTCTCTCTCTAAAATCTATATCTAAATTATGAAAAGTGAATTATGAGTCATCTCCCCTTCATTCCTCCACTTTGCAGCCTTTAATCTGTATTTTCTGGGTTTGAAACTGGGCCGGAAATAGCCCAGAAATCGCTGGGACCGAATTCAAACACGTGCAGGTCGCTGGAATTTCTGCTGAATGATGCGTCCGCGTGCGCGTCATTTTTCTGTACAGCCACTATAGAGAATTATATATCAAATCAAATCTCCAGACGTTAGCTTTCTAATGCAACTAGAGCCGCATCATTTGGACCTTTGTAGCCCAAGTTATGGCCGTTTGAGTGCGAAGAGGTCAGGCTGACAGCTTTGGCAATTCCTTCAGTTTCTTGTCCTTCCACTTTTGCATGCTTTCTTTCCATCCTCTGAGCCATTCCTGCCCTGTAATCTCTGAAATCACTTAACACACATATCAAGGCATCGAATGGTAATAAGAGGGATTTGAACATAGTAAAATTTCAAGTCCAAAGAAGCATGTTTTTAATCATAGCACAAAATCCGAAAGGAAAAAGTAAAACATGCAAATCATATGAATAAGTGGGTAAAGAGTTGATAAAAACCACTCAATTGAGCACAAGATAAACCATAAAAGAGTGGTTTATCAATGTGCTAGCCTCTTCCTTCATATCAAGTACAACAAAATCAGCTGGGAAAATAAACTCTCCCACTTTCACCAACAAATCTTTCACTACCCCATGGGGGTCCTATCAGCTAATTGAAGATCCATTCTTGTTAGTTTGGCCTCTTCAATTCTCATTCTTTTCATCATGGCCAAGGACATAAGGTTAATGCTAGCTCCTAGATCACACAATGCCTTCTCAATGCTTATATCCCCTATGATGCAGGGGATTTGGAAGCTCCCAGGATCTTTCATCTTTTGGGGAAGCTTCTTTTGTATGACGGCACTACATTCCTCAGTGAGTACCACAGTTTTCTTTTCTCCCCAGTTTCTTTTCCTTGTCATGAGCTCCTTTAGAAACTTGGAATAGAGTGGCATTTGCTTTAATGCCTCAGCAAAAGGTATGTTAATTTGATGCTTCTTAAAGATCTACAAGAGCTTAGAAAATTGGCTGCCTTTCCCATCCTTTCTCAGCCTTTGTGGGTAGGGTACTTTTGGTACATAGGGCTTCAAGACTTACTTTGGTGGGGCTGGATCAGGTGTCTCTTCTTCTTTCTTGGTTTCTGAGTCATTTGCAGCTTCTTCTCCTTGCAAGTTATGGCTTGAGGATGTCTCCTCGACCACCTTCCCATTTATTAGTATGATGGCCTTGCATTCCCCTCTTGGGTTAGCCATAGTATCACATGGAAATGTATGTGCAGGCATTGGTATCTGTTTGGACAAGCTCCCTAGTTGTGATTCCAATTTTGAAATCGCTGCCCCTTGGTTCCTTATGTTAGATCTGGCCTCCTCTTGGATTGCATTTATCTTTTTTTCAGCTTGCAATTGTCACTTTATAACAGTGGCAATACTCCCTACCAATTGTGACATAGAAGTGAAAGAGTATTTTCGTATGGTTAGGAATTTCACACAAAATAATTCCGTTGGTAGTATAGTTCCCAACCAACTAACAATACTCAAATAAAATTTAAATAAGTTTTGGTTGTCACAAGTACAAACCCCAATAAAAATTAACCGAAGTATTCAAACCATGGGTCGTCTAATAAAGAATTGCAATGAAGTGATCAATTATTGGCTATGAAGAACAAGGGGGTTTGATTTTATAAGTGGCAAGAAAATATAAAAACAAGGAATTAAATGATAAGAACTAATAAAATAAAGGAAAAGAACTCTTGGCTAGACATAGGTAATTGAGATCACCATCCTTGTCTACAAACCATATATTGAAAATTATGAGGGACCAACCCATTAAGTCTACTCTTATGCTTGAAGTAAGTATAATGTCTACCTCAACGCATTAAGTACGTCAAATAGGCTTAATCAACATCAATCCATAAGTCCTAACCTAGCTACTAATTAACTTAGTAGTAGGCTAGAGTCAACGGTTATCAAATTGACCACTAAGGATTCTCAAATCACCAATTCAATGATACCCAATGACTCAAGGTCACTCAATTCTTTTAGCCTACGCCAAGAGTAAGAAAAATACTCAAAAACTAGTGTAAACATTTTCTCAAACACCTAGAGTGCAAGAAAAGAAAACATCACAAAATTCAAGAATTAATGAAACCCATAACTAACATAAGCAAGAAATCAATAATAACAATGAAGATAAACATCAAAGAGGGCATGGAAACATAAAATTGCATTAAAAGAAATCAAGATCCAACAATGGTTCATCAACATAAAAGAGAGCTAAATAAGGGAATTGACGAGTAAAACTAGAAGAGTAAAGATGTAACAACAAGAAATTAAAAGGGAGAACTAAATCAAAATAAGATTTGAAAGTTGATCTAAGAGAATTTGACCTAAACTACCCTAAATTCTTGAGAGAAGGGACAACTTCTCTCTCTAGAATTCTAACCTAAGCCATGATGAAAACTCAAACTATGACTACTTGGTTCATCCCCCTTCAATCTTTGGTTTCAATAGCATCAGAAATAGATTGGATTGGGCCCAAAATGCTTCAGAAATCGCTAGCCACGAGTTGCCTTTAGTGAGTCATGCTGATCCTGCGATGTGTGCGCGTGAAACAACATGTACGCATCTCTAAATGGCAGGCAACTATAACAAATTCTATATCATTTTGAAGCTCCGGATGTTAGCTTTTCAACGCAGCTAAAACTGCCTCATTTAGACCTTTATAGCTCAAGTTATGATTGATTAAGTGCGAAGAGGTCAGGATTGACAGCTTTGCAATTCCTTCATTTCTTCGTGAGTTCTCCATTTTTACATGCTTTTTCTTCGTTCCCTCAATCCAATATTTGCTTTCTGAACCTGAAATCACTTAACAAACATATCAAGGCATCGAACGGAATTAAAGTGAATTAAAATTAGAAATTTTAGGGCCTAAAAAGTATGTTTTTACACTTAAGCACAAATTTAAGGAGAATTACAAAACCATGCTATTTCATTTAAAGAGAATTATAAAACCATGCTATTTCATTGAATAAATGTGGGAAAATTTGATAAAATTCCCTAAATTAAGCACAAGATAAACCACAAAATTGGGGTTTATCAAACCTTCCCACACTTAAACCAAGCATGTCCTCATGCTAAGAATAAAGAAGGACAAGAAAAGGGTTATGAACATTTATTCAATGCAAAGAAACTATATGCACCTATCTATATGAATGTAACAAAATGCAGTGATTCTACCTACTTGGTTAAAAATGAATCAATCTCCAAGAACATATATAAACATGTAGGGCTAACATGGTATGATAATTCATGAATTCTACCAATTCAAATATCAAAATGAAGTTCAAATAGATTTGCAAGAAGAAAGATCGTAGAAGCCGGGAACAAGGAATTGAACATTGAACCCTCACGGAAGTGTATCTGCTCTAGTCGCTCGAGTGTATAGGGTTGATCACCCAATTCTCTTCTAATCATACTTTCCATGATTTGTTTTTCATCTAACAATCAACAATTATTCAATGCATGCATACATTCATCACGGGACTTATTCATAGTTTGTAATGGGGCCAAGGTCAAGGTAAGGATGTATATGGTCAAGTGATCTTGAAATTTTAATATTTAATTAACCTAAGTGGTGGACGAAATTGTGATCCTCAAAGTTGGTCTCTTTGTAATTGTATGAAATAAAAAATACCCCAAAGAGATCATGGTATGATGAATTGGGATCTTAATAATCCCTGGTAATGGCACGTGTGATCACAACTCCGTTCAACTTAACCAGCAAGTGTATTGGGTCATCCAAGTAATACCTTACGTGAGTAAGGGTCGATCCCACAGAGATTGTTGGTATGAAGCAAGCTATGGTCACCTTGTAAATCTCAGTTAGGCAGATTAAATGGTTAATGATAAGTTTGAAAATAAATAATAAACAGAAAATAAAATAGAATAGAAATACTTATGTAAATCAATGGTGGGAATTTCAGATAGGCGTGTGGAGATGCTAGAATCCTCTCGAATCTCTGTTTTCCTATTGCTTTCATCCAATCCTTCTTACTCCTTTCCATGGCAAGCTGTATGTAGGGCATCACCGTCGTCAATGGCTACTTTTCATCCTCTCGGGAAAATGGTCTTATGCGCTGTCACTGCATGGCTAATCGTCTGGAGGCATCACCCCTGTCGATGGCTACATCCCATCCTCTCAGTGAAAATGGTCCAAATGCTCTGTCACAGCACGGCTAATCATCTGTCGGTTCTCAATCAGGTTGGAATAGAATCCCTTGATTCCTTTGCGTCTGTCACTAACGCCCAGCCTTCAGGAGTTTGAAGCTCGTCACAGTCATTCAATATCGGAATCCTACTCGGAATACCATAGACAAGGTTAGACTTTTCAGATTCCCATGAATGCCGCCATCTATCTAGCTTATACCACGAAGATTCTGTTGGGGAATCTAAGAGATATACGCCCGGCCTAAGGTAGAACGGAAGTGGTTGTCAGTCACGCGCGTTCATAGGTGAGAATGATGATGAGTGTCACGGATCATCACATTCATCAAGTTGAAGTACAACGTATATCTTGGAATAAGAATAAAAGAGAATTGAATAGAAAATAATAGTAATTGTATTGAAACCTGAGGTACAGCAGAGCTCCACACCCTTAATCTATGGTATGTAGAAACTCCACCGTTGAAAATACATAAGTGAAAGGTTCAGGCATGGCCGAATGGCCAGCCCCCATGGTCTAAGGACTAGGCGTCCAGAGATGATCCAAGATCTAAAGTGATCAAAAGATGTCTAATACAATAGTAAATTATCCTATTTATACTAGACTAGCTACTAGGGTTTACATGAGTAAGTAATTGATGCATAAATCCACTTCCGGGGCCCACTTGGTGTATGCTTGGGCTGAGCTTGATCTATTCACGAGCTGAGGCTTTTCTTGGAGTTGAACGCCGAGTTGTGACGTTCAACTCCGGGTTGTGATGTGTTTCTGGCGTTTAACTCCAGACAACAGCATGTACTTGGCGTTGAGCGCCACTTTACGTCATCAATTCCCGAATAAAGTATGGACTATTATATATTGCTGGAAAGTTCCGGATGTCTAATTTCCAACGCCGTTGAGAGCGCGCCATTTGAAGTTTTGTAGCTCCAGAAAATCCATTTTGAGTGCAGGGAGGTCAGATTCCAACAGCATCAGTAGTCCTTTTGTCAGCCTTTTTCAGAATTTTGCTCAAGTCCCTCAATTTCAACCAGAAATTACCAAAAATTACAGAAAAACACACAAACTCCTAGTAAAATCCAGAAATGTGAATTTGACACAAAAACTAATGAAAACATCCCTAAAAGTAGCTTGAACTTACTAAAAACTACCTAAAAACAATGCCAAAAAAGCGTATAAATTATCCGCTCATCACAACCCCAAACATAAATTATTGCTTGTCCCCAAGCAACTGAAAATCAAATAGGATAAAAAGAAGAGAATATACTATAAATTCCAGAATATCAATGAATATTAATTATAATTAGATGAGCGGGACTTGTAGCTTTTTGCTTCTGAACAGTTTTGGCATCTCACTTTTTCCTTTGAAGTTTAGAATGATTGGCTTCTCAGGGAACTTAGAATTTCGGATAGTGTTATTGATTCTCCTAGTTAAGTATGTTGATTCTTGAACACAGCTACTTTTATGAGTCTTGGCCGTGGCCCTAAGCACTTTGTTTTCCAGTATTACCACCGGATACATAAATGCCACAGACACATGACTGGGTGAACCTTTTCAGATTGTGACTCAGCTTTGCTAAAGTCCCCAGTTAGAGGTGTCCAGAGCTCTTAAGCACACTCTTTTTGCTTTGGATCACGACTTTAACTGCTCAGTCTCAAGCTTTTCACTTGGACCTTCATGACATAAGCACATGGTTAGGGACAGCTTGAATTAGCCGCTTAGGCCTGGATTTTATTTCCTTGGGCCCTCCTATCCATTGATGCTCAAAGCCTTGGATCCTTTTTACCCTTGCCTTTTGGTTTTAAGGGCTATTTGGCTTTTTCTGCTTGCTTTTTTTTTCTTTTTCTTTCTATTTTTTTCGCAAGCCTTTGCTTTTTCACTGCTTTTTCTTGCTTCAAGAATCAATTCCATGATTTTTCAGATTATCAATAATATTTCTCATTGTTCATCATTCTTTCAAGATCCAACAGTTTTAACATTCATAAACAACAAGATCAAAAATATGCACTGTTCAAGCATTCATTCAGAAAACAAAAAGTATTGTCACCACATCAATATAATTAAATTAAATTCAAGGATAAATTCGAAATTCATGTACTTCTTGTTCTTTTGAATTAAAACATTTTTTCATTTAAGAGAGGTGAAGGATTAATGGATTTTATTCATAGCTTTAAGACATGGTTACTACATACTAATGATCATGAAGTAGAGACACAAAATATAGATAAGCATAACATAGAAACTGAAAAACAGAAAGAAATAAGAACAAGGAATGAATCCACCTTAGTGGCGTCTTCTTCTTGAAGGACCAACAATGTCCTTAAGCTTTTCTATGTCCCTTCCTTGCCTTTGTTGCTCCTCCCTCATTGCTTTTTGATATTCTCTTATTTCATGGAGAATGATGGAGTGCTCATGATGTTCCACCCTTAATTGTTCCACATTGTGGCTCAAATCTTCTAAGAAAGTGTTGAGTTATTCCCAATAGTTGTTGGGAGGAAAGTGCATCCCTTGAGGCATCTCAGGAATTTCTTGATGATGAGCTTCCTCATGCATCTCTTGAGATCCGTGGAGGGTCTCTCTTGCTTGCTCCATCCTCTTCTTCGTGATGGGCTTATCCTCTTCAATGGAGATGTCTCCTTCTATGATAACTCCAGCTGAGTAACATAGATGGCAAATAAGGTGAGGAAAAGCTAGCCTTGCCATGGTGGAGGGCTTTTCTGGTATTTTGTAGATTTCATTGGAGATGACTTCATGAACTTCTACTTCCTCTCCAATCATGATGCTATGAATCATGATGGCCTGATCCACAATAACTTCAGATCGGTTGCTAGTGGGAATGATGGAGCGTTGAATGAACTCCAACCATCCTCTAGCCACAGGCTTGAGGTCCAGTCTCCTTAGTTGAATTGGCTTACCTTTGGAGTCTCTTTTCCATTGAGCTCCTTCCACACATATGTCCATTAGGACTTGGTCCAACCTTTGATTAAAGTTGACCCTTCTAGTGTAAGGTGATGTGTGGAAAACGATCCAACACAAAACTCACCGGCAAGTGTACCGGGTCGCATCAAGTAATAATAACTCACATGAGTGAGGTCGATCCCACAAGGATTGAAGGATTGAGCAATTTTAGTTTAGTGGTTGATTTAGTCTAGCGAATCAGGCTTTGGTTGAGTGATTTGTGTTTAGCAGGAAGTAAATGACAGTAAATGTAAAGGGAAAGGGATAAGTGCAGTAAATTAAAGAACAGGAAAGTAGATGTTGCAGAATCTTAAAGAACAAGAAAGTAAATGACTGAAACTTAAAGTGCAAGAAATATAAATTGCAGTAACTTAAATGGCAAGAAATGTAAATTGCTTGAATGTAAAAGGGATTTGAGGACTGGGATTGTAGAATTTAAACAAAGAGAAAGTAAATTGCAACAATTAATAGAGCAGAAATTGAATTGGAAGCAATGATAATTCAAACAGAAATTGAAATTGAAATGCAGCAAGGTTCACAGAAGAACCAAAAGTAAAATTGGGTCTCAGGTCTCAAGAGACTAGGTAGCAGAGCCTAGATCTCTATCTGCCTTCCTAGATCCAAGTTCACAAAGCAATTGACAAGAAATTGAAGAAGGAGCAGTAAAGGAAATTGAAATTGATTGTAATTATGCAGAAAGGAATTAAAAGAGAATTTGAATGGGAATCGAGACAGAATTTCCTCAATTTCTCACACCCAAAACTCAAAACAAGGAAATTAAAAATGCTCTAGCAAGAATGAGGAAGAAGAGAGATCAATTCCCCTCCCCAATTCTCTGAAATTTCGGTGGAGTCACCAAGAGAAGTTGCAGAATTCAAAACTCAAAGAGAAGTGCAAAAAAATATCAAAAGTTTAAAGGTGAAAGTAAAAGTCCAGTCCAAAAGTCCTAATTACATCAAACTAGCTCCTATTTATACACTTTCTATTCTTGGATTTTTGGATTTGGATGGGCTTTTGAATTGGTGAAGAAATGAATTAAAATGGGGATTTAATTTGCATTTTCGGCCCATGAGAAGTTGCTCCCAGGAGGCTGCCCTGCCCTTGTTGAGGGCAGGGCAGAAAATTGGTGCTTGGTGCGTGCTTGGCGTGGAAGATTGGGCTTGATGCGCAGAATGTTGCCCTGCCCGCGCCAAGGGCAGGGCAGAAAAAGTTGGTGCGCCAGAAATTGCCTTGGTGCGCTGTTGGTGCGGCCAGAATCAAGAATTGGTGCGCCAGAATTTGCCTTGGTGCATAGGATGCTGCCCTACCCTCGCGGAGGGCAGGGCAGAAAAAATTGGTGCTGCCAGGAATGAGTGTGGTGCGCGCTGATGCTGCCAGGAGAGGGATTTGGTGCGCCAGAAATGTTTCTTGGTGCGCCAGATCCATGCACCAACAAAATGCTGCCCTGCCCTCGCGGAGGGCAGGGCAGTGTTTCCAACTTTGATGTCCCGTGTTCGAACCTGGGCGGACGCATACGCTACTCAATTTTCCTTGGTTTCTTGGCACGGCACTCAACCTTAGTTCCTTGCTTCTCCCTTGTTCCGTGTTCGATTCTTGTGGCATGCATGGGTGACATTTTTCCTTTGAATTTCCCCCTTGGTGAGCCCGATTCTGCCCTTGTGGAGGGCAGGGCAAGGTTTTGTTCTTCTTGGTTCCTAGGCACAAAATTGTGCTCTGCCCTTGGAGTGGGCAGGGCAGAGTTGCCTTCTCTCCTTGGTTCCCTTATGTTGCCCTCCTAGAGGGCAGTGTGCCCTTGTGGAGGGCAATGTTTGCCTCCCCTTTGCATGCGGCACACTTCCTTTCTCTTTGACCACACTTTCCTTTCCTTGGGCTACACTTCTTAGGCCACGCTTTTCCTTTTCTTTTCTTTTCTTCACCTATAATAAACCAAAACAACCACTCAAAGTATCACTAAATTCAAGAGGCTTATAAATCAATTAAAATTCAATTAAAATTAGCTTAAACCTCATGATTTAACATTGATTTCATGGTGGTTGCTTGATTTAGAGAAGTTATGCATTTTCACTCCAAATCACTTACTTAGGATGCAAGAAAGTGCATAAATGCTAACAAAACAAGTGAAATTAGCTTGAAAAATGGGTATATGATGACTTGTCATCATAAGGGCTTACATCTCCCTGCATCATGGGCAAGTGGAATGCCAACCTCACATTTTCCAGACTAAAATCTAAGTATTTCCCCCAAACCATTGTGAGAAAATTCTTTGGACTCGGGTTCATACTTTGATCATGGTTCCTAGTGATCCATGCATTGGCATAGAACTCTTGAACCATTAATATTCCGACTTGTTGGATGGGATTTGTTAGAACTTCCCAACCTCTCCTTTGGATCTCATGTCAGATTTTTGGATACTCATTTTTCTTGAGCTTGAAAGGGACCTCAGGGATCACCTTCTTCTCGGCCACAACATCATAGAAGTGGTCTTGATGGCTTTTGGAGATGAATCTTTCCATCTCCCATGACTCGGAGGTGGAAGCTTTTATCTTCCCTTTTTCTTTTCTAGAGGATTCTCCGGCCTTAGGTGCCATTAATGGTAATGGAAAAACAAAAAGCTTATGCTTTTACCACACCAAACTTAAAATATTGCTCGCCCTCGAGCAAGAGAAGAAAAAAGAGAAGAAGAAGAAGAAGAAAATATGGAGAAGAGTGAGAGATGGTATTTTCGGCCAAGGTGTAGAAGAGAGGTATGTGGTGTGTGAAAATGAAATAGAATGGAGGGGTTTATATAGGGAGTGGGGAGGGTGAAGGTTCGGCCATTTAGGGTGGGTTTGGGTGGGAAAGTGTTTTTGAATTTTGAAGGTAGGTGGGGTTTATGGGGAAGAGTGGATGGATGTGAGTGGTGAATGGGTTAATTGGGAAGAGAGATTGAAGTTGTTGGGAAGTGTGATATAGGGAAGAGTGTTATAGGATTAGGAGGTAAGGTGGGAATATGTTAGGTGGGGATCCTGTGGGGTCCACAGATCCTGAGATGATCCTGTGGGGTCCACAGATCCTGAGGTGATCTTGTGGGGTCCACAGATCCTGAGGTGATCCTGTGGGGTCCACAGATCCTGAGGTGATCCTGTGGGGTCCACAGATCCTGAGGTGTCAAGGAATTACATCCCTGCACCAAATAGGCATGTAAAATGCCTTTGCATACCATTCCGGCATTTAAACGCCGAGGTGATGCATGTTCTGGGCGTTCAACGCCCATGTGTAGCATGTTTCTGGCGTTGAACGCCAGTTCCATGCTTGTTACTGGCGTTCAGCGCCAGCTTTTCTCAAGGCACATTCCTGGCGTTCAAACGCCAGAATGTTGCTTGTTTCTGGTGTTCAGCACCAGATTCATGCTCTGTTCTGGCATTGAACGCCAGCCAGATGCTCCATACTGGCATTGAACGCCAGGATGTGCTCCCTCCAGGGTGTGATTTTTCTTCTGCTATTTTTGATTCTGTTTTTAATTTTTATATTTTTTTTTGTGACTCCACATGATCATGTACCTAATAAAACACAAAATAACAATAAAATAAAATTAAAATTAGATAAATAAAAATTGGGTTGCCTCCCAACAAGCGTTTCTTTAATGTCAATAGCTTAACAGTAGGCTCCCATGGAGCTACAAAGGTGATCAGGTCAATGTTGTATAGTCCCAACACCAAACTTAGAGTTTGGATATGGGGTCTTAACACCAAACTTAGAGTTTGGTTGTGGCCTCCCAACACCAAACTTAGAGTTTGACTGTGGGGGCTCTTCTTGACTCTGAACTGAGAGAAGCTCTTCATGCTTACTCTCTTTTGTCACAGAGGGATGGCCATGTGCCTTAAACACAAGGTAGTCCCCATTCAATTGAAGGACTAATTCACCTCTGTTGACATCTATCACAGCTCCTGCTGTAGCTAGGAAAGGTCTTCCAAGGATGATGCACTCATCCTCTTCCTTCCTAGTGTCTAAGATTATGAAATCAGCAGGGATGTAAAGGCCTTCAACCTTTACTATCACGTCCTCTACTATTCCATAAGCTTGTCTTAATGACTTGTCTGCCAATTGTAATGAGAACAAGGCAGGTTATACCTCACTGATCCCCAGCTTCTCCATTACAGAGAGTGGCATAAGATTTATCCCTGACCCCAGATCACATAGAGCTTTTTCAAAGGTCATGGTGCCTATGGTACAAGGTATTAAGAACTTGCCAAGATCTTGTCTCTTTTGAGGTAAAATTTGCTGAATCCAGGTATCTAGTTCATTAATGAGCAAAGGAGATTCACTTTCCCAAGTCTCATTACCAAACAACTTGGCATTCAGCTTCATGATAGCTCCTAAATATTGAGCAACTTGCTCTCCAGTCACATCTTCATCCTCATCAGAGGAAGAATAGTCTTCAGAGCTCATGAATGGTAGAAGGAGATTTAATGGAATCTCTATAGACTCTATATGAGCCTCAGATTCCTTTGGATCCTTAATAGGAAACTCCTTCTTGCTTGAGAGACGTCGCAGGAGGTCTTCCTCACTAGGATTTTCGTCCTTCTCCTTCCTTGTGCATTCGGCCATATTGATCACATCAATGGCCTTGCACTCTCCTTTTGGATTCTCTTCTGTATTGCTTGGGAGAATACTGGGAGGAGCTTCAATGACTTTCTTACTCAGCTGGCCCACTTGTGCCACCAGATTTCTGATGGAGGATCTTGTTTCACTCATGAAACTGAAAGTGGCTTTTGACAGATCAGAGACTAGATTGGCTAAATTAGAAGTGTTTTGTTCAGAATTCTCTGTCTGTTGCTGAGAAGATGATGGAAAAGGCTTGCTATTGCTCAGCCTATTGCGTCCACCATTGTTAAAGCCTTGTTGAGGCTTTTGTTGATCCTTCCATGAGAAATTTGGATGATTTCTCCATGATGAATTATAGGTATTTCCATAAGGTTCACCCATGTAATTTACCTCTGCTATTGCAGGGTTTTCAGGATCATAAGCTTCTTCAGAAGCTGCCTCTTTAGTACTGTTGGATGCATTTTGCCATCCATTCAGACTTTGAGAAATCATGTTAACTTGCTGAGTCAACACTTTGTTCTGAGCCAATATGGCATTCAAAGCATCAATTTCAAGAACTCCTTTCCTCTGAGGCGTCCCATTATTCACGGAATTCCTCTCAGAAGTGTACATGAATTGGTTATTTGCAACCATGTCAATGAGTTCTTGAGCTTCTGCAGGTGTTTTCTTTAGGTGAATGGATCCACCTGCAGAATGGTCCAATGACATTTTCGAAAATTCAGAGAGACCATAATAGAATATATCTAATATGGTCCATTCTGAAAACATGTCAGATGGACACCTTTTGGTCAGCTGCTTGTATCTTTCCCAAGCTTCATAGAGGGATTCACCATCTTTTTGTTTAAAGGTTTGAACATCCACTCTAAGCTTGCTCAGCTTTTGAGGAGGAAAGAATTTATCCAAGAAAGTTGTGACCAGCTTATCCCAGGAGTCCAGGCTATCCTTAGGTTGTGAATCCAACCATATTCTAGCTCTGTCTCTTACAGCAAAAGGGAAAAGCATGAGTCTGTAGACTTCAGGATCAACTCCATTCGTCTTAACAGTCTCATAAATCTGCAAGAACTCAGTTAAAAACTGGTAAGGATCTTCAGATGGAAGTCCATAAAACTTGTAGTTCTGTTGCATTAAAGCAACTAGTTGAGGTTTAAGCTCAAAATTATTGGCTCCAATGGCAGGAATAGAGATGCTTCTTCCATCAAATTTGGACGTGGGCTTAGTAAAATCACCAAGCATCCTCCTTGCATTATCATTATTGGGTTCGGCTGCCATCTCCTTCTCTTGTTCGAAAATTTCTGAAAGGTTACTTCTGGATTGTTGTAATTTAGCTTCTCTTAGTTTCCTCTTCAGAGTCCTTTCAGGGTCAGGATCAGCTTCAACAAGAGTGCTCTTGTCCTTGTTCCTGCTCATATGAAAGAGATGAAAACAAGAAAAGAAGAGGAATCCTCTATGTCACAGTATAGAGATTCTTTTATGTTAGTAGAAGAAGAAAAGGGGGGAAGAGTGAAGAAGAATGAATAGTCTGTATAAAGAGTAAGGATAGGGGAGGTGATAAGAGATGAAGATAAGTGTTAGTAAATAATTAAATAAAAAGAGATGAGAGAGGGAGAAATTCGAAAATAAGTTTGAAAAGGAGTTAGTGATTTTCGAAAATTAAAGATAAGATAGAATTAAAATTAAAATTTTAAAACAAAAAGAATTTTTGAAAAAGAGATGAGATATTTTTGAAAATTAGAGAGGGAAAAGTAGTTAGGTGGTTTTGAAAAAGATAAGAAACAAGCAAAAAGTCAAATAGTTGGTTGAAAAAGATATTAAAATCAAATTTGAAAAGATAAGAAGATAAGAAGTTACATAAGATATTTTAAAATCAAAAATTTTTTTGAAAAAGATAAGATAAAAAGATAATATATTTTTTTTAAAAAAAAGGATATTTTGAAAAAGATTTAATTTTTAAAATGACTTAACTAACAAGAAACTACAAGATAAGATTCTAGAACTTAAAGATTGAACCTTTCTTAACAAGAAAGTAACAAACTTCAAATTTTTGAACCAATCACATTAATTGTTAGCTTATTTTCGAAAATATGATATAAAAATAAGAAAAAGATTTTGAAAATATTTTGAAAAAAATTTTTGAAATTTTCGAAAATAATAAAAAATGAAAAAGATATGATTTTTGAAAAAAGATTTTGAAAAGATAAGATTTTTAAAATTGAAAATTTGACTTGACTTGTAAGAAACAACTAATTTTTAAAATTTTTTTGACTAAGTCAACTAAAATTTTCGACAATTATGAAAAAAATAAGGAAAAGATATTTTTTTATCTTTGAATTTTTAATGATGAGAAAGAAAAACACAAACATGACCCAAAACTTAAAAATTTTGGATCAAAACACATGATGCATGCAAGAACATTATGAATGTCAAGATGAAGACCAAGAACACTTTGAAGATCATGATGAACATCAAGAACATATTTTTTGAAAAATTTTTGATGCAAAGAAAACATGCAAGACACCAAACTTAGAAATCTTTAATGCATGGACTCTAACAAACGAAAAATGCATATGAAAAACAACAAACAACACAAAACAAGAAAACATCAAGATCAAACAAGAAGACTTACCAAGAACAACTTGAAGATCATGAAGAACACTATGAATGCATGAATTTTTCGAAAAATGCAAGAAAAATTTTTTAAAGCATGCAATTGACACCAAACTTAAAAATTGACTCAAGACTCAAACAAGAAACACAAAATATTTTTGGTTTTTATAATTTTCTAATTTTTTTGTATTTTTATTAATTTTTTTTCGAAAATAAATTTTTTAGAAAAACGAAAAAAAAGAAAAAAAATTTTTTTGAAAACTTTTTGAAAAGAAAATTACCTAATCTGAGCAACAAGATGAGCCTTCAGTTGTCCATACTCGAACAATCCCCGGCAACGGCGCCAAAAACTTGGTGGACGAAATTGTGATCCTCAAAGTTGGTCTCTTTGTAATTGTATGAAATCAAAAATACCCCAAAGAGATCATGGTATGATGAATTGGGATCTTAATAATCCTTGGTAATGGCACGTGTGATCACAACTCCGTTCAACTTAACCAGCAAGTGTACTGGGTCATCCAAGTAATACCTTACGTGAGTAAGGATCGATCCCACAGAGATTGTTGGTATGAAGCAAACTATGGTCACCTTGTAAATCTCAGTTAGGCAGATTAAATGGTTTATGATAAGCTTGAAAATAAATAATAAACAGAAAATAAAATAGGATAGAAATACTTATGTAAATCAATGGTGGGAATTTCAGATAGGCGTGTGGAGATGCTAGAATCCTCTCAAATCTCTGTTTTCCTATTGCTTTCATCCAATCCTTCTTACTCCTTTCCATGGCAAGCTGTATGTAGGGCATCACCGTCGTCAATGGCTACTTTTCATCCTCCCGGGAAAATGGTCCTATGCGCTGTCACTGCATGGCTAATCTTCTGGAGGCATCACCCCTGTCAATGGCTGCATCCCATCCTCTCAGTGAAAATGGTCCAAATGCTCTGTCACAGCACGGCTAATCATCTGTCGATTCTCAATCAGGTTGGAATAGAATCCCTTGATTCTTTTGCGTCTATCACTAACGCCCAGCCTTCAAGAGTTTGAAGCTCGTCACAGTCATTCAATACCGGAATCCTACTCGGAATACCACAGACAAGGTTAGACTTTCTGGATTCCCATGAATGCCGCCATCTCTCTAGCTTATACCATGAAGATTCTGTTGGGGAATCTAAGAGATATGCGCCTGGCCTAAGGTAGAACGGAAGTGGTTGTCAGTCACGCGCGTTCATAGCTGAGAATGATGATGAGTGTCACGGATCATCACATTCATCAAGTTGAAGTGCAACGTATATCTTGGAATAAGAATAAAAGAGAATTGAATAGAAAATAATAGTAATTGTATTGAAACTTGAGGTACAGCAGAGCTCCACACCCTTAATTTATGGTGTGTAGAAACTCCACCGTTGAAAATACATAAGTGAAAGGTTCAGGCATGGCCGAATGCCCAGCCCCCATGGTCTAAGGACTAGGCGTCTAGAGATGATCCAAGATCTAAAGTGATCAAAAGATGTCTAATACAATAGTAAATTATCCTATTTATACTAGACTAGCTACTAGGGTTTACATGAGTAAGTAATTGATGCATAAATCCACTTCTGGGGCCCACTTGGTGTATGCTTGGGCTGAGCTTGATCTATCCACGAGCTGAGGCTTTTCTTGGAGTTGAACGCCGAGTTATAGCGTGTTTCTGGCGTTCAACTCCGGGTTGTGACGTGTTTCTGGCGTTTAACTCCAAACAGCAGCATGTACTTGGCGTTGAGCGCCACTTTAACTCCCGAATAAAGTATGGACTATTATATATTGATGGAAAGCTCTGGATGTCTAATTTCCAACGCCATTAAGAGCGCGCCATTTAGAGTTCTGTAGCTCCAGAAAATCTATTTTGAGTAAAGGGAGGTCAGATTCCAACAGCATCAGCAGTCCTTTTGTCAGCCTTTTTCAGAGTTTTGCTCAAGTCCCTCAATTTCAGCCAGAAATTACCTGAAATTACAGAAAAACACACAAACTCATAGTAAAGTCCAAAAATGTGAATTTAACACAAAAACTAATGAAAACATCCCTAAAAGTAGCTTGAACTTACTAAAAACTATCTAAAAACAATGCCAAAAAAGCGTATAAATTATCCGCTCATCACTAAGCTCTCACCAAACACATATAACAACCTATACAATTCTAATACAATACCTAGCTACCCATGATTCCCATTTTTTTCATATACTCATGCATTCTCTTTAATTCACATTCCATATGCATTGTTATTGTTATTTTACTTTGGGGCATTTTCGTCCCCTTTTTATTGCATTTTTTTCTTTTGTATATTTTTTTTCTTTTACATATATTTTTTTCTTTTTATTTCTTTTTCTACATACATATTTTTTTTCTTTATCATTTTGTTTCACAATAAAGTACATACAAACGTATCAATGCATATGGTTTACATATTTAACGTGTGAGTATGTACCCAATCCCATGATTTTCAACAAAAATACAAAATACACTTTTACCTCAACCAATGTCCCAAGTTTCCCATACCCAAATGATACACACCCTCACTAGCCTAAGCTAATCAAAGATCCAAATTAAGGGACATCTATTATGTTTCACTTAGGGGTATTGATGTGCTAAAATTAAGAACAAAAGGGATTAAATTGTCTCAAAATTGGCTCAAAATTGGCTAACAATGGTTGATGAAAGGTAGGCTATTTGGGTAAGTGAGCTAAATGAAATGATGGCCTCAATCATATAAATACATATATACATGGAATAATGGACATAAAGAATCAAACAAATCAAGGATTACAATCATAGAAAGAGAATAATACACACAAGAATGAAAATAAGTGGTTATATGGTATACAATTGGGCTCAAAACTCACATGCTTGTGTTTTTAGCTCAAAAACCATGTTCCAAAATAAATTCTTTAAGCAAGTTCAACACAAATTTTTTTTCAAATTGGTAGGGTGCCCTAAAATAGTTTTCTTGGAAAAGAAACCATCACTCTAACCAAGTAGTCCTAACATAAACAAATAAAAAATGGTAAAATATGTACAAATTCTAACTATCATGCAACCTATAATGCAATGCGACAACTAGTAACATTGGTGTTGAAAACAGAAGTGGTTACCCACGGATTTCGGTCATCGACCGAATCTCCCCATACTTGAAGATTGCACCATCCTCGATGCATGCAAAGAAGAGCAATGTGGATGGGTTGCTACCATTGATGAGCTCCTTCAAAAGGTTGTGTCGATGAACTTGTTCGTTGCCCAATTTAGAAGCCTTTCCATTCCTTTCCTTCTTGGTGGCCAACCTAAAAGGAAAGAAAAAAAAGAAAATTAAGCCTACAACAAAGATATCAAAGCAATAGAACATAGGCTGGGGCTAATGCCAAATAAGAGCAAGGTTCTCACTACATGTTAGCTACACATGTAGGTGAGAAAACAATATAAGCTAATGGCATATCAAATACTTGATGCAAGGGTAGAGTCAAAGCATGAAGAGCACTCAAAAGCATTAAGTTCAAATAGAAAAGAGTGGGTCATGAAAGACATGCAAGTTCATATCAATGCACAAAGGATGCAAGAGTCACAAAAGATTAAGCATTAATTTAAAAGTTTCATCACCCAACAATATCAAACAAGTCAAGAAGCACCAAGATTAACCAAGAAATTCTCAACAATTGAGTAAGAGAATTCAACACCATTATTAAAATAAGAAATTTAGAAAAGAAACTAAAAATAAGTTATAAGAACAAAATTAAAATGCAATGGATGATAATATGCAAATGCAACGTATGAAAGAAAATGAAAAATAAGAAAAATGATAAGTGGAAATTTGAAAAGAGAGGAAGAGAGAAGGTAAGAAAGGAAGAAGAAAGAAGAAGAAAGGATGGAAGAAGAAGAAGAAAGGAGAAAGAAGAAAGAAGAAAGAAAGGAAGAGAAGAAGGGAGAAAGAAAACAGGGGAAAACAGAGTGTAGAAAGCGACGCGTAAGCGTTGCCGACACGTGCGCGTGGGAGGCAGAGCTGACGAGCGACGCGTAAGCGTCGCCCACGCATACGCGTGGATCGGAAAAAGTCCAGGTGACGCGTAAGTGTCACCCATGCGTATGTGTGGGTCTAGATTGTGCTAAACGCATACTTCCAGTGGTAGTATCGCACAACTCTCGGGTTTTTGTACCGGGAGTCCCAATATGGCATATGACGCAAACATGTCGGCCACGCTTACGCGTGGCTCACCACTTTTTATTTTAGAAGCATAAAAACAAAATTTAACACTCTTCTAACCTATAAGCATTCTAAATCATCCAAAATTCAAATTTAACAACAAATCTTTTGGTTTTTGAAAAATTTTCAAATACAAGACAAACAAAACATACACTTCAAGCAAAATACAATCTAACAACAACTATTCTAATCAAAACATGAATTTAACAAACAACCTATCAATAAAAGCAAAATATATAAGAGTATAGAAAATAAGAAAAACTACCTACAATGGCAACTCAATTCATTCATTGATTATATATACAAGAGAGTGGAAAGAGTTTACCATGGTGGGATGTCTCCCACCTAGCACTTTTAGTTTAAGTCCATAAGTTGGACATTTTTGGGAGGCTCCTTGTCAAGGTGGCTTATGCTGGTATTCATCCTTGAACCTCCAAGAATGCTTGCTCCTCAAACGGTTTTTAGAATTTCCAACTGTCTTCACCAAGCTTGGGTGAGGTTCTTACCAAGATATAAGCTCCCAAAATTGTTCTTCCAACTGTCTTCCAACTGTCTTCATGTTGTCTTCATATTGCAAAAGAAAGTCAAGTGAGTTGTATCAATCCTAGTCCATAATTCCTAGTTTCCACTAATTGAATTAATGAAGGCTAGAGTCAATGGCTATCAACTATCAATCACTTGGATATTAGTAACTCAAGAGTTCTTAAGTTACCTTCCCAAGCCAAGAACATAAAATTCTACACTAAATCCTCCCAAGCATTTCATCAAACACTTGGAAGGTGCAAAAGAAAAGTATAGTAAATCACAACAAGAATGAATTCTATCAACAATTGAATGCAAAGAATTAACAACAACAATCAAGGAAATCACGATTATCATGAATTACCTCAAATTGCATTATTGAATGAAAACAAAGAGAACAATAATATATCCACAACAAAGTGAAGAATTACAAGGATTAAAGTACAAAACTAGAGAGAAGAAGAGTAGAGGAGTAAGAATTGATAAAGGAGAAGTGAATCAAAACATGAATTAAACCTAAATCTAAGAGGAGAGATTAACCTAAACCTAATCCTAATTCTAGAGAGAAGTGAGAGCTTCTCTCTCTAGAAACTACCTAATCTTAATGTGAATGAACTAAAACTAAGCTAGAATGCAAAAGTGATGCCTTCCCCTTCAATCCTTGGTCCTTTAAAGTATTTTGGTGCCAAAATTGGTTGTAACTGGGCCCCACAGCTTCCCAGAAATCGCTGGGCACATTTTCTATTTAAAAATCACGTGTGGCCTTCGCGCGGACGCGCACGGTACGCGTACACGTCCCTGTCCAATTTTGCAATGTGCGTGTGCGCATCCTTGGCCGAGATCAATTCTTTGGCTCTTTGTGCTTCTCCCCACTTGCATGCTTCCTTCCTTGCTCCTTTGATCCATGCTTAGCCTATTTTAACCTGAGATTACTAGCAAACACATCAAGGCATCTTATGGAATCAAGGATGAATTAAAATTGCCAAATTAAAGGCTTAAAAAGCATGTTTTTACATCAAGCACAAATACGGGAGAGATCACAAAATCATGCTAATTCATTGGCTAAATGTGAGAAAAGGTTAACAAAATACTCTAAATTCAACACAAGATAAACCCTAAAAATGGGATTTATCACTTCACAAGCTTCTTCAATTTCAACCTCTTCCTCTTGGTAGCTTCCTTCCAATTCAATCTCTTCTTCTTTGCTTACCAAGGTCTTGGGAGGTTGTGAATCTTCTTCTTTGATCTCAATTTCAAGCCCAATGGGAGATAATTCAATTGTAGATAAGAAATTCTCAATGATTGAATTTATTTCTTGATCAACCTCTTCCAATCTTTCATCACTCATACTATGCCTTGGAGGTTGTGCATTATCCTCATCAACATCAATTTCAAGTTCAAAGGAAGAAGGTTCAACAACTTCCACAGAATCTTCAATAACATCACTTGGTGTGGAAGTGTTTTCAAGCTTGAAATCCACCTCTTGTTCAACTTTGCCTAGGCTTTCAACCAGTTCTTCCTCATCAACAATCTCTTCCTCCTCCACTTGTTGCAAGACATACCCCCTCTCCTTGTCCTCATGTTGGGATTCTAAAATCTCTTTCGTACTCCACTTTTCGGTTGATTTCTCACATTCATTCGTGGAGGTACTTTGCTTGTTGCATGAGTCCCATGATTCCAAGGTGGCTTTAATTTTGGCAAGTTTAGCTATGATATCTTCACACATCTTTTGGGCTTCCTCTTGCTCCTTTTGACGGATGATTTCTTGAGGCTGGTCCATTGCTTCCTTGAAGCGATCCATTGGCTCTTGTTCTATTTGACTAACATAAGTATGATCATATTGCTCTAGGACCAATGAATATGGGTATTCTTCCATGGGCGGTTGTGGTGGGAAGGGGAATTCATTTTGTGGTTGAAAGTTATCATACATGGGAGGTGATTCATCTTGGTAAGAATAGTGAGGTGCTGGTTCTTGAGGGTATTGGTGATGGAATTGGGGTGATTCTTGGGAGTAGTTATTTCGGAATTATTGTGGCTCTATGTATGGTTCATATGGCTCATAAGGTGGTTGGTATGGTGGATAAGGATTAGTGTCATATGGAGGTGTTTGGTGGTATGGGGCTTGTGAGTAAGGTTGTTGAGGGCTATGTTGAGGGAAGGGGTCATATGTATGTGGTGGTTGTGGTTGACAATCACAATTGATGACAAGTCATCATATACCTATTTTTCAATGCTTTTTCATACAAGAAATTGATGATTAGTGCTTAAATATTGCATTCTTTTGTGCTTAATTAGAATATTTTCCTTGACCTTTTAAATTTATAAATCTTGTAGGAAATAAGAAGAAAAAGAAGCAAAGAAGCACAAAATAAGCTAAAAAGGAGAAAAAAAGAGCTTTGGGGCACACTTTGAAGTTGGAGCACACTTTGGAGCCTTAGGCCACGCTTTTAAAAGCGTGGCCCATGACCAAATCAAAGAAGGAAGCAACCAGCACGCACATTGCTCTGCCCTTGCCAAAAGCAGGGCAATATCTTGATGAAACAAAGTGAGGTTGGAAGCAAATTTTTGCTAAGTTAAAATCTGGGCGCTCATAGCATGACCATGCCTACTTCAAAGGGCTATAACTTGAGTTACAAACGTTCAATTGATGTGCTTCTAGTTGCGTTGGAAAGCTGACATTCAGAGCTTTCCAACGATATATAGGAATCCATATTTGTAGCAAAGTAGCGCTCATTATTCTGCTCTGCCCTCTTGGTGAGAGCAATGTCGTGCTCTCTTCGTAAAAATTCAAGGAAAATTGTTTCCCCAAATGCTTTCACAAGGGTTTGAACTTGGGAACTCCCCTTGGCACACACAAGCATGAGCATGACATGGCCAGGGACATGAGGCGCGCAACACAACATGGGCAAGGAGGACTTGGTGCACAGGATACACATGCAAGGCTCCACTGCCCCGCTCTCCACAAGGGCAGGGCAATCCCCTGGTGCCCCTCCCACACTTGGCGCACTAATTGGATCCCCATGCAAGGCTTCACTGCTCTGCTCTCCACAAGAGCAGAGCAGCCTCTTGGGAGCAACACCCATGGGCCAAAAATTCAATTAAAATTCCGTTTGAACTCAATTCTTCACCAATTGAACCAAGGCCATCCAAGACCCATTCTCCCTCAAATCCAAAGCAAGCAAAGCGCACGTCATCACTCAAAGGCACATGGATAAATTAGAGTAGGATTTTCATTTTAATTGTAATTTGTTTTAATTTCATTTTTATTTTCACTTTGTAAAGCCTATATAAAGGCATCATTTCCATCTCACTAAGGAGGCTAGCTCCACTAGGGAGCATTAGGATTAGTAGTAGAGAGCTCTCTCTTTTAATTTTCCTTTCTGTTTGAATTTTGGATTGAGATTGAAAGGAATTCTGTTTTCATTCTCCATCTGCAACATCTCTACTTTGTTCTTCTGCATAATTCAGGAAATTAAGGATTTGAATCAAAACTCTCTTACTGCTTTCATCTTTCTTTCTACTTTGATCAAGGAAGAAATTGAGATCTAGACTTGTTTTCTAGTCTCTTTGATTCCCTGAGATCTTCAATTTTATTTTGCAATTGAGTTGAGCTCTTGGCTACTCTTCTGTTTTTACTGTTTCATTAAAATTGTTGATTCTTCTTCTGGAATTTCATGCATGATCTAAGTCTTCTTGCTGGTTTCCTCTTCTACTACGTTTACTTTTCTGCAATTTCCTTTCCTGCATTCTGCACTTTCACATTTCTATTCACATTGAGCTTGATTTAATTTCCTGCACATTTACATTTTCTGCAATTTAAATTTCTAGTTGCTTAATCTATTGCTTTCTTTAATTTCCAGCACCCAACCCCCTTTACTTTTGATGCAATTTACATTTCTTGCAATTTAAGTTTCAGCTATTTTACTTTCTTGTTCTTTAAGGTACTTGCAATTTTACTTTCTGCATCTTTTAAATTCTTGCTATTTCCTTTTTGTTGGCTACAATTTCACACAATTCACTCAATGTTAGCTTGACTAAACTAATCACCCACTAAAGTTGCTTGATCCATCAATCCCTGTGGGATCGACCTCACTCTAAGTGAGTTATTACTACTTGATGCGACCCGGTATACTTGCCGGTTAGATCTATGTGTTTGGAAATTCATTTTTCCACAAAACACCAAGTTTTTGGCGCCGTTGCCGGGGATTGATTAGATCAACAATGATTAAGTGGGTGAAAAGTCTAGATCAAGCATTTTTTTTGTTTTTGTTCTCTGTTTTAAACTGAAACCAAGGTGTTTGTGTCTTTGCCTCACTAAGAAATTCTGTCTTTGTGACATGAATTTCAATTTTCAATGGTGATGTGTTTTGCAAAATACAAATGGAGTTCAACTCATCTTGCAATCAAACAAAATTTTTCAGGATATCACCCACCATCACCAACCTCTAACGGTGGCTGGGAATATCACCAAGAATTAACAGATTCTGAGCACTCCAATCCATGGAGAATTGCTTTAGAGACACAAGATGAGCAAGAGAATCATATGGGACATGATGTGTGGAAAACGATCCATCACAAAACTCACCGGCAAGTGTACCGGGTCGCATCAAGTAATAAAACTCACGGGAGTGAGGTCGATCCCATAGGGATTGAAGGATTGAGCAATTTTAGTTTAGTGGTTGATTTAGTCAAGCGAATCAAGTATTGGTTGAGTGATTTTGTATCCAACAGTAAGTAAATAGCAGGAAATGTAAAGGGAGAGGGATGAATTGCAAAAATTAAAGAGAACTGAAAGTAAAAGAGCTAAATCTTAAAGAACAAGAAATTAAATGACTGAAACTTAAAGTGCAAGAAATGTAAATTGCAGTAACTTAAAGTGCAAGAAATATAAATTACTTGAATGGAAAAGGGATTTGAGGACTGAGATTTAAGAATTTAAGCAAGGGAAATTAAATTGCAACAATTATCAAAGCAAGAGATGATTTGAATTCTACTAGATCTCAAACAGAAATGGAAAATATGATTGCAGCAGTGATTCAGCAGAAGAACCAAAAAGATAAAATCAGATCTCAGGACTCCAGAGACTAGATAGCAGATTCTAGATCTCAATTGCCTTCCTAGATCCAAGTTCACAAAGCAATTAAAGAGAAATTAAAGATTGCAGCAGTAAAGGAAATGAAATTCAACTCAATTATGCAGAAGGAAAATCAAAGAGATCTTAAATGGAGATTGAGATAGAAGTTCCTCAATTCTTCACACTCAAGACTCAAACAAAACCCAGTAAAGAAAACAAAAGATCAGAGATAGAAGAAATAAATTCTCTCCTCCAATCGCAGAAAACAGAAAAATGGAAAGTGAGCTCTCAAGTTGACTAAGGATCAAAATTAAAATGAAAGTAAGCTCTCTCAAAAAAAAACTCTCTCTTTCTAATCCTAACTATCACCTATTTATACACTTTCTATTTTGGATCTAAGAATTTTGAGTGGGCTTTTTGATTTTGTGAAGAAATGAATTAAGTTGCATTTTTGAGTGAAATTCAGCCCATTTTGCTCCCAGGAGGCTGTTCTGCTCTTGTGGAGGGCAGAGCAGAGAAGCCTTGCATGTGGATCCAACTAGCGTGCCAAATTGGGAGGGGCATCAGGATGCTGCCCTGCCCTTGTGGAGGGCAGGGCAATATTGTCATGGTGTGGTCTTGCCTTCCTGCCCGTGCCAAATTGTGCGTGCCATGCACCAAGAAATGCTGCCCTGCCCTCCACAAGGGTAGGGCAACGCAGGCTTTCCTTGTTCTTGGGTGAGGTCCCAAGTTCGAAACTTGCTGGATGGCTTTTGTTGCCTTTTTTTCTTGGTTTTCTTGGTTCCAAAGTAGCGCCTAGTTCTTTGCTTCCTCAAGGTACTGTGTTCGATCCTTGGAGGTTGAAAACAAGCTAATTTTGGCTTGTTTTCCTTCCTTTTGAACGCTACTTTCTTCCCTCTTGAGCTTGGTTTGAAACCCATGGATGGCACTTTGAAGAACAATTTTCTTGAATTTTTCCATGAGGAGCCCGAAACTGCTCTTGAGGAGGGCATAGCAGAGATTTTCCTTCTCTCATTTCTTGGCCTAGAATTGTGCTCCGCCCTCAAGGAGGGCAGGGCAGTGAAGCCTTGAATGCTTGGTTCATTGTTGTGCTCCCTTGGAGGGCAGT
This sequence comes from Arachis stenosperma, assembly GCF_014773155.1. NCBI lineage: Eukaryota > Viridiplantae > Streptophyta > Magnoliopsida > Fabales > Fabaceae > Arachis > Arachis stenosperma. Next base: position 84,323,865 of record NC_080385.1, on the reverse strand, counting down.
GTGCTCTCGTGGAGGGCAATGTGGCTTCCTTTCTTCCATGCGCTACACTCTTTTCTTCCTTGGGCCACGCTTTCTTAAGCCACACTTCACTCTTTTCTTCTTTTCTTCACCTTCAAATAATCAAAACAACCAATCAAAGTATCACTAAATTCACAAGGTTTATAAATCAATTAAAAATCAATTAAATTTAGCTTAAACCTCATGATTTAGCATCAATTAAGTGGTGGTTGATTGATTCAAAAAAAAACATGCAATTCCACTCTAAATTGCTTACTTATGGTGCAAGAAAGTGCATAAAAACTAATGAAACAAGTGAAATTAGCTTGAGAAATGGGTATATGATGACTTGTCATCACAACACCAAACTTAAATCTTGCTTGTCCCCAAGCAAGCGTCAAAATTAAGAGGAAATGAAATGAAAAAAAGAAAAGCATACATATCCTTATTAGGCATATAGTAGAACTTGGTTCATGGAGTTTTTATGCAGAAAATGATAACTCAGTTATTGGTTGCTATTACATAATATACACTTTTCCTCAAAGGCTTACTAAGCTTGCTGTTATAAGGTTTACTCTTTACTTGCTCCCTTGCTAACTTTTCTTTTCTTATTTTACTTAACAAGCTTATTATTCTTTGAAGGCTTGGTGTCAAATGTTGCAGTAGCCTCCTAGGATCATTGATGCCCAACACCTCTTTGGATAACTAAATGTTTTGTGGCTAGGTTGCTCTTTATTGTGGACTTTCAATTGGCCATCCCAAATCAGTTGATCTAAGTGGCCAAGTTTTGAAATACCCCTTAGAATTTACTTATCCAAGCATATCATAGTACAAGAACACCACAGGCATGTGTCCTAGGGTCCAAGCTATTGGTGTCCAGCCTTTATTCTTTATTTTTCTTGCCACATTGGCTTTTTCTTCCTCCTTTTCTTTCTGTTTTATTTTTGTTCTCAAGGGATTTTCTTTTTTTTTTCTTTACTGATAGGAACCTTTATGACAGCAAGCTAGCTCACACTTCAATGAAAATGACATTATGCAGCAATTATTTCATGAGTTATGCATTTAATCAAACACATATACCACCATTAACTTCCATTCTAATTTATGCAACATCGGATATTTACTTTCTAATTCAAACATTTTTCTTTTATTCAAGCATATGGGAAACAAAACAAAATTCAAAGTTAAGTGATGGATGACAAGCATTATGGAGATCAGCATACTTTAACAAACAATTCCACTTGCAACTAGATAAACACTTTAGCAAGATATATAAGGGTTCCCATATTCAAAACAATTTACAGCAGCAAGGATTAAGTTTAGATACAACCTTTGAAGTTGCAGCCTTTTGATTCTTCCTTCTGTTGTGTTTTCTTTGAGTTAAGATGCACAATATCTTCAATGGTTGACTAATGTCCTGCATAATTCTCAAAAGTTGCTTGCTTCACAAGCCTTTGTGCAATTGGTTAGTCTAAAAATGATTATGGCTTTTTGAACTTACTTTGGTGTGTGAACACCAAACTCAGTTCCTTGCCACTCTTTTTCATGCATCAACTTAACCATATGTGAAACCTTGTGTCCTTGCTAAAGGTGATGGAATTAAAGCTAAAAAGCAGTTAAGTAGTTGAATAATTTATCTGATTGCTTGGAGCTAGCATTATGCAGAAAGTGAGAGTGTTCTTTTAGATGAATTTTGGTGGAACACCAAACTTAGAATCCTTCATTCTCCCTTAAATTGTTTTGGTGTGCAACACCAAACTTAGCTCCTTGCATTACAGACCAATTATTCAACCTTCTTATTGAAATAAACTAGAAAAAGGAAACTACCTCAGGTTGGGTTGCCTCCCAACAAGCACTTCTTTATTGTCATTAGCTTGAGATCCTCCATTCTTTGATCATGGAGGCTGAAAATCATAGTGCCTCAGCTTTTCACCTCTTATTGTGAACTTCCTTCCAGTCTCCTCTTTGATGATCTCTAGGTGTTCAAGTGAAAGGACCCGGTTCATAATGTAGTATTTAGATAATTGTGGAGACACCTTCATTGGTTGGGTGTTTAACACTACTTTATCCCCTGGTGAAATGCCTTCAGTAGGGATCTTCTTATTTCTCCACCCTCTTGGCCTCTTCTTCTTTTCTTTCTCAAGAGATACTCCCTGCCTTGGTGGTTCTTTATCTGGGATGCTGAATTTTTCATCTGGGGATTTTGGATCTAGTTCCTCCTTGACTTCTTTGGTTTGTTGGACCATTTTTACTGCTTTCAAGCATGGATTTAGAAGTCTTGGAGTTAACTCATTGACTGCCTCCTTCAAACTTTGATCTCTGGCCTTATCCTTCATAAAATCTTCTTCTTGAATGGGTTCATGCAAGGTTTTAAAAACATGGAATGCTAGATGCTCATCATGCACTCTCAGCAACAATTCCCCTTTTTCCACATCTATCAATGCTCTGCCCGTAGCTAGGAAAGGCCTTCCCAAGATGATGGGATTGTCAGGGTCCTCTTCTATATCTGAGATAACAAAGTCAGCAGGGAGAAAGAATTTTCCCACTTTTACCAACACATTCTCCACAACTCCCAGTGCTTGCTTAGTGGATTTGTCAGCCATTTGGAGAACTATTCATGTGGACTTCAGCTCAGAAATTTTAAGTTTCCTCATTAGAGACAAAGGCATCAAGTTTATGCTTGCACCGAGGTCACAGAATGACTTCTCAATTGTTATGTTTCCTATGGTGCAAGGTATGTAAAAACTCCCAGGATCATCTTTCTTCTCTGGCAACTCTCTTTGGAGGATAGCACTACATTCCTTTGTCATCTCAACAATCTGTCCTTCCTTCAGGGATCTTTTCTTTGTCAGTACTTCCTTCATGAATTTGGCATATAGTGGCATCTGTTCAAGTGCTTCCAAGAAAGGAATATTGATGCTGAGTGTCTTGAATTTGTCCAGAAATTTTGAGTATTGCTTATCCTCATTTTCTTTTTTAAACTTCTAAGGGTATGGAAGTTTGGGGACATAAGGATTCACTCCTTCCCTCTTCTCTTGTAGTTGTGATTCAAGGGTGTTCTTGTATCCCTTTGAAGTTTGTACATTTTTGGTTTCTTGATCCTCTTTACTTTTCCCCTCTGTCTCTTCTAGTGGAACTTCTTTGTTGTGTTTGTCCTGATTGATGGCTTCCTTCTTCATAGTCTTCTCACTTCCCACTGTGATTACTTTGCACTCCTCCCATTTTGTGGCTTTTCCTTTGTCCCTTGGGTGTTCTTCAGTGACATTGGGGAAGGCATTTGCTCTCTTCTCATCTATTTCTAAAATTTGCTTAGCCATTTGCCCCATGTGTCTCTCAAGGTTTTTGATTAAGGTCTCTTGGTTTTTGAATGCCAGGGTCTGATCTTTCTTTGCAGCTTCCTGATCTTGTCTTGCCATCTCTTGATTTTTCATGAGTTTCTCCATCATTTTCTCTAGACTTGAGATTCTTTGAGAGTCTGGATTTGGTTGTGGTTGTGTGAAATGAGATGGTTGTTGTTGGAAGTTGTTTGAATTAATTGTGGGGGTACTTTGTGGGTGGGATGTGGATGTGGAAAAGTTATTCTGGTGTTTTGTGAGTTATTATGGGGTTGGTGATATGTGTTTTGTGAATTTTTGAATTGGTTAGTATTATTGGATGAATGGTTATGGTTGCTTGTGTTGCTAATGCTGCTATAGTTGAAGTCACTTTGTCCTTGGTTCTGGTGCTCACCCCACCTTGAATTAGAATGAGTCTTCCAGGATGTCTTGTGTGCATCACCATGAAAATTGTGTTGTAATGAACTTGAAGTGTTATTCATGCATTGCACCTGCTCAGAGCTTTGTTGCTCATAATTGAATGTCCCAAAACTTTCTTCAGATTGATTCCACCCATGCGAGGTTTGAGATTGGCGTTGTGTGTTTACTGCAACACCTTGCAGTCCATCAATTTTCTTGGCCATCATTTCTATTTGTTACTGAAGCTGTTGATGCATCTGTTTGTTTTATTCCAAGAGAACATCAACACCTTCAAGCTCCAGCACATCCCTTCTCTGGCCTGGTTGGTGTTGTCTTTGATGAGCAAAGAAATATTGATTGTTTACCACTATCTCTATGAGGCTAGGCACCAATGGTTTTAATCATGAGGCATGTGTCTGTGGTGTTCCTGTGTGAGGGATCTACTTGGATGAATAAGCTCTTAGGGGTGCCTTATCACTTGCTAACTTGGGTTAACTAACTCGGGATTATCAGCTGAAAGTCCACTATCAAGAGTAACCCTCACTACAGAGCATTTAGTAACCCAAAGAGGTGCTGGACACCAAGGTCTCAAGAAAAGAAAATAAATAAACCATATGCCTGTGGTGTGTATGTATGGGGGAGAGACTTGAGGAAGTAAGTCCGTAGGGGTGTTTCAACACCTAACACCTTGAACCAACTGGTTCGAGAGTGTTGGCTGAAAACTTAATTTAAAGAGTTGCCCCTTTACAGAAGAACACAAATAAACCCTGAAACGACAATAAAAGGATCAATAAAAGTCTCATGGTATGTAAGCAAAACCAGTGTTTTAGAGCATGATAAAGGTCTGAAAGCCAGTAATGGAATGAACCTAAGTTGCTATGCATGAAACCACCATAAAATCAGTAACATGACCTCCACAAGAATGACTCATTTCTCTTGGAATTCCATTCATCATTCTCTTGTTCCAGTACTTGCTTAGGGACAAGCAAGCTTTAAGTTTGGTGTTGTGATGCAAGGGCATCTTGGCCAGTTTCATTGACCTTTTCTTTACTGTTTTTAGGGTAGTTTCATGCATTTCCTTAGGAAATAAGCTAGTTTTGGGTAGATATTCACTTACACCTTGATTCAAGCATACATTGTGCATTTTACATGATTTCATGAGGATGTTGCTTGAATTTAGTGACAAATTGTATGTTGCATTACCCATGACTTGGACTAGAACTTTGATGCACTCTATTGCTTGATTTCAGGACCAAAGGAAGCAAGGAGGAACCACTTAGCAGTCATGTTAATCTAATCAACGTGGCCACTAACGTGGAATGGGAGGTAACCTGCAAAGTTAATGAGAAAAGTGACTGCCAATAACGCTCTCGAAGCCATCATTGCCCACGTTAAGAGTCACGTTAACTAAGTTAACGTGAGCTCTAACGTGAAGGAAGGATTTTGAGCCAACGTTAGTGACGCTTAACATTATCACTAACATTGGCCAATGATCATAAGTGGCCACGTTAGAGTCCACGTTAACTTGGTTAACGTGGCCTCTAACAACAACAAGGGGAAGAAAGCCAACATTAGTGTCATTCAACATTGTCACTAACGTTGGCCTAAGGTGCAATGTACCACGTTAACTTCCACGTTAACTTGGTTAACGTGGAAGCTAACGTGAGAGGCAAGAATGGTCGACAACGTTAGTGACACACAACATTGTCACTAACGTTGGAAGCAACCACAAAACCCCAAGGAGCCACATTAACTTCTACGTTAACTTAGTTAACGTGGAAGCTAACGGCAATGAGTGAAAGATGAGCCAACGTTAGTGACACTCAACATTGTCACTAACGTTGGAAATGGTTTGCAAAGCCACGTTAGAAGCCACGTTAACCTAGTTAACGTGGACTCTAACGTGAATAGGGGCATATTGGAACGTTAGTGACAATGTTGAGTGTCACTAACGTTCTCGAAGATTGGCGTGCCTACGTTAAAAGAGCCACATTAACTAAGTTAACGTGGACTCTAACGTGGGAAAGGGGGAGGCTCTCAACGTTATTGGGAAAGTTGAGTCCCAATAACGTGTGCGAAGGACAAAGAGGCAACGTTAGTGGCAACGTTTGTGCCACTAACGTTGGAGTTAACGTGGCCAACTTGGGTAAGAAACGTTAGTGAAAAAGTTGAATGACACTAACGTTTTCGAACCCATTTTCTCACTGAATGTTAACACCTCTAACGTCTTGAGCTAAAGTCTCTGCCCACTTCACATTTTCTCTCTGCAAGTAAAACCAAGCCCAAGTGAAGGAGAGAACTGCTCCAAACTGAAGATCCAAAGGCCCAAGACTTGAAGAATCAACTAGAAGAATAGAAGAGTAGTATATATAGGAGTAGCTTTGAATAATTTAGGGAGTTTTTGGAGTTGGAAAGAGTTCTGAAGGGAAAGCATTACTCTCTATTTTACTTTCTCTGCTCTTCTAGTCCAAAATGTATTCTCCATCTTTGTTTTCATTTTTTAGAGCTATGAACAACTAAACCCATTTCATTGGGTAGGGAGCTCTGTTGTAATTTGATGGATCAATATTAGTTTTCTTCATTCTTCTTCTATCTTTTCTCTTGATTTTACTTGAAAGCTTTCGATCTTCATCCCATTGGGTAGTTATCTTGGAAAAGAAACTATTCAAACTTGGATACCTTCTGAACCTTGAAAGAGGAATGAAGAGATCAAGCTAAAAATGCTTTCTCATGCTGGACCAAATTTGGTTTGGATGGATATGTGACTATAATCCTCTCAAAACTTGATTTGGGAAATGCATGTGGTATAATCAGTGACCACACTTCATCTCTTCTCATGAGCAATTGACCAAGGAATTGGCTATTGATCAAGATTTGAGAGATTGAATTGCAAGAAATTGTTTTTCAATCAATTAAGATTGCCAAGGAGATCAATGAGTGCATTGATTGAGGAAGAGATGAAAATGAATTTGATCCGGAGAATTGCAACATCTCCTAAGCCCAATGAACTCCCCAATTCTGATCTCACCCATTCTCTTTAATTTCTGCGTTTATTTTCATGAGCAAACATCCCATTCCCATTTATAATTCAGCAATTTAATTTCAGTCATTTACTTCCAGTTCTTTAATTCTAGCATTTACTTTTTCGTCATTTACATTCCCGCATTTTATTTTCTGCAACTCTCAACCCAAATTTTGAATTAGCTCAACTAGAACATTCTTTCAATTAAAGTTGCTTGATCAATCAATCTCTATGGGATTCGACCTCACTCTATTGTGAGTTTTTACTTGATGACAAATTCGGTACACTTGTCGAAGGAAATTTATTGAGAGACAATTTCCACCTGCATCAAGTTTATGGCGCCGTTGCCGGGGATCGATTGTGCATCAACAATGATCAAATTGGAAGATTACTAGATTGAGCATTTTTGTTTTGATTTAATTTTCTGTTTGAGTAATTTACTTTCTGTCTTAGTTAACTTCTTCCCTTCCCCCCTCTACTCTTTCGTTTTTCTTTGTTATTTACAATTCAGTTTGCTAACTCACTAACTGTTTGATATATTGCATCACTCACAACTAATAGTAATTCTGACAGCAATACTCTTTGCACATAGTTTTTCCTTGCTTGTACTTGTTGGTTGTATGACAGGGAGAAGAAGCGGGGCTTCAACTTCTTTTGATTCTGAACCAGAGAGGACCTTCCTTAGATTAAGGAGGGAAGCAAGAGGGAAACGTGCAATTGGTGCTGTAGAGGAGGAGGAACACTTTGAACTAAACATGGAACGCAACATAGAAAACCAACATGAAGAAGAGGCTAATAACCATGGGGGAGGAGGTAGAGCAAATAATGTTGGGGAGGATAGAAGAGTGTTAAGCTCTTATATCAATCCCAACCCAGGCAACTGTGGGAGCAGCATTCAGAAGCCCACCATACATGCCAACAATTTCGAGCTAAAACCTCAGCTCATCACTCTTATGCAGAATAATTGCTCATTTGGAGAAGGTGCTCAAGAAGATCCGAATCAACACTTGACCATCTTCCTGAGGATTTGTGACACAGTGAAGTCCAACGGAGTCCACCAGGATGTCTATAGGCTGCTCTTGTTCCCATTTTCTCTCAGGGACAAGGCATTCAAATGGCTTGAATCCTTTCCAAAAGAAAGCCTGACAAATTGGGAAGAGGTAATGAATAAGTTTTTAGCAAGGTTTTACCCCCCTCAAAGGATCAATAGGCTGAGAACCGAAGTACATACATTCAGACAGCAAGATGGGGAGACACTTTATGAAGCTTGGGAAAGGTTCAAAGACCTAACGAGGAGATGCCCACCAGAGATGTTCAATGAGTGGGTCCAACTGCACATCTTCTATGAAGGCTTGTCATATGAATCAAAGAAGGCAGTAGATCATTCCTCTGGAGGATCCTTGAACAAGAAGAAAACCATTGAAGAAGCCATAGATGTCATTGAAACTGTAGCTGAGAATGACTACTTCTATGCTTCCGAAAGAGGGAACACTAAGGGAGTAATGGAGCTAAACAATGTAGGTGCTCTGCTGGCTCAGAACAAGCTCATTACCAAGTAGTTAGCTGACCTCACCAAGAAGATGGAGAGGAACCAAGTGGCAGCAATCACCACCTCATCAACAACCCAAGAAGAAGTTGAAGAAGAGGACCTTGAGCAAGCCAACTACATTGGGAATTCACCTAGACAGAACCATGATCCATACTCCAAGACATACAACTCTGAATGGAGGAACCACCCAAACTTTGGGTGGGGGAATCAGCAAGAACAAAGCCAAGACCAGAGACGTTACAACTCCAACAGCAATGCAGCTCATCAACAATTCACACAGAGGACATATCAACACCCCCACATCAACACCTCTCTTCCTTCCACCTCTAATCCCAATTTACCATCAATTGATGACAGACTCTCTAAGCTTGAAACCTTACTTGAAGGAGTATGCAAGAACGTCAGAAATAGTAAGGTATTTCGAGAGGAAGTGCAGTCAAACATGCAGAATCAAAATGCTGCCATCAAGAAACTGGAGACACAAATTGGTTATCTATTCAAGCAGCTTTCTAACCACAACTTCTGCAAAAATAACAATTCAAGCAAAGAGGAGGAGTGTCAAGCTATAACACTTAGGAGTGGGAAGGAACTTAAGGAACTCTCCCAAAAACCACAAGAAAAAGGCTCAACTGAAAAGGAAGAAGAGCAAGATGGAGTTCAAACTCCCACTTCAAGTCCACAAAAAGAAAAGGGATGCCAAAACTAAACATCTCAAGAGCTCCATATCCTCAGCAGTTGAAGAAAAAGGAAGATGACAACTAGTTCATGAGATTCTTGGAAATCTTTAAGAAACTACAAATCAACATACCCTTTGCTGAAGCAATAGAACAAATGCCATTCTATGCCAAGTTCCTGAAGGAGCTGATGACTAAGAAGAGAAGCTGGAAGAACAATGAGACTGTAATACTAACTGAAGAATGTAGTGCCATCATCCAGCACAAACTACCCCAAAAGTTGAAGGATCCTGGGAGCTTTCAGATCCCTTGTATTATAGGGGAAATCACAGTAGAGAAGGCCCTTTGTGACTTAGGAGCCAGCATCACTTTGATGTTAGTAGCAATGATGAGGAAGATGAAGATCGAGGAGGCTAAACCAACAAAAATGGCCTTACAACTGGCAGATCGATCGTTCAAATTCCCTCATGGCATAGTAGAGAATTTGTTGGTGAAAGCAGGAGACTTCATATTCCCGGCAGATTTTGTAGTGTTGGACATGCAGGAGGAAGCCAAAACCTCCATTATTCGGGGAAGGCCGTTCTTGGCTACTGCTGGAGCTACCATTGATGTCCAAAAAGGTGATCTTACCTTGAGATTACATAATGAAAAGATGACATTCAATGTGTTCAAGGCCATGAGTTACCCACCAAAATAATTAGGGGAATGCATGAGGATAGACTCACTTGAAGAAGAAGTGCAGGAGTGTTTCGAAGAAGAAGAGCATGAAGAGCCCGAGAGATCAATGAAGGAGGAGTATATACCAAGTGAGGAGGTTGCCACAGCAGAGAGTCACATTCAAGATGCACCAAAGGAAGAGACTGAAAAGTCAGAAGCACCCAAGGTTGAACTTAAAGCATTGCCACCCACTCTCAAATATGCATACCTAGGAGAAAATGAAAACTACGCAGTGATTATAAGCTCGTGCCTCAGCCAAGATCAAGAGGATGAACTGCTCAAGGTGCTGCGGGAGCATAAGGACGCCATCAGATGGACCCTTGCTGACCTGAAGGGAATCAGTTCAACTATATGCATGCATAAAATACTGTTAGAAGATGATGCAAAACCATCCATTCAATCCCAAAGAAGGCTGAACCCAATCATGAAGGAAGTGGTACAGAAAGAGGTTATGAAGCTTTGGCAAGAAGGAGTAATATACCCGATCTCAGACAGCCCTTGGGTCAGCCCCGTGCATGTTGTGCCCAAGAAGGGAGGAATCACTGTGGTTCCCAATGAGAGGAACGAACTAATACCTACAAGGACCGTCACAAAATGGCGGATGTGCATCGACTATCGGAAACTCAATGAAGCCACACAAAAGGATCATTTTACTCTCCCATTCATGGATCAGATGTTGGAAAGACTTGCAGGACATGCTTATTACTGTTTTCTTGATGGTTATTCAGGATATAACCAAATAGTGGTTGATCCTAGAGACCAAGAGAAAACTTCATTTACCTGTCCATATGGAGTGTTTGCCTACAGGCGCATGCCATTTGGACTATGTAATGCACCTGCGACTTTCCAACGCTGCATGCTTTCTATATTCTCAGATATGATAAAGAAATTCATTGAGGATTTCATGGATGATTTCTCGGTATTTGGAGATTCTTTTACTAGTTGCTTGAATCACCTGACCTTGGTATTGAAAAGATGCCAAGAGACCAATTTGGTCTTGAACTGGGAGAAATATCACTTTATGGTGACAGGAGGAATAGTTCTTGGCCATAAGATTTCTAACCAAGGAATCGAAGTGGATAGGGCTAAAGTAGAACTTATTGAAAAGCTCCCTCTACCTAGTGATGTCAAGGCAATTAGAAGTTTTTTAGGGCATGCTGGCTTTTACAGAAGATTTATTAAAGATTTTTCAAAAATAGCTAAGCCCTTGAGTAATCTCCTTGTATCAGATACACAATTCATCTTCGATGAAACCTGCATGTTGGCATTTGAGCATTTGAAAGAAAGATTGTCCTCTGCCCCTATCATCTCCCCACCTGATTGGAACTTACCCTTTGAATTGATGTGTGATGCATCTGACTTTGCAGTAGGGGCAGTGTTAGGGCAGAGGAAAAATAACTTAGTCCATGTAATATACTATGCTAGCAAGGTCCTCAATGATGCTCAAAGAAATTATACAACTACTGAAAAGGAATTGCTAGCCATAGTTTTTGCATTTGACAAGTTTAGATCATACCTCATTGGTTCTAAAGTAATTGTTTTTACAGATCACACAGCACTTAAATATTTATTTGCCAAGCAAGAATCAAAACCAAGACTAATAAGATGGATCTTATTATTGCAGGAGTTTGATATTGAAATCAGAGACAAGAAGGGAGTGGAGAACAAGGTGGCAGATCATCTATCCAGGATTCCTCATGAGGAAGGGGAAACACAGGATATGAATGTGAACGAGCTCTTCCCTGATGAGTAGTTAATGATAGTGCACAAAGCCCCATGGTTTGCAGACATTGCCAACTTCAAGGTAACTGGGGCTCTACCTCCAGGAATCAATAAACATCAAAAGAGGAAGCTCATAAATGATGCAAAATACTTTGTCTGGGACGAGCCTTATCTCTTCAAGAAGTGTTCAGATGGAATCCTTAGAAGATGTGTTTCAGAAGAGGAAGGACGAGAAGTACTATGGAATTGCCACGGCTCATGCTACGGAGGCCACTTTGGAGGGGACAGGACTGCAGCAAAGGTGTTCCAAAGTGGATTCTTTTGGCCCACCCTTTTCAAGGATGCCAAAGAATTGGTAAGGAGTTGCAATGAATGCCAAAGATCTGGGAACTTGCCCAAAAAAAATGCCATGCCACATAATTTCATTTTGGAACTGGAAGTATTTGATGTGTGGGGAATAGATTTCATGGGACCATTCCCAACCTCATATGCAAACAAGTACATCTTGGTAGCAGTGGATTATGTGTCCAAATGGATAGAGGCCATTGCAACCCCAACAAATGACAATAAAGTGGTCACGAACTTCCTCAGGAAGAATATTTTCAGCCGGTTTGGAGTCCCAAGAGCCCTCATCAGTGATGGAGGGAGCCATTTTTGTAATAAACCACTAGAGACTCTTCTCCTACGATATGGGATGAAACACAAGGTAGCCACACCTTACCATCCCCAAACAAGTGGACAAACGGAGATATCCAACAGAGAGCTAAAGAGAATTCTGGAGAAAACTATAGGTGCATCAAGAAAAGATTGGGCGAAGAAGCTGGATGATGCTCTTTGGGCATACAGGACAGCATTCAAAACACCACTGGGAATGTCCCCATATCAACTGGTTTATGGGAAAGCTTGCCATTTACCACTAGAATTGGAACACAAAGCTCTCTGGGCCATCAAAATACTGAACTTTGACAGCATTGCTGCTGGTGCAAAGAGAATCTTGCAACTGCAAGAGATGGAGGAATTCAGGTCACAAGCCTATGAAAATACTAATATATATAAGGAGAAGCCAAAGAGGAGACATGACCTGCATCTTGCACCCAGGGATTTTGAAAAGGGGCAGCAAGTACTCTTCTACAACTCCAAATTGAGACTATTCCCAGGAAAACTCAAATCGAGGTGGTCAGGGCCTTTCATTGTCACTAAAGTCTCACCATATGGACACATCGAAGTCATGGATGAAAGGTCAGGGAGGACTTTTACAGTGAATGGACAAAGACTCAAGCATTATCTGGGCAACATGGGGGAAAACCCCAGAGTAAACTATCATCTCAAGTAGAGGAGGAATCGTAAAGCTAGTGACGATAAAGAAGTACTTTGTTGGGAGGCAACCCAACCTTAGGTAACTACTTTTTCAACTATATTTCAATAAAGATCACAAGTTGTTTCTCCTGCATTGCAAGGAGCTAAGTTTGGTGTTCCACACCAAAACAATTCAAGAGTGAAAGTGCGATTCTAAGTTTGGTGTCCCACCAGAGGATGCTAGTTAGAATCACACTATACTCTCAAAGCACATTGCTAGCTCTAACCAATTAAGGGAACCACTTGGATATAGATTAGTCTTTAGTTAATTGGTTACTAACAGCAAGATACTAGGATCTACGCATGCATGCAAGGTTTTGTAGTAAGCAAGGAACTAAGTTTGGTGTTCACACACCGAAAATAAGTTCAGAAATCATAAGCATACATGCGAGCTGACTATTCCTCAAGTGCTTGGGAAACAAGTGGTGCACGAAATTGCAATCACATTTTTGCAATCACGCACAACTAACCAGCAAGTGCACTGGGTCGTCCAAGTAATACCTTACGTGAGTAAGGGTCGATCCCACGGAGATTGTCGGCTTGAAGCAAGCTATGGTTATCTTATAACTCTTAGTCAGGATATCAATAATTATCAGGGTTGATTGTAAAAAGCAAAAGAACATGAAATAAGTACTTGTTTTGCAGTAATGGGGAACAGGTTGAGGTTTTGGAGATGCTCTATCTTCTGAACTTCTACTTTCCTACTGTCTTCTTCTTCAAGCACGCAAGGCTCCTTCCATGGCAAGCTGTATGTAGGGTTTCACCATTGTCAATGGCTACCTCCCATCCTCTCAGTGAACATGTTCAACGCGCTCTGTCATAGCACGGCTAATCATCTATCGGTTCTCAATCGGGTTGGAATAGAATCTAGTGATTCTTTTGCGTCTGTCACTAATGCCCAGCCCTCAGGAGTTTGAAGCTCGTCACAGTCATTCAATCCTTGAATCCTACTCAGAATACCACAGACAAGGTTTAGACCTTCCGGATTCTCTTGAATGCCGCCATCAATTCTAGCTTATACCACGAAGATTCTGATTAAGGAATCCAAGAGATATCTACTCAATCTAAGGTTGAACAGAGGTGGTTGTCAGGCACACGTTCATAGTTGAGAATGATGATGAGTGTCACGGATCATCACATTCAACAGGTTTAGGAACAAGTGATATCTTAGAATGGAAGCAAGCATGATTGAATGAAAAATAGTAGTAATTGCATTAATCCATCAAGACACAGCAGAGCTCCTCAACCCCAACCATGGGGTTTAGAGACTCATGCCGTAGAAGATACAATGAGAAATGTGTAAAGTGTCATGAGGTAGAGATACAATATCAAAAGGTCCTATTAATAGTGAACTAGTAACCTAGGGTATACAGAAATGAGTAAATGACGTAAAAATCCACTTCCGGGGTCCACTTGGTGTGTGCTTGGGCTGAGCATTGAAGCTTTCATGTGTAGAGACTTTTTCTGGAGTTAAACGCCAGCTTTTATGCCAGTTTGGGCGTTTAACTCCAATATTTGTGCCAGTTCCGGCGTTAAACGCCGGGAATTCTGGAGCTGATTTGCAACGCCGGTTTGGGCCATCAAATCTCAGGCAAAGTATAGAGTATTATACATTGCTGGAAAGCCCAAGATGTATACTTTCCAACGCCGTTGAGAACGAGCCAATTGGCTTTCTGTAACTCCAGAAAATCCATTTCGAGTGCAGGGAGGTCAGAATCCAACAGCATCTGCAGTCCTTTTCAGTCTCTGAATCAGATTTTTGCTTAGGACCCTCAATTTCAGCCAGAAAATACCTGAAATCACAGAAAAACACACAAACTCATAGTAGAGTCCAGAAAAGTGAATTTTAACTAAAAACTAATAAAAATATAATAAAAACTAACTAAAATATACTAAAAACATACTAAAAACAATGCCAAAAAGCGTATAAATTATCCACTCATCAACAAGCAACTTCCAATTACCTTGCAGGAAGCTTATGAGGAGATGGTGCACCTTCAACTAAGAAAGTAAGGCATCAAGAACTATGACAATGACAACAAGAAGGCAACTGGATTGGCAGAGCAAACCATCTCTCAAAGGTTGTATTGCTACTTAATTCCATCTACTCATCTTGTTAAAAATTGGAAGTCTGAATGCACTGTTAATTAATAGTCATGCGTTGATTGGAACCTAGTTCAACTCTGCATTTTAAGTTTTATTGCTTAGGTCTATGTTTGCTGGTTCTTTATGTCACTGCACCACTACTTTACTTAATTGTATGTTTGTCCTTTGAATCAAATGAAAAAGAGAATGATTGTGTTCTAAAAGACTATAGTGGAGTTCATAATATGGAGTAATTTTCTGAATCTTTGGTGTGATCATAAGTTAGCTAAGTTGGTTCAACCATAAGGTGGGAAGACAACTATCTGTCCTGAATACTATGCTTTGAACACATCCCATGAGACTAAGTAAATAGCAATATCCTAATAAGAGAAAGGGAAAGAACACTTAAAGTGAAATACAAAAAAAGAAAAAGAGTAAGCAATGAGGCTAGGCACCAATGGTTTTAATCTTGAGGCATGTGTCTGTGGTGTTCCTGTGTGAGGGATCTACTTGGATGAATAAGCTATTAGGGGTGCCTTATCACTTGGTAACTTGGGTTAACTAACTCGGGATTATCAGCTGAAAGTCCACTATCAAGAGTAACCCTCACTACAGAGCATTTAGTAACCCAAAGAGGTGCTGGACACCAAGGTCTCAAGAAAAGAAAATAAATAAACCATATGCCTGTGGTGTGTATGTATGGGGGAGAGACTTGAGGAAGTAAGTCCGTAGGGGTGTTTCAACACCTAGCACCTTGAACCAACTGGTTCGGGAGTGTTGGCTGAAAGCTTAATTTAAAGAGTTGCCCCCTTACAGAACACCTAGCCTGAAGAACACAAATAAACCCTGAAATGACAACAAAAAAGATCAATAAAAGTCTCATGGTATGTAAGCAAAACCAGTGTTTTAGAGCATGATAAAGGTCTGAAAGCCAGTAATGGAATGAACCTAAGTTGCTATGCATGAAACCACCATAAAATCAGTAACATGACCTCCACAAGAATGACTCATTTCTCTTGGCATTCCATTCATCATTCTCTTGTTCCAGTACTTGCTTAGGGACAAGCAAGCTTTAAGTTTGGTGTTGTGATGCAAGGGCATCTTGGCCAGTTTCACTGACCTTTTCTTTACTGTTTTTAGGGTAGTTTCATGCATTTCCTTAGGAAATAAGCTAGTTTTGGGTAGATATTCACTTACACCTTGATTCAAGCATACATTGTGCATTTTACATGATTTCATGAGGATTTTGCTTGAATTTAGTGACAAATTGTATGTTGCATTACCCATGACTTGGACTAGAACTTTGATGCACTCTATTGCTTGATTTTAGGACCAAAGGAAGCAAGGAGGAACCACTTAGCAGTTACGTTAATCTAATCAACGTGGCCACTAACGTGGAATGGGAGGTAACCTGCAAAGTTTATGAGAAAAGTGATTGCCAATAACGCTCTCGAAGCCATCATTGCCCACGTTAAGAGTCACGTTAACTAAGTTAACGTGAGCTCTAACGTGAAGGAAGGATTTTGAGCCAACATTAGTGACACTTAACATTATCATTAACGTTGGCCAATGATCATAAGTGGCCACGTTAGAGTCCACGTTAACTTGGTTAACGTGGCCTCTAACGACAATAAGGGAAAGGAAGCCAACGTTAGTGACATTCAACATTGTCACTAACGTTGGCCTAAGGTGCAATGTACCACGTTAACTTCCACGTTAACTTGGATAACGTGGAAGCTAACGTAAGAGGCAAGAATGGTCGACAACGTTAGTGACACCCAACATTGTCACTAACGTTGGAAGCAACCACAAAACCCCAAGGAGCCACGTTAACTTCTACGTTAACTTAGTTAACGTGGAAGCTAACGGCAATGAGTGAAAGATAAGCCAATGTTAGTGACACTCAACATTGTCACTAACGTTGGAAATGGTTTGCAAAGCCACGTTAGAAGCCACGTTAACCTAGTTAACGTGGACTCTAACGTGAATAGGGGCATATTGGAACGTTAGTGACAATGTTGAGTGTCACTAACGTTCTCGAAGATTGGCATGCCTACGTTAAAAGAGCCACGTTAACTAAGTTAACGTGGACTCTAACGTGGGAAAGGGGGAGGCTCTTAACGTTATTGGGAAAGTTGAGTCCCAATAACGTGTGCGAAGGATAAAGAGGCAACGTTAGTGGCAACGTTTGTGCCACTAATGTTGGAGTTAACATGGCCTTTACTTGGGTAAGAAACGTTAGTGAAAAAGTTGAATGACACTAACGTTTTCGAACCCATTTTCTCACTTAATATTAACACTTCTAACGTCTTGAGCTAAAGTCTCTGCCCACTTCACATTTTCTCTCTGCAAGAAAAACCAAGCCCAAGTGAAGAAGAGAACTGCTCCAAACTGAAGATCCAAAGGCCCAAGACTTGAAGAATCAACTAGAAGAATAGAAGAGTAGTATATATAGAAGTAGCTTTGAATAATTTAGGGAGTTTTTGGAGTTGGAAAGAGTTCTGAAGGGAAAGCATTACTCTCTATTTTACTTTCTCTGCTCCTTTAGTCCAGAATGTATTCTCCATCTTTGTTTTCATTTTTTAGAGCTATGAACAACTAAACCCATTTCATTGGGTAGGGAGCTCTGTTGTAATTTGATGGATCAATATTAGTTTTCTTCATTCTTCTTCTATCTTTTCTCTTGATTTTACTTGAAAGCTTTCGATCTTCATCCCATTGGGTAGTTATCTTGGAAAAGAAACTATTCAAACTTGGATCCCTTCTGAACCTTGAAAGAGGAATGAAGAGATCAAGCTAGAAATGCTTTCTCATGCTGGACCAAATTGAGTTTGGATGGATATGTGACTATAATCCTCTCAAAACTTGATTTGGGAAATGCATGTGGTATAATCAGTGACCACACTTCATCTCTTCTCATGAGCAATTGACCAAGGAATTGGCTATTGATCAAGATTTGAGAGATTGAATTGCAAGAAATTGTAATTCAATCAATTAAGATTGCCAAGGAGATCAATGAGTGCATTGATTGAGGAAGAGATGAAAATGAACTTGATCCGGAGAATTGCAACATCTCCTATGCCCAATGAACTCCCCAATTCTGATCTCACCCATTCTCTTTAATTTCTGCGTTTATTTTCATGAGCAAACACCCCATTCCCATTTATAATTCAGCAATTTAATTTCAGTCATTTACTTCCAATTCTTTAATTCTAGCATTTACTTTTCCGTCATTTACATTCCCGCATTTTATTTTCTGCAACTCTCAACCCAAATTTTGAATTAGCTCAACTAGAACATTCTTCCAATTAAAGTTGCTTGATCAATCAATCTCTGTGGGATTCGACCTCACTCTATTGTGAGTTTTTACTTGACGACAAATTCGGTACACTTGCCGAAGGAAATTTGTTGAGAGACAATTTCCACCTGCATCAGCTGGGTATTGTTGCTCACTCCCTCTTCACCCACCTCAGCCTCCATGACTTGAAAGAATCACAAGCAAACCAAATGAAACATGGACATTCTAATGCTAGAATGTGGTTAGAGTGTTAGGTGACACAATGTGTCAAACAGTTAATGTGCTTAGTTAAAAAAAAAGCTTAATCTAGACCACCACCTCACTTAATCATTGTCAATCTAATTCAATTCCTGGCAACGGCGCCAAAAACTTGATGTGTGGAAAACGATCCAACACAAAACTCACCGGCAAGTGTACCGGGTCGCATCAAGTAATAAAACTCACGGGAGTGAGGTCGATCCCACAGGGATTGAAGGGTTGAGCAATTTTAGTTTAGTGGTTGATTTAGTCAAGCGAATCAAGTATTTGTTGAGTTATTTTGTATCCAACAGTAAGTAAATAGCAGGAAATGTAAAGGGAGAGGGATGAATTGCAAAAATTAAAGAGAACTGAAAGTAAAAGAGCTGAATCTTAAAGAACAAGAAATTAAATGACTGAAACTTAAAGTGCAAGAAATGTAAATTGCAGTAACTTAAAGTGCAAGAAATATAAATTGCTTGAATGGAAAAGGGATCTGAGGACTGGGATTTTAGAATTTAAGCAAGGGAAATTAAATTGCAACAATTATCAAAGCAAGAGATTATTTGAATTCTACAAGATCTCAAACAGAAATGGAAAATATGATTGCAGCAGTGGTTCAGTAGAAGAACCAAAAAGATAAAATCAGATCTCAGGACTCCAGAGACTAGATAGCAGATTCTAGATCTCAATTGCCTTCCTAGATCCAAGTTCACAAAGCAATTAAAGAGAAATTAAAGATTGCAGCAGTAAAGGAAATGAAATTCAACTCAATATGCAGAAGGAAAATCAAAGAGATCTTAAATGGAGATTAAGACAGAAGTTTCGCAATTCTTCACACTCAAGACTCAAACAAAACCCAGTAAAGAAAACAAAAGATCAGAGGTAGAAGAAATGAATTCTCTCCTCCAATCGCAGAAAATAGAAAAATGGAAAGTGAGCTCTCAAGTTGACTAAGGATCAAAATTAAAATGAAAGTAAGCTCTCTAAAAAAAAAAAAACTCTCTCTTTCTAATCCTAACTAACACCTATTTATACACTTTCTATTTTGGATCTAAGAATTTTGAGTGGGCTTTTTGATTTTGTGAAGAAATGAATTAAGTTGCATTTTTTAGTGAAATTTAGCCCATCTTGCTCCCAGGAGGCTGCTATGCTCTTGTGGAGGGCAGAGCAGAGAAGCCTTGCATGTGGATCCAACTAGCGTGCCAAATTGGGAAGGGCATCAGGATGCTGCCTTGCCCTTGGGGAGGACAGGGCAATGTTATCATGGTGCGGCCTTGCCTTCCTGCCCGTGTAGAGCGTAGGCTTTCCTTGTTCTTGGGTGAGGTCCCAAGTTCGAAACTTGCTGGATGGCTTTTGTTGCCTTTTTTTTTTGGTTTTCTTGGTACCAAAGTAGCGCCTAGTTCTTTGCTTCCTCAAGGTACTGTGTTCGATCCTTGGAGGTTGAAAACAACCTAATTTTGGCTTGTTTTCCTTTTGAGCTTGGTTCGAAACTCATGGATGGAACTTTGAAGAACAATTTTCTTGAATTTTTCCATGAGGATCCCGAAACTGCTCTTGAGGAGGGTAGGGCAGAGATTTTCCTTCTCTCGTTTCTTGGCCTATAATTGTGCTCTTCCCTCAAGGAGGGCAGGGCAGTAAAGCCTTGAATGCTTGGTTCATTGTTGTGCTCCCTTGGAGGGCAGTGTGCTCTCGTGGAGGGCAATGTGGCTTCCTTCCTTCCATGCGCTACACTCTTTTCTTCCTTGGGCCACGCTTTCTTAAGCCACACTTCACTCTTTTCTTCTTTTCTTCACCTTCAAATAATCAAAACAACCAATCAAAGTATCAAAAAATTCACAAGGTTTATAAATCAATTAAAAATCAATTAAATTTAGCTTAAACCTCATGATTTAGCATCAATTAAGTGGTGGTTGATTGATTCAAAAAAAAAACATGCAATTCCACTCTAAATTGCTTACTTATGGTGCAAGAAAGTGCATAAAAACTAGTGAAACAAGTGAAATTAGCTTGAGAAATGGGTATATGATGACTTGTCATCAGGACACTTCCCAGAGACACAATATGATCCAGAATTTGATGAGTCTAACAACTACTCATATTGTGACTAGGAAAGTCAAAATCAAAGAAATCTTAGCAATCCATATTGTGATGAGTTCAACAATTCTTTAAATTGTGATTCAGAGGATCTCCTTCAAAAGTTCAGAGGATTTTTTGAAAGACAAGAACAATCTTGGAAAAGGCAAGAAGCTCTCTTTAAAAATATAAATGGAGATTTAGAGAAAATAAGGAGGAGCTTAGAACCACTGAGCAAGGAAAATGAAGGCCAATTGATGGATGTGAAGGAGAAAGTGGAAGAGCAAGATAAGGAGGCCACTGCATCAAGTGAACTTTCAATGAAGAATGAGGTGGTTGAAAATGAAACTGCACTTGAGGTGACAAGGGAAGGAGTGGAGGAGCAAGAAAGGGAGGAAGACACTCAAGAGAAGTCACCCTCAAGTGAAGCAGAGAAGTACATAGAGGAAAAGCTCATAGAACCACCAATTCAAAAGGTTCTGGATGAATACAAAACTCCAATAATCACACAGCAACCAAGTCTTGAATCCAAAGAAGTGAAGGCAATTGACAAAAGCACCAAGAAGAGGATTGTGACCAAGATACCAAGGACAACATTCAAGAAAAGGTCAACTGCAAACAATCCTCCCCCTGATCAAGCAAGCAAGCTCAATCAAGCCAATTTCAAAAGAAAGCTTGCTAAAAGGAGACCAAAATAGGGGACAATAGCTGAAACTTCTCCTCCCTTGAAGTCATTCCTCTTAACAAACTGGAAGAAGAGGAAGAAAGTGAAGAACAGGTAGACAGTAGGTACATTTCTTCTCCATGCTTTGTTTAAATTTCAATAAATTGGCATATGATTACATTCTAAGTTTGGTGTTGCCTTGCAACTATTTTCAATATTTTTGGATGATTGCATCAAATAAAAAATGAAAGTGACACACCAAGATTCTAAGTTTGGTGTGCCACTTATTTTCTATGCAATTTATTCAAGCAACACTACTTGTCTGCATAATCATAATGGCTCTGCATTTTTATTTTTTCTTTTAATTTGACACTTTTTCATTCTACTTTCTTTAGTCATTTTTCTGTTTTTAAATGCTTTCATTTTAGTTTGCTTATTTACTGTGTTTGTTAATACATTACCAAGAGAGCTTTATTCATGACAGATTCTTGGCATGGTGATTGTACTTAACATATAACAGTTTCATTTGCTTAGTATTCAAATAAATTGACATATGATTGCATTCTAACTTTGGTGTTGCTATGCAACAAAAATTTGGTTCCCATATCTACTAGATACTTGCATCAGTTCCAAGTGAAAGTGTCACACTAAGTTTGGTGTGCCACTTATCTTTTATGCAATGTATTGTGCACACCTTCTTATTTATGCAATCAAAATGTCTCTGTCTCTTATGCCTTGATTGTTATCTTTAATTTTGCTTGCTTAAAACACATGTGCTACTAACATATCATTGTGTAAGACATTCATGATCCATTTTAGCCCCATAGCCATTGTTCTAATTGTTGCTTGAGGATGAGCAAGCATTCTGAGTTGGTATGGGAAGGAGAAGAATGGGAGGAAAATGACAACAATAGAGAAGATGAATTGCAAGGTTGTAAAGTTCCTTTTCCTCTCATTTATTTCCAGCACTTTAAATTGTATGATTGTCTTTATATTCTCTTTATGCATGTGTGGTATGACTAAGCATAGCTTGAATTTGATTTGAAACATGTTGTTGTGACATTATGACTACCAACTTGAGTTTTGTGAATTCAAAAGCAAAAAAGTATCATGATCATAAACAAACAAGGAATTAAAGAAGATTTTAGCAAGTGCATACAAGTATTGGAAAGCTAGTATGATTAATTGTTGCTCAATTGCATTTGATTCTATTTAATTGAAGTTTTTATCTAGGACATTTTGTGAAATCTTTTGAATTCATGAAAACCTTGAAGAA